>NC_037638.1:4388750-4757500 GCF_003254395.2 Apis mellifera | reverse complement strand
ATTTTTTCTTTTATATTTTTAATTTAATTTAATATTTTGTTTAAAATATTAAAATATTATTTATAAATATTGAATATTTAAATATAATATAAATTATTATTTTTAAAAAAATAAATTGTTTATTTTGAAATATTAGATGAAAAAACAACTTCATGAAATGTCTAATTATCTAACCGAAGCACAAGATATGCTGCTTAAATTGGAAGAAAGAAATGATGCACAAGAACTTGAAACTTCTCAAGCACAAATACTTAACAATAAACTTAATGAACAATTGAAAGAACGTGAAACAGTAATAGAAGATATGAACAAATTGTTAGAAGAACAATCAAAGAAACATGAAATTATCTTAAATGAAGTATGCCATAAAAATTATTATATTAATATTTTCTTTGTGATTAATAAAATATTAATCTAATTATCTTTATTTAATAGGCAAATTCTAAAATGCAAGAACTTTCTGATAAAATTAAATGTCTTGAAGAAAACAATGCTTATACACAGGTACTTGATAATTTATATATTGTTTCTTCTCTTTTAATTAAATATTTAAAATAAATAATACGAGAGCTTTTATCTATATTGCATTTTATATAATTATATTTTATAATATATAAATTGATGTATATAATATATATAATGATATATAGTAATGTAAATATATAATGTAATTAATGTATTGATAAGAATATGTGTATATAGGAAAATGTTGAATTACTTGAAGAAGAACGAAATAAATGGAAAAATTTTGAGAAAGTGCTTTTAGAACAACTTGAAGAAGAAAAAACCTATCGGGAAACAGTTGAAGAGTGAGTTTCTTTCTTATTATTATTATTATATTTCTTATTATTTCTGTTTTAAAATAAAGTAATTACATAATAAATATATTTTATCTATTTAGAGAAGTGAAAAAACTTTCTAAATATAATGAACAACTTTTAAAAGATTATAAAGAAATTCATGAAAAATATGCTGAGATTGTTGGTCATCAGAATCATAAGCAAAGAATTAAACATGTGTCTCAGTTGAAAGATAAAATCAATCAACTCGAACAGGTGCGTTTAATTTTCTATTTTGGATTCGCAATAATTTTATATTGGATGTGGTATAGTTTAACAATGTCTTTAAGATGTTATTAATATTTTTATTATTCATCACTTGTGTTTTATATTATTTTAATGAAAATATTTTTCTGTTTATATGTATTGCATGTTTTTTCAATTCATTAATTATATTTTTTAATTTTATTTATATATATTTATTATTAATAAATTAATATTTATATTATTATTAATAAATATTTATTTATTGTTATAATGTACAAAGTATGATAAATTATTTACTTTTTTTATTTTGCATGAAAATATTTAATTTTTTGCATGATTTAAATTAATAATTTATTACTTAGTTATTTTCTGGACAATGTATTTAAATTATTCGTCCATGTGAATATATATATTTTATTAGGATAGTAAATATGTATAAAAATAAATGTTTATATTTCTATGATAATAATTCGATTTTATTTTCATTATTCATTATTTTCATTCCAATTAACTTACGTTTTTTTCAGTTTTAAATTTTTATTAACAGTTATTATTTTAATTTTAATTATAGACATGATAATATATAATATATTTTTTAGGATTTATACGCGAAGATGAGGACGATAAAACAACAACAAAAAACAATAGAAAAATTACAAGCAGAAGAAAAACGTGCTTCTGGTAAGGGGAAAGAGAATATGTTAGGACTTTCACAGAGTACTTATATAACTCCTCTTTCTTCTCCACATAAACCAATAACACCACTTAGGAATCGAAATGATTAATCTATTTTAGTATAGGCATATTATTTGCTTATGATTATTATAAATATGAATTGATATAATTATTGTATGCATTAATAATTCATTTAGTTTCAAATTCAATACCAGTATACTTATTTTAACAAATAAATAATTTCAAATTAAGTTTCAAATTAAAAATAGAGAAAGTGCTCAATATTTTGAGCAGTTTTCATATAACTTTCGGTTCTTTTTTTTAATGATTCTATTTCGTTATTTGAAAGTAAAATATATACTTTCTAAAAATATTATTACAAAAATATTGAAACAATAAATATTAATAATTATATCAATAATTATTAACTCATATTTATCATAATCATAAAATCAAATTATTCATTTATTAGTAATAAGTTTTGGTATCAATATATGATGAATTTTATTATCATAATATAATTTTATATTTTTAATGATATTTAAATCTAGCAAACTTAATATTTTAATAACTTAATATCTTAAACCTAATATTTTATATTAATAAGATCAAATATTCAGTTTGCTAGATTTTATTAAAAGTCTGAATATAATTTATATAATAAATCTGTTGTTCTCCAATATTTTAACACATTTTATTTTATAGAAAAACAGATTTTGTAAATAAATTTTTGTAATTCATAAGCATTTTTTAATCCTTTAAATATTAGATACTTTGAACATTAGATATGATTCTTAGATAGATTTAGAACATTAGATACAATAGAGAATAGCGGAATATGAACAGAATAATTTTGCTTGTATTAACTTTTTATATGAGTTATATTTTTGAAATATTCTAAAAATATTTATAAAGTAAAAATTAATTATTTATATTAAATATAAGTATGTATATGTATACATATACATATTATATAACAAAAAGAATTTCAAAAAAGTATCTGTGAGTTCGAAATAGATCGAAAAATTCCGAATAGTCAAGATTGTATATTCCTATTTTCAAGATAGTAGCTATATTATTTTAATTATATGGTGTGTCTAAAAATGGGAACATTGATTAAATGGAGATAAAATTTTTTAAATAGTGAGTCAGTTACATATGATTGTAGATATGAGAGAATTGTTATTGTACTGAATCATAAAATGTACACAATATATTGTTAAATATATTATATATTATTAGTATATTAATTTATTTATTTATCATGATTATATGTGGATTTTCTATTATTGTTGATACATTTATTAAAACATCTTTATATTTTTTTAAAACATCTTTTTTCTTTATTTATTTTCTCAGTGAATTTTTAAAGTTTCATTAAAACTTCAATCATCATATGTTTTTTTTTTTAAACTTGATTTTTAGAGTGAGTATCTGTATTTTCCATTAGAACATATTTTTATTAAATTTATGTTAACAATAATATAATTTTATTATCTCTATGCTAATTATAATTTTACTATATATATACTATGCTATAATAATTTTATTATCTCTATGCTTCTTTCATTATTTGCTTTTTGCTGTATTTATTCTTCTTGTTTTAGATAAATGAGGTACAATTAGAATAAAATTGAATATTTAAATGACAAAATATCAATTAAATTTATTTCATTATTTATAATTTTACATTGAAATACATGAAATTTCAATTTCAATCGTTATTAATGTTGCAATCTTATTTTGAGTTGAATCAATATTGTTAAGAATGAAAAAATAAGTAAAATTAAGAGAGAGTTTTAACATCTTAAAGCATGAAACATAAAAATGCATTGAATATTAAATTTTATACTTCTATACGTTTAATATTAATATTAGTATTAATTACTAGATTGAAAGATCAAAAAATTAAAAATAGATATTGATGTAATGCAAATAGTATAGATAAGATATTATGAGATTAATAAAGGAGAGGAAATCTTTTGTAAAAAAAAAAAAAAATTACTTTCATTTGCGTCATCGTGGTATCAAATATATGCATATATGCATATATATGCATATTTGTTTTCTTATTACGCATTAAAAATACGTTATAAATTTACACGAATAAAATTAATATTTATTGTGTGAATAAATAGTAAATATTATTATTAGAATTTTTGATAAAATAAAATTTAAATATATTGATTGAGATTTTCATTATTAAATTTTATTCATTATAATTTATACTCTATTAATTATAAATAATAATGTGGGCCAACGTTAATATTGCGGCTAGTACGTTTAATGGATTTTTGAATGACGCTCGTGATTTAAATAATGGAAATAAAAAAATTGCAAGAAGAATTGTCAAAATAATTCCAGTTGTGATTCAACAAATAAAATCATTTAACAATGATTCACAAAATCATGTATTTAGTTTTATTGGTATTGTAAATTATATAGAACGAAATAATAATAAAATAACATATGAAATAGAAGATGATACAGGTATAAAGAAAATAATATTTTAATATAATTTTTAATTTCCATATAGATATTAAATTATTATCTATAGAAATGAAAATATGGATAGAAATTTTATTTTAATTGTTTGTAATTTTTTTCAAATTTTAGATTCAAGAGATATTTTATCATATTATATTTAATTAAAATTTGCATTAAATTGCAAAGTAAATTATTATTTCTCAAACAAATTATTAATGTTAATATCATTGTTTATCATTTATTAATTATAATATTTATATTGTACATAATAATTATTTTTATTTATTATTAATATATTATGTGATATATAATCATATTATTATATCATTATATATAATTTATTTATATCACTTCTAATCAATGATTTGATAATAAGATTATATACTTTTATAATTTTTTATAAGATATATGTATATGTATATGAATATATGAAAAAATAAAATTAATAAATATATTAATTTGTTTTATAGATCACATCAAAAGTTTCAAATGGTTAGAAACAGGAAAAATATCAGAGCCATTAATTAATTTAAATACTTATGTACGAATATATGGACATTTAAGGGAACAGAATGAAAAGAAATATATATTAATTTTAAGAATTTGGCCTTTGATTCATTTAAATGAATTAACTAATCATTTATTAGAAGTGACTTATGTAATATTAAAATCTCAGAAAATGTTAAATAAACAGAATAAAAAATCTAATACAGACAATGCTTTTATGATAGATGATAACTGTATTGGATTAACTAAAGAACAAAGCATAATTTTTAATATTATTCAAGCAAAAAATGATAGTGAAAATGGAATAGAAAGGAATGTTATCAAAACTTGTGTACCAAAGAATATTGATGTAGATAATATAATTAATTTCCTTATAAATGAAGGGCATATTTATAGTACACTTACAGATAATCATTTCAAAACAACTTAATTATATATTATTAAAAAAAAAATTTTTATTTTATTTTTTAAATTAAAATTAATTCTATTAAATTTATTAAATTAATATATTCTACATAATTATTATGATAAGTTTCTGCTTTTTTCTGTTTTTTACATAAGAAATGTAAATATTTTATGTTTTATATTTTGTAAATATAAAACATAAAACATATTTTGTAATTAAAATATAAAACATATTTTGTAATTATTAAATAATCAATAAAATATTATATTTCATAATATGAAATACAAAAATTATTTTTCACAATTACATTTTATTCATAATTCATTATTATAAAAATATTGGTATATAATAAAAATCAATCTACTTTTTATTATATTTTATATACTGTATTTTATATATTGATATAAATTGATGTAAATTGATGTAAATCTTATAATTATAATTATGAAATTAGTATTAGTTTCATTATAATTAATATCAGAAATTTTAGTAACTAATTGTAATTATATTTATATAATTAAAGTTATAATATTTTTTATATTGATTTATTTTCGATAATTCACATGTTTAAATTTCTCAGTATTTAACTTTTAAACACTCATAAAGATAGATTTTAAGAAATAATTTGAAATTTATTTTATTCAAATAATCCTTTGGTAGTTTATAGTTACATTATTGTAAAAAATTATAAATAAAAAAAATAAAAAAAAAATTAAATAAAAAAAAATAGATAAAATTAATTTTAGGTAATTTCTTTAAAAATTTAAAAAATTTAAATTTTCAGAAATAAAAAATTTACTAAAAAATTTGGATTTTTAAATTTTTCCATTTATTTATATATAAATGCACTATCTAATTTATATTTCCTTTATTTACCGCTAGATGGTTCTTTAATATCTATCAATTATATGATTATATGATAAAGTGTTTATATTGTATTACGATAAAAACATTTATTGTAAAAAGTTTATATTGGACTTATAATTTATAAAAATATTTATAAAAGATTAATATATGTGTAAGTGATATTTTGAAATTTTTAAAATATTAAATGCTGTTTATATTTATATATCAAGTATAGATATGTTAAAATTATATTATTATTGTAAATTAATTTGATAGTTCTTGATTATTTTTTTCTTAAAATTAATTATCTTTGATTATTTAATTGATTGTATTTGATCAAGTATTAAAATTTATACATTTAATCTTTAATAATGAAGTTAAAGATGAGGTTATAAATTGATGTATTAATATTAAACATATATAAAACTATAAAATAAAAATGACGATATAAATATAATTTAATTTATAAGAATAAGATAATTTTTGTAACTTATTGTTTTATAATATTTTTTATTTCGTCTTTTTAAGAAAAATTTCTTTCTTTTTGCAAAAAATAAATCTTTCTATATAAAGAAAAAGAATAGAATATTACATAAAAAATAGAATATTAATATATTAAAAATTTAATTCTAAATTTTTATATATTATCATTTCATTATTAGAATTTAAAATATCTGAATCTATGGATACTTCTGAATCTTCTAAAGACAATACTTTTGTACAAACTAATGTATCTGCCCAATCAAATACTAAAGAAAAAAAGCCAACATGTATTATTATTCTCGGAATGGCTGGATCTGGCAAAACTACATTTGTACAAAGATTTGTTTCGGTATTATACAAAGTAAAAAAACCATATGTAATAAATTTGGATCCTGCATGTAGAGAAGTTCCTTATCCAGCTAACATAGGTGACATTATATTTTTGTTGTACTTTAATTATAAATTTTTATTATGTTTTATTAAAATATTTTATTACATTTTTAATGTTTTAGATATAAGAGATACTGTGAATTACAAGGAAGTAATGAAACAATATAGTTTAGGACCTAATGGGGGTATTGTTACTGCATTAAATCTTTTTTCTACAAAATTTGATCAAGTCATAGAACTTATTGATAAAGCAGGCAAAGAACATGAATATGTAATTTTGGATACACCTGGACAAATAGAAGTTTTTACATGGTCAGCAAGTGGAACAATCATAACAGAAGCTTTAGCATCTCAATTTCCAACAATTGTAGTATATATATTAGATACTGTAAGAAGTGTTAATCCTGTAACATTCATGTCTAACATGCTTTATGCATGTTCTATACTTTATAAAACTAAATTACCATTTATTGTAGCTATGAATAAGGTAATTATTATGATATTATAAATTAAAATTTTTTAAAAATAATATAAAATAATATATATGATGTATAATAATATATATTTTTATGAAGATTTTTTTTTTTAAATAAGAAACAATTTTATTAAAGCATATAAGCAGTTAATCTAGCAATTAATCTAACAATATAATTATAATTATAAATTTTAAGATTGATATAGTTGAACATAGTTATGCAGTAGACTGGATGCAGGATTTTGAAGCATTCCAAGAAGCTCTGGATTCAGAAACAAGTTATATTAGTAACTTAACACGTAGTATGGCTCTTGCACTTGATGAATTTTATAGTCACTTACGTAGTTGTGGAGTTTCTGCTGCAACAGGAGCTGGTATTACTAAGTTTCTTGAGCTTATTAAAGATGCTGAAGAAGAATATGAAAGGTAAATTAGATATATGAATAATATTAAATATTTGTATAAAATAGTATGAAATACGAATTTCAATAAAAAACGAATTTTTTATTGAAGAGAATATAAAAAAATTTGGGAAAAAATGAAGATTAAACGAGATGCACAACGACAAAAAACAGAGAAAGAACAACTTGAAAAAGCAAGTCAAGAAATTTCAGGAGAAAGTATACCATTAATAACAACAATCAATAGTGGAAGAGAAATTTCAGATATATATTTAAAACATGCTGGTAATGAATCAAGTGAAGATGAAGAAGGTATAGAAAATCCATTTGAAGATGAAAAAGATGATGAAGAAGAAAAAAAAGAAGCTGAATCTTTCAAAAATTTTTTAAACAGGCATAAAATACAACAAAATAAACATATAGTTAATCAATCTACAAGTAATAATACATAATATTATTTATTATTTATTAATTATATATATAATTATATATATATATATTAATTATATATTAAAAAATAAATTTTATTATTGATAAACAAATTGTACATTTAATATAAATACATTATATTTTGAACTTTATATTTTACATTTGATAGAAATTGCTATTTTACATAATTATTTTTTTAAATAGATATTATGATACTATTAAGTGTTTTAAAACACTTGCAATAATACTGAAAATTCAAATAACAAATATAGTTTTACAGATAATTTAATTAATATTTTTAGAAAAATTTGTCCATTTTACATAAATATTAGAAGTTAATTGTGTATTATTTAAGTTTTCCTTTTTTGAAGAAATTGGGATCGAATTTTTTGTAATCCAGTCTATGGTGGATGGTTCATGATTTTGTGATGCATATAAACCAAGATTAAATACTGAAATTATTACATTTAAAATTAATTTTTAATATAATATTTATATAAAAAGAATGGAGCATATAAAGAAATGGAATTCTATAATTTTTATTTTAATATTTGAATTCTAAAAAAATTTAATAATAAAATTTAATTTTTTATTTTTATTTTATTAACCAATATGATTTTTATAATATTAAAAATATTGATATTAAATATTAAATTATACCTTTTTCAGAAGAATTTAAAGTATTTTCATCTTTTATTCTATGATTTTGTGTTTGTTGATATTCTCGCGATATTTGTTCTAAGGCTTTTGTTAACGCCAACTAAAAACAATAATGGAACAATTAAAATATTAATTTAAAACAATTATAGTTACAAATTTTTTTGAAATTTTAATAATTAAAATAATATCAATTAAAAATAAGCTGATTTTGAATATTTGTAATATTTTATATTCGTACAATATATATATTTAAAAATATTACAAATAATATTTTTAAAAATCATTTAATCTTGTATGCTTTTTTTAAATATCATTAATAAAATTAATACATAAAATTAATTATTTATAATATCAGTATTTAAATTATTTTTTTTTGTTATTTAATATTTAAAATGTTATATATATAAAAATATATATAAAATATATATATATATATATATATATATATATATATTTTTTAGATAATAATGATCTTTTTAATTCTATATATTAAAACATAGAATATATGATTCAAATAGCATGAATGAAAAATTATTGAAAATTATTAACTATATTAATAATCATTTTTTTTTAAATTGAATGTCTAAAATATATATTTTTATTAAATGTAATTTGTTAGGTTATTAATAATTAAATTATGTTTGATAATAGTATACATATTTCTTTTAATAAATATATAAATATAATAAATTTAATATATAAATATATATAACAATTCTAACAGATATATTTAAAATAAAATTAGTTTAGCAAATATTATCTTCTTTAAATTTAGTTTTCGTTTTTAGTTCTTATAGTAATTTATAGTCTTATATAATACGATTTTATATAATAATTTTATATAATTCGTATTTTTAAGAAATGTAACTAGTATATTATATGAAAGTTTTTTGTAATATTATACAATGTATAATATATGAAGAGAAACTAAATACATTTAATTTATTTACCCGGCACATATGCAAACGCGATACGTGATCGGAGTCCTTGCTTAAAAAATTCAATTCCGCGCTATTTTTCATTTTAAGTCGTTGACAGTGTTTCAATTTTCCCGCTGTTTTCCTGTACACCCTTGGTAACAGATCTGGTCTGCCGGTACGGAAGTTTTCGTGCAAGAATTCGTGAACGTCCGGATTATGAGAATTACAAATTGGATCTCTGTTATGGGATGTTACTTTCCGGAAACCGTAAAGATTTAATTGTCTGATAAAACTTGTAATATTTTTCGTTTTGAAGATAGAATTGCCCGCGTCGAGATACTGTTCTTGAAATTTCTTGTAATCGAGAAGAATTGTGTTGCCATTTAAACTCCAACGTATCGCGCCACTCTTACATTCATTCACTATACGCCACAGTTTTTGCGGAAATCGCAACGAAAGAAATATGCAATCGTCGTACATGCTCGATTTCGAAGTTACGTTTCTAGTTATATTGATAGAACACAGAACAAAACTAAATATAAGAGTCTTGTTTTCTCGAATCTAATCGCGTATCTTTTGCAAACAAAAAACTATCGTATCACGGCAACAATATTTCTTCTTTCGGAATTGATAGAATATCGAATTATTTTAACCTTTTGGCGCGAGCTTAAAATATTTATTACATTTTGGATAACTGTTACATTTTGAAAGCTGTTGTATTGAATCTTATGTGTATTTTATATATGTATAATGTTTTCTATATATATATAATATAATTGATCTACGATATTCCCATTATTTTTTACATATTTCTTCATAGTGCTGAGTGATATGAATATAAGAAACAATTTTAATGTTTGAAATATAGATCATTACGTATAATTGCTAAAAAACAATACATACCAATACATATTAAATCATGAGATTAAATATTTTAATACTGAAGTTTTTATTTTTTTCTCTATAAACTTCATTAGTTATATATTTATATATTTTATCTTTTTTGTTTCGTATAATAAATAAAATAGAACATAAAATTTAAGAAATGCATATTATAAGATTTAATAAAAACATTATGATTTAATACAATGATTCGTACACTAAAAAACAACAATGTATTTAAAATGTTTCTTACGCATCAATTTATACAATTCCAATATTTTATACAAAACTATCGCAATGCAAAACTATCAAACTATCATTTTGAAAGAAAGTGAGGTTATAAAAGAAATCATACTATAGTATACGAATGCATGAATAATTATTATAATCATAATTGATAATAAATTATTAAAAGTATTATTTCACATTTTCTTAATATTCTTAATATTATAAAATATTAATACTATTTCCTGGACAATGAAAATTCGGCATATCGAACTCTCATAATTTCCCTGATATCATTAGTATTTCAATAATCGATTACAATAATTGTATTGACATATCTATTGATTACATTTTTACAAATTAATCAATAATTATAACCGATTAAAGTTTACTCCAATAATTATATCTATCGACAATATTGATATATTATTCATTTTATTAAATATTATTATAGATAAAAATTATCGAAAAAAAATTAATTATAATCAATTATTATTTATTAGCTATTGTATAATTGATAAATAATAATTGATTGTTAAACAATTGGATGAATTATATTAATAATTATTTAATCATTATAATCGAACAAATATATATTTTTTTTCATTTCAAAAGTTCTTAAGATATTGTTACAATTTACATGTAAAAAAAAATATTCATTTTTTCATAAAAAATAAAAAATATTTCATAATATCACATATCTCTAATGATTTTCTTCATGTTCTTATTATTTTCATCTTTAACAATTTTTTAACAAAATGAATATATATATCTATATATATATATAAAATTTACAATTTTGATTACAATAAACAGTTTATAAGTTATTATTCTTTTTTAATTCACATTTATTTTTTTTATATGAATATTTGAATTTCATTATATGTTTTTTCTTTTATATTTAATATCAATAACAATGATACAATTAATTTAAATTAATTAAAACAAGGCTATCTGTAAATTTCTTATGTCAAAATATTTATACAGAAATATTATCAAAATCGATTCATATCAGTCTTTCAATCCGGACGCTATAAAAGACAAAGATCAAAAAAAGGCAAAGTATAACAATATATACATATGTATGTATAAAAATAACATAAGAAATTATCTTTTTAAAAATTTCCAAATTTTTGCAATATATCATTTCATATTGCAATATTTTTATCGTTATATTCCTTATTTATGGATTTATTAATATTATATCGATTAAAAAAAAATTATTTTGTAATTATTTTTCAATAATTTTTTTATCTTAAAATATATTCATCTTTAATTACGAAAACAATAACATTCAAGAAAATTGCAACGAATTTTATCGATTTATTTTATCCTATTTTTTTTTCCCCCCCAATTTAGAAATTTTAATTATTTTATTTGAACTTCTGTTGAACATGTATGATTTTGATGAATATCAATCGGACAAAGATGGTAAAGTTTGCAAGTATTCGTGGGGTTTTGCCGGTGCTGGTAATAAATAGCCATCAGGATCTAACACGTCTGGTGTACGAATGGTGACTGGACCTTGAGGTGGTCTTGGTAATGTATCTTGGATTGTCTTAACTTTAACTTTCTCCAGTCTTTCTAATATCTCCGGAAATTTAATTCTATCCTTAGGATCAGTTTTCCAACATTCTCGCATTATTTGGCAGACAAATGGTGGACATCCTTCCGGAGGTATAAGCATTATGCCTTGAAAAATTAGCTTCACTACCTGAAGGTATCACGATAATTTAATAAAGCATTTATCTTTTCATTTCTTTAATGTGGATATGGAATACTTAAAATCATTGTAATATATAGAGAAAAAGATAATGATTACAAAGAAATGAGGTTATAAAAGAAAGTTAGGTTATAAAAGAAATCATACTCTATTCCTATTATGAAGCTGATCTGTCCAATGAATAACTTTAAGTAAAGTAGCATTTATTTTTTCATTTCTTTATCACTAAAATATTTAAAATTGTAATATGCACAGAGGAAAAAATGATAACTATAAAGAAGTATCTATTTCTATTGTGAAACTGATGTGTGCTGTAATTGACTTTAAGTAGTAAAATAGTATAAAAGCGCGACATGATGATATTTATAATGAATTAATATATATATATATATTATTATAAATCTAGATTTTTGACTGTAGATTATATTATTAATCTTGCAATAATAATTGGAGATTTTTATTATTCTAACAATATATTGTATGGATATATTAGCATAGCAATGTTAATACTCATTTTAAATGCAAAACTATATATAATAAAAATGTGTAATTTTGATTATTTTAAAGTAACAAATTTCTCTAAAAATTGATTATATATAATTTTACTTACTTCTTCATTATTATGTCCATAATATGGTTGTTTGCCAAAGGAATAGACTTCCCATAGAACAACGCCAAAACTCCATACGTCACTTTCCAATGTGAATCGCCCGTACATTACACTTTCCGGTGACATCCAACGGATTGGTAAAAGTCTAGAGCCCTTTATCTGAAGACAATAAAGATCTTGTTTTATTTATTTTATCTAAAAAAATTTGTGAAAATAAATTATAATTTAAATCATGAAACATATAGATAATTTTGCAAAATATAACAAATAATAAAAATTCAATATAATATACATTGAATATTCTGTTAAAATATTTTAATTTATTACGTAAGTTAATGTAAATTGATCACCTTATAGTAATCGCAAGTATAAACATCTCTTGACATCCCAAAATCTGCTATTTTAACAATGAAATCATAACCAACTAGACAATTTCTACATGCCAAATCTCTATGAACGAATCTTTGACCCGATAAATATGTCATACCAGCTGCAATTTGGATTGTTATCCAATGTAAAGATTCCTGAAAACATAATTAAGATTGTAATATCAGTCAATCAATTCATAATTCATTTTAAAAAAAATTCTTTTCAATATGAAAATCACTGTCTTACTTAAAAAATATTTTTAAAAGCAATTCTCAAAAATTTTAAAGGAAAAAAAAAATCCACTTGAGAATAAAGCTCATCAGTGACAAATAACTATTGAAAATATATTTCAAAAATTTTATTTCCAAATGCATTTCTTTTCAGGGGAAAGAAATGACAAATTATTCGAATGTTATTCGTTTGAATATTTTCAATAGAAAGTTTCCTAGTTTAAAAGTTTGAAATATTTACATGTAATTTTAGAGAATAGAAGATTTAAATAATTTTTTTACCTCAGTTAAAGGTTGCATCTCAGGTTTCGGCGATCTATTAAATTGTCGAGAGTTCGATCGTAAAACTTCAGCGAGATCTCCATACGGCATGTATTCGAAAACCATCCATGGACTACTATTACCTTCACGAAGCACTGCACCCTTCAACGACAAAATATTTCTATGCCCAAATGTGGACATGATGTCGACTTCTCGCATAAAATCTTCTTCAGCTTCTCGCGGTGCAGTCTCTTTCAAAACTTTTATAGCGACGATCTCTTTCGAATCCCCTATGCATAATTCTCCTGGAAAAAAAGAAAGAGTTATTTCTTTCAATTACATCTTTCTATTATGCTGGTTTATTTCACAAGGTAATTTCATTCTGAAAGCTTACTTTTAATTAAATAATATTTTTCCATATTTTTCTAGCAATCATTTAAATTTTTTGCCTTTTCAATTAAAAATTATTGATCTAATATTAATTTAAATGATCTTCATTTTTAAATATCTTATTATTTGAAAGATTTAAACAGAATAAATGATCATTCAATATTGAATAAGAAGAATATAATGGATATATTAATATCTACTAATTAAATTGTTTACTCTTTTATTGTTGTTATTAGTTTAATTCTTTACAAATTATAATAATTGATTTTAAATAAATTTTTCAAGCTTCTAAAAGAAGATTATTTGATGACTTATATAAGAACTACTAAGTTTTATATATATTTTTGACTATTTAATTTGGTTTATACCTTTGTATACTTTTCCAAAACACCCTTCGCCAATTTCTTGCAAAAATGCAAGAGACTCACGTTGCAGAATCGACACTTCCGGCGAGGCGCAACTGAAATACTGTGGGTTAGGTGTGTACTTATTCGCTAGCAGCAATCCCTTTTTCAGATTCATCGGTGTTCCCTGAAGTGAACATATGCAAGGTATTTTCATAACAATTTTTCAATTTAATTATTTTTTTTTTATTATTGACAGTACATGTAAATTTAATAAGAAAGAAGTTAAAATTAACATAGTTTCATACAATAGATAGAAATTTGAAAGATGAAATAAAATTATATATTTTATTAGATTTCTAATTCAAAACTATATGTGTATGTATGAATTATACATACAATTATTTTGATGTGATGTTATTCACAATAAATACAACTATATGCAGAGGAAATTGTAATAAAAAAATAAAATATAAACATTTTTGCCTATTTCTAGAATTTTCTTAATATAATAAAAATAATAAAAATATCAGTTTTAATTAACTATTATTCAATTTTAATAGATTGATTCATTCATGTGTTATTAAAGATTGTATTTAATAAAACAAAATTATATTATATTAATTAATAGACATTCCTTTTATATTTTTATATATTATTAAAAATTTTTTAATATGTATTTAAATTAAAAAATATTTGAAATATTCTAAATGTAAGAAAAGAAAAAAATAAATATTAAAAAATTACTATCATCTATCAAATGAAAATATAGATGAATTATAATATTCAATTTACTTTCGCACTGGAAAAAAAAAATATGACTTTCCAGGAAATATATTAATATACTCAAAAATGTTATTGTATTCAATACCATTGTATTTATTGTATTCAAAAATATAATATTACATCAATCGACTGAAGTTATTATTCCGTTTATCTAACGTTATCTTAAAACGTAAATGAGTTATAAATAACAGTTTTTTTTTCTTTTTTTTTTTTTTTTTAATGTTAGTTTTGAAGAAACACTTCAATATTATGTATTTGATTGACATACATCCAGGGAATTCCTCTGCGATTTCACGTTATAACTTCTTTTCTTCACGCAGTAGACTATACTCAACAATATTGCTAATACCGCGACGAATGCTATGGTGATTCCTATTATTTCAGGTACCTTTTGTCTCACACGCTCTGCCTGTTGAACAGTATGAAAATACTACAAAACTATGTTTGTAAAAGATTGTATGCATATTTATAAATCGATAGATGATATTTATAAGAACAATTGATAATAAATACCTGTTCTGCTTCTGGAAGAGCAGTCGTGCTGTTGGTAGAATTACCATTTGGAGGGATTATGTTGGGTATAGGTCGAGGTGTTAGGGGAACTAAAAAAAAAAAAAAATAATAATACTTAACAAATATTTGTAAAAAGATTTATCAATTTTAATTATCAATATTATTTATCTTTAATTGAAATTAAAATTTACTTCACATTAATTTTGATATGAATTAATTAAATTCAATGTTTTTAACTATATTTATATTATATCTGTATTATTAATTGATATAAAATAATATCGAATAAAGAAGAAAGCAAATAATTTTTAATATAATAATTTTTTGTTCAAAAAAATGTGTAAAGCTTATTAGTGATTCTTGTTCTATAAGATTATTTCATAAGAAGATAGATATAATATAGCATAATAGTATAATATATAGTATCTAAATTTAATTTGTAAGATAATAAATAATAATATGTGCTAAAGCATTATGAAACGAAAAAATATGTAGTTCAAAATCTAGTGATCCCTAGATCGTTCTGGTTTTATCTCTGGCGTCCGAGATAAAAAAAAATATCGAATCGATATGTATAATTCTAACCTATTAGACGGTTTGGACATTTCAAATCTGTTGTAGGTGGGGATAGATCGTGCGGACAGACGCATTTGGATGTGTTGTCTTTAAAGCTACGACATGCCGCTTCTTTTCCACAAATATGAGGTCGATCTTTGCATCCTGTGATCTCGGGGTTCCCGTTGATAGGCAGTAACCTCGCTATTACTTCCGATTGTTGTGTGGACGCATTTACTGATAATTCTGAAACAATATTTACATGTTATCGCAACTATGTCAGTTTACAATGACTATGTCTATCGAATTTATATATACAAATAAAAATTTTATTGGATGAAACATTCATGGATTGGAATGTATCATAGAACTTGAAGGGTGAAAGATATATTTTAAACTCAAATGTCCTATGAAACAAAAACTGCATTTTTCAATGTTATAAATACAAATATAAACTCGTGTTTGTATTTGTATATAATATTCAATGGTGTTTCAAAGAGAAATATTATAACAAAAATAAAATTCAATTTCATCATTTTCATTATCCATATATATATATATATATATATCTTTAGTAGTTGATAGTGGAACAGCATAGTTTCAATAATTTCCTAATCTTCTTAATCGTATATAACTTTTATGGTTCTGCGGTTCTCGTAGGTCTGTAATAAGGAAGCAATAATGATGATATATTATCTGAATAATGACGACATTCGGTTACAACCATATCAAAAAATGTCTAACCGCTTTAGATGTAATAATAGGTCCCAGTTTTATTTAGATATTCAATCCAACTGGATTTCCTCTAATCTGGAAAATATTGTACCATTAATTCCATTTCATTTCACGTTAATTTCAAATTGATATGAATCTTGTTTAAAATAAATTATAGATCTTCCGAGAAATGATATAAAGGATCCCAAGAGCCCGTGAACTCATTTCGTTTCAAAGTAAATAGAGGCTTAAGGTAAAAGTCGAATTTAGGTTAGGAACTTAGGCATAACAGTGGTAACGGTTAATAAAGGGCGAACTGGTAAGAAAAAGGGCTACATATTTGGATTGGGCCCGACTTGGATGAGACAGTGAAGGCATTCATTTCGTGCTTGAAGCTTGTAACGGGTCAAAGCGTTATCTCTGCGGTCAGCGCTCTCCGACAACGAGTCTCGCTATGTGTACCTATTATCGCCCCGTATTTCTTCTCTTACTATGCATCTTAAACGAAGATTGCCCGTATTCACGAGATCGCTCGATTTCTAGTAAATGTTCCTAAGTTTTAATTTTCTTGAAAAGATGACAATTCATTTAAGAAAGGTCAATAAATCAAACCTAAGGATGTGTTTAAAATTGAAAGTAAAACTCAATTTGATCCCGAAAGTTATCTTTCGATAGTGGATACTGTTCACATTAAGAATGAAATTTATCCTTAGATAATAACTTTCAATGCAGTATTTATAGAAATATTTTCGAGAGAATAATATAATATTTTCAAATGTATTCATACCCTAAAAGATGTTATATGAAACTTGACCTCGGTGTCTTCGATACGGATGGAATTGCTCATGCGGTACAATTGTACAACTGGTCTCTATATACGAGATATCTAGGGACATTTTGAAACGACTTGTTTGCATACATATGAAATTTTTTCCAAGTTCTTTATTTAATAATTTTACATAAATCGTATTGATCAATTATATAAATTTATAAATTTATTTTGAATTTATTATATTAATTTTTAGTTTGTTGGAGATGAAATATAATTACAGGTAATTTTAATAATATTAATTAATGTTAATGTTAATTAGTGTAATTATTGAAGAGGTTAGAAAACATAATTTAATTTAAAAAATGATATCATGAATTATAAATTGTGAATCAATATAACGGATAATATATATAGAATCCTATTTTTTATATTCTTATTTTTTTATAGTAATATTCTTGTAAAATTAATCGTAAGATTTTCAAGAAAAAAATTTAATGGAAGTTCAACAACGAGAGTAGTATAGATTAGAAATAATGCAACTGACAATGAGCATTCCAGTAATTGTAATTCCATGAAATGGGATTGTTTATCAAACAAACACGCGGAAGTATATAAGTATATACTAATTGTAAATCTAGCATTTCCAAGTTCGAAATCTTCGAACGAATATTTTTATTATTTATATTTTATTTAATTAAATTTAAATATTTTTCAACATTGTTACCTAAATCGTTCGTAATCTTTGCACTTTGTTATTAACAATATACGTGGAAGTCGATGGGTGAACCGTGACCTATGATATCGAGCGTACTTTGATGCAAAATGAGAGAATCACCCTTACCACGATTTTTATATCAAGTTTCATTTCTCTTAAGCAATTAACAATTTTTTCTCTTTAAATTTAATTTCAAATCTCGTTTAATTAAATTAAGTATAAATTTGATATACAAGTATACTTTTGATATACAAAAAATTGATATTTTAAATTGAATTTCATGCTTGATGTATTCAAAGTGATCTATATTCATTAATTTCAATCATGAAAATTCACAATTTAAAATTTTATAGTTTTTTTGTGATATGATTATAAATAACATCTATAGGAATTGCATGCAAAAAATTAACAAAATCTATTTTATTGTTTGTATTGAAGTTCTAATTTGAATATAAAATATAGAATTGTTCAAATGTAATTTGTTAAGAATCTACTACTGCAATTTTCACTATTCATCATTTTTGGAAACTGAAAAGCATTCAACGTGGATATACACATCGAGTTACGTTTATTTGCAAATCCGAAGTTTAGACCAGAGACTACAATAGGGGCATTATATGCGCGGGTGGTTTATCCTCCCAAACGATTCGCAACTGAATCGTCCATCATAAAACGAGATTATTCACGATATGTTGGGAGAATAGTTTTATCAAATTTTCTTAAATTATAGAAACAAATTGATTTGGAAAGTAAATTGAATTTATTTTTAATATTATTATTCTCTAATATAAGATTAAAATAAATAAAAGAGATAAAAACGTTACATTTTTTAAAAAATTAATATTATAAACGAATAAATAATATAAATTTAAATTTAAAACATTTTTTAAAATGATAATTCTAAGGATATTTTTTTTATATATTATTTTTTTGTTATTGAAAAAAAAAATTTGAATAATTTTGAATAAAATCAAAATCATTTCTGTTCAATGATTGAATTATTATAAATAAATTCCATTCAAATTATCATAAATGTAGCTTTAGAATATTTAAATATTAATAATATTTATGTAAAATTTTCATTGTATCTACAATTTTTTCAACGAAAATTTTATCAAGTTACTAAATTATATATTCATGCAAAATTTTAGAAATATATAATAGGGTAGAAAAGAGAATTACGACATTCAGAGGATTAACATAACGATGAGCAACCCGCTTTCTTTTTCGTTGATGTGTCATCATTACATTGCTTGTTTGCTATAATACTAAGCAAACAATGGATCGACTACTGCTTGGATAATGTATTCTTCTAAATTTATATTATGTATAATACGATAGATATTGTATTTCATTTCTATGAGTACTTCTGAAATCCTCTTCAAATCAGCCACCATTGTTTTCAAAACAGAAAATGGCACAATGTTCTAAAAATTTCTTTTATATATATATATTGTATTTAAAACCATTTTAAATATAGAATAAGAGATTTTGAAAATAAGAAAATTTAATACTTTCATAAGTAATAGTTTTTAATCCAATGGATAATGAATTTTAATTCAAAAGTTTTCATTAATAATATATTTTATTATATTTTGCATAAAAAAAGATTATTTTTATTCATAAAATAAATGTATAAAATAATATAATTTATTCTTCTCAGCACATATAGCAATCATTGGAACTTTACAATACTTTATTTATTTATTTATTTTTTTTAATAAAAATTGTCTTTGAACTATAGTGAATTGAATTAAATATTTTTCAAATTTTGTATAATCATTAAAGAAGCTTTTTCAGTGTTATTGGAAAATTTGAATACTGCGCACGTGGTTATCATCTTTTAGGTTAGCGTTATCAGAAGGTCGAACATGTCGATATTAAAGATAAGTTAGAGTCAGAAAAATAGGGTTAATTTTTTTACACCCGGTTTTTCGATATTTTAAGAGCAGTTAATATTTGTTCTAATATAGACAAGAGTAAAATAGCTTTATCTTTTCGACATTTTGACTCGTATTTGAATTTTTGTTTTTAACTTGTTTATATTAGTATTATCTGTAAAGAAATTTCTGCATATGTTTTCAAATAAGATAGTAAAATAAAATACTTTAATAATAAATTTTTAAATATTTAAATATTTAAATTAATCTAAAAATATAAGAATTATTAAAAATAAAAATAAACAAAAGAAGTATATGCAATAAATATAGATTCAATTATTGATTTGCTTTGTTTTTCATGACAAGCTTAATGTTTTAAAATTCCAAGGTAGAATTCTGTTCAAGATAGAATCTAGTGAAACTAACACGTGAAAATTAACCAAAGAGATTCTTCTTCCTTGGTAATAATTATCTGTAGTATTCAAATTGGTGCCTTTGTGCATGTCTGTAGCACATGAGTTTATCTCTAGAAGATACGATTATATTAGATTGGCGGGAAATAAATGAATTGAACTTTGAATCTGTTGAAATATATCTGTATATATTTAAGTATATATAATTATAAAGATAACTGTTGATTATATAATTTATATAATTTTTGTGTTGTAAAAAAGATTACACTAGTAATAATTTAAATAATATAACAAGACATGGGAAGAAAAATACAAGGAATGAATGAAAAGGTTATTTTTCTAGAAAATTATGAATACTTATATAAAGAAGAATATATATATATATATATAATATATGATAAGTGATAAATGTCAAAAGAAGATAATCCAAATTGAAAAAAGTTAAGGAAAAAGAGGGGAACATTATCATTTCTTCATTTTCAAGTTTTTGTTTCTTGTTTCTTTAAAGAGGAAAATTATAAATATTCACGGAAGAACGATTGCAATGCACGATAAATGATAAGAAAAAGTGATAAAAAAGATTAGAAAGAAAATTCGTTTCTTACTTGTTTACTTCTTTTTCAATTTTCCTTTATTTACTAGTGCAAATACCGATTAACCATGAATCATACCAGGAATTTCTAACGTATTTAATTTATTATTTAATATCAGATTTATTCACTTTATCGTTATATTTCCATATATTGGATGAATATGTGTTTCATCTTTAACTGTCGTATATATTTTTTCTTAATTCTTTTTTTTTAACAAAACGAAACACAACGCGTGTCTGTTTGTCGATCGGATAAATGACTATAATTATTGTATAATGATAAGGCATATACATATATTATAAATATAGAGAAGATTTAATTACAAATTACTTAAAATAATCATTCAACATTTAACAATTTTTTTTTTTTTTGTAAGTTTCTCAAACATTAATTCCAGAAATTTTTCTTCTTAATTATTCTAGAAATATTTAAATAATAATAAACAGCTTATCTCGATTAATGTATATACTTTGATTACAGTTTAATCGCAATTTATTTCTATGTTCTAAGAAAATATATAAATTACGCTTCAAAACTGCGACGCATCATTTCAAGAAAAGAACGCATCAAGAGATTTTTTTTTTTTAATCTATCGTAATAAAGAAATTATTTGTAACGTACAAATTTATTTATCTCTTTTTTTTTTTGTCTAATCAACATCTATTAAACATGATTATATTTATAACAATTTTGTAATGCAAACATTCTAACGATATTTAATATAAAATAGTTTTTATCTTGGAAATTTCAAACAAATCACGCAACGAGATTTCCTCACTGATTTGTCGGTTTCTAAATTTTTCATTTTTAAAGTGGATTTTTCATTCCAAGTGGATTAATTCCAAGAATTTCTTCTCGAATAAAAGTATCAAGGGATCATTATTACCCGTTTGATTTGATTTTTTTTTTTTAACAGCAACAAAGAAACATTGATAAAATTGATACTCGTCGAAAAAATTCTAAAAATTTGAACTCGACATGCACAAAAAATATAAATTTGCGAATTATAGAAACATTTCTTTATTCTTGCTCTTGGTCTCAATGCACAATTCCAAGAATTATTCAATTATTCTTTATTTTTCTTCAATTTTCATTCAAAAATAAGAGATTTTAATTTTGGAATTTTAATAATGATACTTTTTGGATAAAAAATATCTACTCACCCTGTCGAATTTCCGCGGAGGAAAGGCCTCTTCTCCTCGGCGTTCTTCTCCTCTCCATTCTGGGACCAAAATGGAAGGAAACCACCCCCGTTTAAAAAAAAAAAAAAAAAAAAAAAGAAGGACTATCGTCTCGCACTAAGAGCTTCACTTTTTCCTTGGCATTGATCCATTTTGATTCGTTTATCACTCGAAACTTTTGAGAGTCGGAATTCGATTTCGCGTCATTGGTTTACATTGTGAGAAAAAGTAATCACATGATAGGTAACACAGTAATATCTGCAGATCAATTGTTCCCACTGATTCGACCGCACGAGGAGTAGGTTTTTCATGAGTTCCTTCAAAGAGAAATCAAAAACCGAAACGAACAGTCACCTCCTTTGTGTCCCTCTAGATTGGACAGCTTTATATTTCTCACAATTTGGTAATAACTCCTCTTTTCTCTCTTTCAAAATCCTTTGGAACGACACGAATTTCGAAATTTCGAAATTTCACAAAAAAAAGTACATACTCCTTTTCCTTCCTCAAATTCGAAACAATTCTTTCCTCAAATTTGCTTCCTTTTCTTTTTTTTTTTAAATTCACCGAACAATGCAAATTTTATCTTTTCTCCGAAAATTCCTAATTGCTAAGATTTTCCCCCAGATTTCGAATGGTTAAGATTAAGAATTGAAAGGTCGGATTATAAAATTCGTTTTTATTTGCAGGCGGTCACAAGTGGGATTAAAGGTGAAAACTTTTCGGGCCAAGGATCGAGAAGGGCGGAGGGGGGCGGAGGACACGAGGATGGAAGAGTTAAGCCGGAAGAGGAAAGCCGGCGGTTAAAGGATAAATCGAGGAGGGGTCCTCTATCTTCGACGAATGCTTATTCGAAACTAAAGACCGCGTTCGAGAAACTCGCTCGTATTGGCGTGCAACACAAGGGAGCTCGGCCGCACTCATACAGGCGCAGGTCGAGGCGTGTTTCACGGCACCCACATGGATTTTAGACCGGGCAAGGATTTACGCGAGGAGGGACGAGCCGTAGTTCATCATCGTCCCGATGGCTCGACCTACGCTATCGGGGAGAGGCGATGCGAGAGGTTCCTCGTAATCTCGTCGGTTTTTCGGCCTCGACTTAAGGGTAGAGGCCTCTTGTTGCGCCTTTTAATCTCTGACACGTGCCAACTTACTTGCACGAGCCTCCACCCTTGCTCCTCCGCGATATTATTAGGATGAAATTAATCGAAATTAAACTTAATTTCTCTCTCTCTCTGTGTTTTGATCGTAGGAGTAATTTATTGGGTGTAGTGGTTACTTTATTATTGAATATTTGTATCAATCAATAGTTTCTTCCTTTTAATTTGTGAAAATTTTTTAGGTTTCTTAAAAGTTTCAATTTGTATGAAAAAATATTATGATATTCAGGTATAAACTTGCAAGAGTAATTTTAAATTTGTAAAAATTTTTTAGGTTTCTTAAAAGTTTCAATTTGTATGAAAAAATATTATGATATTCAGGTATGAACTTGCAAGAGTAATATATGTGCAAAGATGTCTTAAAATTATTTGGAAATAATTTTTCAAAATTATTTATAAACGAATAATAATATATGAGAGATAATTTGTAAGGCGATCGTTTATTACAATATAATTATTCCATCTCTCGCATCCGTTTCGAATAAATATTGTCCAATCCTTGGATAGGTTTGATCTGAAGTATGCGTGGATATTTAATGAACCTCTCGAAAGGATTCGCGTTACAACGAGGCTATCGATCACTATCAGAATTATTAAAGATGAGATCTGAAGAAGCGAACTTGAATAATAAAAAAAAAAGGGGGGGGAAAAAACGCGAAGATCAAATCTGTCGGAGAGTTATTCGTAATGACACGGCTTGCATTTTGCGCCACTAATAATTAACCAGTGTATATCGCGATCAGTTTGATACACTGGTGTCCAACTGGGCGCCACTCTTACCCCACTCTGCCGCACTGTTCGTGAATAACTTGACTTTTCAGCTTCTGATCGCGATAAACGTATCACTAACCACCACTCTCGTGTGTGTGTGTGTGTGTGTATAATCTCGATTAATCGGATGTAAAAATTAGCTTTACGAATCGTTGTTTTGCTTCTTTAAACGCGTTACGTAAATCACGAATGAAAATCATGTTATGTTTATTAACGTCATATTGAAATATCAAATCTTCATTAAGATGAAATTAAACGATATGTATGAATGTAAATTATTCGTCTTATATTAATAATAATTTAAAATTTTCGTAATTTGTATTATTATCGTTATCGAAAGTGTTCAACGATTGAAATAATTTAAGAAAAATATTCGAGTTTTGTTTATTTTTTTATTTTTTTTTTTATTTTCATTACAGAAAAACAAAATTTAAATGTAAATAGGATGGTTCATAAAATTAAAATTACATTATAAAAGTGTTCCAGAAATTGTTTGTTTAATATGTTATATTATTAGTTTACTAGTTTGACCAGTTTATTTGTCGTATTCTTGACGCGCAGTAATCCGATTCTATTTCAGTTTGAACGATGTCGAGTATTGAAAGTATATGAAAAGCTTTGAAATCTAATCAATTTGAACGAGAAGCAGATCAATTACGAAAAGTCACCAATTAAGAAAAGTTCATCGGCATAACAGTCATATGTCACGCATAAATAAAATTAGTGAAATATTATCTATTATAATAACAAAGTCACAAATCTTATGATAATAAATTTCTATCATAACATTGAGCTTACATCCATTGAAAATCGAGAACAATTATACTACGAAGAATACGTATAATAATTGGATTATAATTATGTTGGTATCATGGAGGAAAATTTTTCATTCTGTTTAACAATTTTTTTCTATCTCAAAGTACAATTGCAATTACTCATCTTTCGAAAATCTTCACGTAAAGATCCAAATGTTATTCGAGTCTTCTAAAATTCATCATTTTTTTTCAACACTATAAAATATTTATTTACAAGAAGAATCAATTTATGTACATAGATCACATGTTTATTTTTTATAATTGACAACTCAAAAAGTCATTCTCAAATTGCAAATCATCGATGCTTTCGAAATGACACTCGAAATTTTTGAACGATCGTAAACGTGAGCGATGATCGCGTCGGTGTGGGTGTTGGTTTGACAACGGTGGCCCACCTGATTAAGTTCTCTAACACGTGCCACTTAATGTGCCGAAATGATCCAATGGGAAGAGAATTGGGCCAGAACGGAAAAATGGTCGGCGAAGCCGCAACACAAGAGGAATACGTTAATAGTTTTCGAAGAGGCTCCTTTGGAATGGCGTAAGTGTTGTATATTTACACTGGCGTTACAGGCTCACACCTGGACGCAAGAATAGCGCCGCTTCTTTTTTCTCCGAAGTATTTTCTCGCCCGTGCGTCGAACAGCTTCCTGAACAAAGCGAATTTTTTTATATTTTTCTTCGTCATTTATTCTCTCTCTCTCTCTTTCTCTCTCTTTTGCTTTATTTCTAGACGAGCATTTCATTATTTCGATGTATATACTTTCGATCGCGGTTGAAAAAGAGAAAGAGCTGTCATTGTCATCATTATCATTTTCACTCAAAACGGTTTAAACAATTCAGAAAAACAATAAAGGTTTCACTGTTTACACTTTTCTATGATATTTCTTTTCGAAGTTAACGAAATTTACGATTAATTATATTTAACGGACAAACATTGTCTTTTAGGTTAGGAAAACAGTAATCCAATGTTGACGATGAAAAGCGATAACTTTTCCCGTTGCATTCCGAAATATGGGAAGTTTTTAAATGAAATTGGATCCAAGGAAGACATCAAGAGGGTAGTTTACACCCGCTTAAGTTGCTGATCGCCGATTTTCCTTGAGTACCGGAACAGCGTCGGTATGCATGCAGATGGTGGTCGTAAGAGGGGATGGTCTAAAATAATAAAGAAGCTGACACGAAGATGAGGAATGTTTGTGTTTTCACGTACGATGGCCGATTCTTAAATGACGGGATACAACTGGAAAAACGTATATTCGAAAGACAATACTTCGAATAAACCAATAGTTATCGATAGTTTCCTGTAGACAATCGTTTTTCAGCTTAAAAAGAAAGAGAAATAAATATTGTTCCATCTTGTTTCTTTTTTAATGGGAAATGTAACATATTTTTTTTATTTTTCGATTAAAAATTATAAGATATTTCCGTTATTTTTTTCAAAATGATAATATTCTGCTAATTGCAAGCAAAATATAAAATTGCATTGAAACGAATAATAAATCTAATGATATCTTTATTATTTATTTAAAAATAAAATATAATACTACAAAAATTGTGTATTAATTTCAAATTAAATAATTAAATAAAATACTTTATTATATTACGAATATTCGTAATAGCTTATTTTGCTTTATAATATATTAATTTAAAATCATATTTTTCTCTGTTTAGTTGATAAAACTGATAAATTAATCGTGTTATGTGCGCAACATGCATAATACATGCTCAAACTTGACATGCAATTCGAGAAAGGGATCAATTGGATTTCCTTATTTTACTTAGTATTAGTATAACGGTAAAGATAGTTATAGCTGATCCAAAATGAAATATAAATATAATGTATCTTTAAAGGAATTACGTAGTAGTTTGAAGTATAGATCAAGAGAATATTTGTTGCAGAATAGTTTACATGGCATTCCATATTTCGTGGATTCTACACGACCTAAGTGGGAAAGGTAATATCATAATTTAATTAATATACCAATTAAATAATGCAACATTAGTTAACAATAAATTAACGCCATAATATTTGCTATATTAATATTACTTATTATTATACATATGGTATGTCCGCAGATTAATATGGTTATTTTTATCAATGACATCAGTAATAGCGACTTTTATTACAATCGTAATTATCTTGAACAAATTTCAAACGCAACCAACAATAACCGGAGTGGATGTATTAACAGAGCACATTAATATCGAATTTCCTCAAATCTTTATTTGCTTCGACTGGATTCATTTGAATCATTCGTATATACTTGAGGTAAACGCATTTTTAAATATAATTTTATTTTATTTCAATATATATTGATATTATATTTATATCATTATATTTATACACTAATATTTATCTCAATATTTGTATGTATATATATATAGAATGATATGCATGTATACGAGGAATTATATAATTGGAATATTGGAAAATATATTGATGTGAAATCATTTAATCCAATTTATAAAAATAAAAACAATTTTCGAGAAATTTTTAAAACGATGGGACTTGATTGTGAATCTTTATTTAGTAACTGTGCATATAGGTAAATATGATAAATACATATGTATAATTTTTTTATTTCATTTATTTTAATTAAAAATATTTTATATATATATATATTATATCTTTATATACATATATTATATATATATATTCATAATTACTCAAAGTTTAATATTTTAAAATAAGAAAAAAATTATTTAAAGAAAAAGTAATAATTATTATTATAATTATAAAAAAAGTCATTTATATTTGATTAAATTATAAATTATATTGTTTTTTAGAGGAATGAATAGATCGTGTGAAAATATATTTACGAAAGTATTGACTGCAGTGGGTATATGTTGTAAATCTAAAAATTTAGAGTCACTTAAATATGTAGATATTTCATGGAATCTTGAATTTAAAATCCTTAATTCAAGTTTTCCTTTAAGGTAATATTTATTAATTCAACTAATTCAAATCAATAATTTTTTTATATCAAAATCTAATTTTTATAAATAATTTTTTTATCATAAATACTATTGATTATATCTAAAAAATTATATAATGTATAAAATGTTAATATAATTATTATATGTTATTATTCATTTTTCATATTGTAGATTTTATCTCATGGAACAAAATAATTTGAGTCCAGAACCAGGTGAAAGATCTCTTATAGTAGATAAATCTTTAGATATAGAATTTGTTGTTGATATAACATATACAACTTCTGATATTAAATATTTAACTCTTCGACAACGACAATGTTATTATAAGCAAGAGAGTAAAAATCTTATTGATTGCGAAATTGATTGCATAACCGATAAACTATTTAAATATTGTAAATGTTTGCCATGGTTTTTATCATTTGTCGATAAGACAGAATGTCCAATTTCAAAGTATCCTTGTTTAAACAATGTTAATATCGATAAAACCCAATGTAATTGTTGGCCCTTTTGTGATCATACATCATATAGTGTAAAAAGTATGAAAACATTTGAAAATAAAAATAAAAATCAAATTATGTTAAAAAATTGGCCAACAGCTCTCCATAAAACAGAAATGCGATTTGGTTATTTAGATTTAATTGTATCATTCGGTGGTATTGCAGGTCTTTTTTTAGGATTTTCTATTTTTGTAGCTTTAGAATTTGGATATTATTTTACTCTTAGAACTTATTTTGGAGCCGTAATTCGAATATCTCGAAAACAATATAATATTATGACCATTTATGTAGTGGAAAAATATCCCAACCAGAAAGTAAATACTAATTCAAAATACTATATATATCTCGATTAATTCTTTTCAAAAAATTAATATTTATATTCCATTTGTTGAAATTATATTTAATGCTAAAAAATGATATGAAGCGTATCATTATTAATTTTGTTTAAATCTTAGACTTCTAAACAAACATAAAAATTTAAAAATTTTAAAAATCACATAGATATAGAAAAAGAATAATATCACAATGATAATTTTTCATATTATTATTTATGCGAATATTTATAATAATATATCTTTGAATAAATAGTTATAAAAATATTATAATAAATTCTTTAATTAAAAAATAACTTGAATTTGGTTTCTTCAAGCGGATTGGATAAGAATCCATCACGTAATTTGCAAAAATCCCTAAAAATACGAAATGTGCAAATAATTCCTGCAATAATTAATTCTGGCAATTAAGATTCTTATTTCTAAATTTTATTTGTCAAAATCTATAAAAATATATAAAAAATTTTTACACATTTAAAATTTAATCTTATTATTATAAGAGCAACACTACAAATTTTATTGCTTTATTTATTTTTTATATATAATAAGCAAACTTATTTTAGTTAAATTTCCTGTATTATAGATTGTAATATAACTACAGTCAATTTCAAATAATGTATAGAGATTTTAATTTTTAGTTGTAAGATACCAACATAAATATATTAACTACAATTGTACATATCAATTGTTGTTGATTCATTTTATTATAAATTTATTATGTTTGAAATTATATTTTTTATTATTAATGGGTATTTATTTTTTTTATTATAATAAATCATTTTTAAAAATAATTCCAAATGTTAATTCTTTTATTATTTAATTTTAATTTTAAAAATACAAAAGTTACTTATGAAACATAAACGCTCATGAATATATAGCTTTAAGATGATAAGAATTTGCTATAATCCGTGACTCTATTGCTTGCCGATTAGATTTTACTGATTGCATAGTGAAAACACGCGTCTTCCGAAGCGCCACCTTGCTCATTTCCGATGTTCTTTTCGGAATGGCTGAAACGTTGCTTTCGTGCTGAGAAAACGTGACTACAGAGAACATTGTGTGGCGATCGTGATTAAGAGAACGAGTGTTATACATTATATTGCATTGTATATTGACGTACATTAAGGCTGTCGCGCAACGGCATGCAGCTGTCGAAGTAAATCGACCGGAGTAACACGGATACAGAATTTTTTGCAGTACACGGGTATCTGGGTGCCGGCACATATCAATATACGCGAGTACGAAGGATTGGTTATTGAAAAAATGGCGGCGGAATGCAAGAATCGAATGATGGTTTTTAAGAACAAAGGCAAAGATCAAGAAGTGAGTATCCAGTGTGTTCTTCGTTGTGCGCAGTTACGTTGTACGTCTGGAAGTTTCGGCTACTGAACTGGGCGACTAAATGCACATTATCATGGGCGCTAATTTTTCCAAATTTGTGCAATTTATTTGCATATTTTATTATTTCAGTTGGAATTTTGGATATTTCTGTATATTTATTTTGCACAGAATCCATAAAAATTCTTAATATAACTTTATCAAATATAATAGCATTATATTTTGAATAGAATCATGCCATTCTGAAACAAGTGGAAAGTGTCGTTACATTAATGTCAAATATAGCACTATCAAAGATAGAACTGAACAAATAATTGTAAGAAAGAAAAGTTATACTATTTTAATTATTTCTTTGAAAATTTTATAAATAATTTACTTTTATTTACCTTTTATTTTTGACTCAAATAATTCACTTTTCTTTTTACATATTTTTTATTATTATTAAAAAATCTTTCAAAAGATATTACAAATAATTTTAGATATTACAAATAATTCTATAATATGTAAATAATATATTTCTCTATATACATATTATAATAATGTATTAAAATTTATTTGAATTTTTTGTAAATATCAAAATAATATTGATGAAAAAATATTAAAAAATAAAGTTTTCTATTATCATACTTAGAAATTATTAATAATATAATACTAACATTTTATTAATTATTAAGTATAAGTGTCTATTTTCTTACTATGATACTTTATCTTTTTATATAAGATTTTAATATTATTATTAAACATATTTTAAATTATGAAATTTTATATATTCATTAAAGTTTGAAAACTTATTCAAATAAATATGTATTAAAATAATTATATCATTAAATTGTAAAAAATATTATCATTGTTATATATATTTTGTTATATTACATAAAGCAAAATATTTAACCTTTAATTTAATTTTTATTTGTCATAAAAATATAGTTAATTATTATTACACAATATATTATTTTTTAATTTTTAAAATTAATATTATTGAAACTAATTTTAATATTAAAATTAAAATTCAAAAAATTTTAAATACTTAAAATTGCTATAATATATTTACATATATAGAGAAATTTTAGTTATTTTTTTATCATATATTATATATTATTTTTGCAATATAAATATTCTAATCTAATATCTTTTTTTAGATAAATTGGAATTTAAGAAAGATTAAAATGTTACATAAATATTACTTAATATTGATTTAAAAGCATTTAGATGGTAATATGTTTTAGGAAATGAGAAGAAGAAGAAATGAAGCAACAGTAGAGCTACGGAAAAACAAACGTGATGAGACTTTACAAAAAAGAAGAAATGTGCCTGCTACAGATTTAATAGGTAAATTTATTACAAATAAAAAATTTATATAAAAATATATTTTATATTATATAAATAGAAAAAATAAATATAAAGAATTAAATAAAAAATAAATTATAATATAATATTTTATTTTAGATGAAGAAGATAGTGATAAACAGAATCTTGATTTATCAAAAATCAATTTAAAAGAACTAGTAATGAAAGCTGCTAGTTCAGACCCAACTGTTCAATTGCAAGCGGTACAATCAGCAAGAAAGTTATTATCTTCAGATCGTAATCCACCGATCGATAAGTTAATTGATAGTGGCATTTTACCGATCTTAGTTAATTGTCTTGAACAGCACAATAGGTATGATTAAATTTGCATACAATCTTAATTTATAGCGCATATGCATGCACATTACAATTGACTTATTTTTTTATTAGAAAAAGTTTGATTACAAATGAAATTTGATTGCTAGTATTTTTATAAATTTAAAATATATATATATATTTTTTTATGATTAATTTTCTGTTTTAGTATTTGACTATTATTTTTAATATTTTGTTATTACTAGTTTAGTAATTTTTTAGTATTAATACATTATTATTAATTTTTAATATTTTATAGTCCATCATTACAATTTGAAGCAGCATGGGCTTTAACAAACATTGCAAGTGGAACATCACCTCAAACACAAGCAGTTGTTGCAGCTGGTGCAGTTCCACATTTTTTGCATTTGTTACTTTCAAGTCAACAGAATGTTTGTGAACAAGCTGTATGGGCTTTAGGTAAATTAATATAAATAATATAAATAAATATAAAAAAAGCATTATAATTAAAATTATAATATATCTAAAAAAAATTTATTTATGATATTAAATAATTTAAATTTAATATCATAAATAAATTTTAATATATTATTTTTATTTTCATTTTTTATTGTTTAAATTAAAATATATTTCTATTATTATTTATATAATTTTATTCATAGGAAATATTATTGGAGATGGCCCAGCATCTAGGGATTATGTTATCAAGCTTGGCGTTGTACCGCCATTGTTAACGTTTATCAAACCAGAAATACCAATTAGTTTTTTACGTAATGTAACTTGGGTAATCGTAAATTTATGTAGGAATAAAGATCCACCACCACCTGTTCAAACTATTAAAGAAATTTTACCTGCTCTTAATATACTTATTCATCATTCAGATATTAATGTAAGTTACAATATTATATATATTATATATAATTAAAAAATAATCTTTAATATATTTTAAAAATAATTGTTTATATACAAAATAAAATTGCAGATTCTTGTTGACACAATTTGGGCATTAAGTTATTTGACTGATGGTGGTAATGAACAAATTCAGATGGTTATAGACAGTGGTGTAGTACCTCGTCTTATACCACTTCTTTCGCACAAAGAAGTTAAGGTGCAAACAGCTGCTTTAAGGGCAGTAGGTAATATAGTAACAGGTACAGATGAACAAACACAAACTGTATTAAATTGTGACGCGCTTTCATATTTCCCGAATTTATTAACCCATACGAGGGAAAAAATTTGTAAAGAAGCAGTTTGGTTCCTTTCAAATGTAACTGCTGGCAATCAATCTCAGGTTCAAGCAGTTATAGATGCTGGATTACTGCCTCTCATTATTCACAATTTAATTAATGTAAGAAATACTTTTATTAAAATATTGAAATTTATTAAATTGAATCATTTGTTTTAATAATAAATTTATCTTTTATCAGGGTGAATTCCAAACACAAAAAGAAGCAGCATGGGCAATTAGCAATTTAACAATAAGTGGTAATGAAGAACAGGTTGCACGAATGATACAAGAAGGTGTTATTGGACCATTCTGTAACCTCCTTGACTGTAAAGATACTCAAGTTGTACAGGTTGTTTTAGATGGTATACATAATATGCTCAAACTTGCTGGATCACAAGTTGAACATTTGGCTAATATGATTGAAGAATGTTCAGGTTAGTATTTATCTTTTTTTCTTTTATAATATATATTATATATAACACAAAAATAAATATATAAATTTATATTATGAAATGTATTTTCATAGGATTGGATAAAATCGAAACATTGCAAAATCACGACAACATAGATATTTATAAACTAGCGTACGAAATTATTGAGCAATACTTTTCGGAAGATGTATGTATTTATCTTATTTTTATAATTAAGAAATAATTTTCAGTAATGTTTTTAATATGAAAAAATTTTTCTATTTTCTAATTTTTAGACGAATGATACAAATCTGGAACCACAAGTTGTGGAATCAACATTTGAATTCGATCAGACGACGAGCATTTCGAATGAAGGTTTTAAATTCTGAGAGGGCCTCCATTATTTTTTATCTGATCGTGCCGTCCCCCGAAAATCTCCATTATGGAGCCATTCTGCTTACCCTTTTATATTCTGTCTCATTCTTTCTTCAACGACTACATGTGGCAATTTCAACGTGACATTGTTGAATCAACAATTGTATTTGGTTTTACTAATTCAAAAACATAAAATTATGACTTACATTTTTGGTTTGTCCAAAAAGTGAGAAATTAGAAAAAAAAACGAGGCTAAAGTTACAGAGCAAAGGAGTTTCTTATTGAAATAAGAATTTGTATTCTTTCCTTTTTTTATTCTTGAACGATGTGTACTTTACCTTGTTTCCTTTTCCGTTGCACATATTAAAATGCTTAGTGGAGCGGAACCGAATGCAGCTATTGATATGCATTACACCGACTAAATTATTCTAGTAAATTAATGAATTTGCTCTCTAAATTGAAGAGCGTCACAAAAAAAGAAAAGAAAAACTTTTTTATTGTTTGATCGTGCTGCTCTCCACTCTAACTTGAGATGAATCTTGGTTAGTGATGTTACATTTATAAAATAATTCGTGTATATTTTAGGCATGTTAAATTTATAATAATATTGATTACTAAATAAATAAATCAATTGACTACTCTTTATTAGCTTAATTCATGACTATGAATTATTTCTGTAAGGGGAAGAGGATAAACAATAAAACTATTACGTAAATATGGCAATGTTAATTGCCAATCTTTGCCTAGTCTTTCGATAGCGTGAATAGACAGGTTATCTAAAAATTTGAAGAGATTTAAATATTTTCATAAAACATGTTCTTATAAAGTATTTTTTTTATTTATTACATTATTACAATTATGATTCTGATTGGAATACAATTGTAGGATTCTCAAATGGATGAACATCATCTGCATAAAGATTTTCAGGTAGTTCACTTTCATTTGACAAATATGTAGGAAAATATGGCGAAGTACTTTTTTTAGTAGGTAAAATCGTATCGTATAAATAGCACATAGTATTTAGCTCTCCTGGTACGTTTTGAGCTAATACCCAAATTACATTATATTTAGTGTTTATTCGTAGTATCTGCAACATACATACAAAAGTTCGATAATGATTTAAAATCATTCTAATTCTTAATAATATTGTTAATAATCTTTCAATATGTTATATTGTTGAAATTATTTATTATTTTATTTATAAATTTTTTTTAAAAATTGAATCTTAACAACGATTTATTCATAATTACTGCTAATTCACTGTTGCAATTATAAGAAATTAAGATTTTTTATTACAATATTTTTTATTTCATGATTTTTAATAGTTAAAAATTTTTATTTTACTTAATGGAAAAAAAAACTGTAGTCACATATAATGCCCAAAAAGTTACAAAAAAATTTTGTTTTTGTATTAATTTTACATATTTAAACGAAATTATAATTAGAATTTTTGTTTGTTTATAGAATATTAGGAGGAATAATTATTATGTGTCTCATTAATGAATTGTTTGATGTATTACTAATTTATCATTCTTGAAAATTTCTATATGATTCATATTACAATCTATAATTTTTAAATAAATAATAAATGAATAATATAAGTTTTATAAATTGTGAATATATGTTTCTTGTTAGTTGTTGTAAAATAATTTTAGAATGTCATTGCTGTATAATATCTTCCTTTCAAAAGTAATATACATTTAAATTAATATTTTGTAATTGTTTAATAATGTAAAGAGATCTTCAAATGTTTCATCATAAATATTTACATGTCTAGTATTTCATGTAAACATTTCAGAATTTAATATATCTTATTTCCATTTTATATGGAAAAAATATTTCATTCTTTAAATACGAATTGTATAAAAAAAATTAACTGAAGTGTTATACATGTTATGCATAATTTTTAACAATTATTACAAATGAATGAAGAAATTAAATAGATTTTTGTAGTTATATTGATCCTCAACCCTTCAAATACTTTTTTTGTAAAATTCTATACAAAAAATAAATATTCATTATCTTTGTATAAAACTTGAAAAAAATATTTACAACAAATAGTGTTCATATATAAAATATATTATGTATAAATAATAATTTGATACAGTTACTATATTAATAAATTACTTATTCAATCTAATTGATGAATTGGAAATGCTAAAACAAATTACGTGATTCTATTGAAAAATAGAAATTTAATTGTACTTTTTAATATATTGTTATACATAAAAAAATAATAAGAAAAAAAATTAAACTATATTGACTTCTTTTGTTTATTTCATACATTTCTTAAAATGAATGAGAATGAATTATTTTTTTAGTTTATTTTTTAACTTCTTTTATAATTTATAATATCATAAATATAAATGGTTAAGAAAAAATATATTATTTTATAAGAATTCATATAATATCAATATAAAATTAATCAATATGCTGATTTTTTTAAATGATTATGCTTGTAAAAGAATTTATTAATCTGTGTAAAATGTAATCAAAGTAAAAGTATTTTCAAATTCTTTTTCCATAAAAGAATATAATTATAAATTACCTTTACACCTTTAAGAATACGCCAACGATTTCCCATATGTCCAGGCATTTTAGTACCTGGCATTACCCTAGCCAATTTACCTCCTGAACCTATATTGCCTGGTCTTCTATGTGTTTTAGTTACACCATGAGAAGCAGGCATACCTTTAAAGCCCCATCTTTTCATAACACCTTGAAAGCCACGATCTATTCTATGTTTATAAAGATTATTATAATTGATTTAAATATTTCAAATTTATCTCAGATTACAAATATTAATAAAAGAATTACGTTTTTCCACGAATATCAATAAATTCTCCTGGTTTAAAATGTGTTGCATATAAAGGAGTTCCTGGTTGGAGAACAGCATTTGGTGAAATTGTAAATCTCATTAATACTTTTTTTGGTGTAACTCCTGCTTTATTAAATATTCCATAATATTCTTTAGTAAGCTGTAAAAATTAATACAAATTTTACTTTTTTAAAATAATATTAAATATAATTAATATAATAATAATATTATTATATTAATAATAAATAAATATTATAAATAAATAATAGAATATATAATATATATAATATATATATATATATATATATATATATATATATTATATATATAATATATATATATAATAAATAATAGAATAAATATTAAAAAAGATAAATTACAACTCACTAATTGTGGATCAACATTTATAGCACCTAATACAAGACAGCCATTTTTTACTTCAATTCTATGTCTAATAGGTTTAACTGGTTTATATTCTTCTGGTGGTATATATTTTACAACTTCATTATCTACAATCTATTAAGAAATGGAGAATTTATATATAAGGTTACATAAAATTCAATATTTTATTATATGATAATACCTGTATTAAAGTAGTTAATACTTTTCGTCCATTTTTTAACCACATTGGATATACTCCTATCTTTTTACCAATTAAACCAGTACGTTTAGAATTTGGAGTCCATGTTGCATTTGATTGAATTAATTCATTATTTAATGGAGATGTATTGTTATTGAGTAGTCCTTTAGTAGATGAAACAATTTCTGAGAGAAATTCTTTATTTTCTGAAGTAAGTTCTTCATTATATAACTAATATAAACAATATTATATAATAATATTTATATAAAATTCTTAGAAGAATATTAAGAAATTAAATATTATTTTTATTTTTTAAAATACATACTACACGTGTTGGTTTTGGTAGCCATTCTGGATGACGTTTCTTTGGTGGAGGATTCAATCTTTTACCACGATTTGGAATATATATTTTATCAATACTAAAATAAACATATTAATAGAAATAAGTATTTAAATAAATAAAAAATTTATTTTTTGAAAATTTAAATATACAATAAACTAAATTTATTAATTATAATTATTAAGCAATACCTCTGTTTCAAATATTTATTGAATAGTTGAATTCCATTAAAAGTCTTTAAAATTGATGCCATATTCGTAATAATTATTCGTGAATTATATGTAGATGTAAGTATTTAGTGAAAATTTAACGTAACTATAAATGAGGTTAGAACATAACTATTATTAGCGATTTGTTAAAATTTTATCAAAAATAAATTATTAATTTCAATACATACATACTTTAAAATATGAAAAAGAAAAATTTATAATGAATTATTCATTATTTTCGTAATATTATAATTAATTGAATCTTGTTCTTTATTATATTTGATACATTTAAGCACATTAGCACCACATATTTATAATTTATTTACAATATTTGAAATCAAATTTTTTATCATTTTTATACTTCATTTAATATATTTAATTTATGGATGAATATATACAATAAATGAAAAACAAATCTTTTTTCTTATACAAAAAGTTTAAGATTTCTAAATAATTACTCAGTTATTAAATTGGTCTTCTGAGTATATAAATTTTGTAGACAAGGAGAGAGAATAAAGGAAAAAGGACAGAGATAGGATAAAAATATTGATATCAACGCCATCTCTAGAATGCCGCAAATTAAACACAAGTGTAGACAAAGAAAACAAATAATTAAAGAAGGATAGAAATATAAGAATTGACTAAGAGTGCCATCTTTCAAATGCAATTTTTTAAAATAGAATTGAGTATTAACGCCATCTTGAGTTCTCTGTATTAACTCGATTTTGAAGAAGTACCTTTGGTGTTTAAAAGATGACGTTAGTAATCAATTCTTATTTTATTTTTATCTTTTTTTATTATTTTCTATCCTTTTTTTATAAGTTTCATTTACGGCACTCTGGAGATGGCGCTGATTTCAATATTTTTATCATATCTCTGTCCTTTTCTCATTATTTTTATTTGTATTTGATTTTGACGTGATCATAGACAAAATAATTTATCTAAGGTAAAAAATAACTTTTATTATTTTTCTTTCAGAATTACAATCTATTTTAACTTTTATTTATCTTAAAAAACCTAAAAAATAAAAATATATTTTTAGCTACAATGTATCTCTAAGCAATCTTACAAAGCATAATATATTATAGCAAATATTTTATATCTGTTGTAATACAAGTTTTAATATTTTAATTATTTAATGATTACAATGAGATTTAAAAAACAAAAACGTCGATTCAATAACAAAGAAATAAAAAAAAAATTTGAATCATTTTATCGAAAATTGATATTATTGAATATTCATTTGTCGAATTTATTTTTTTGTAATCTTTAAAGTATTCTTAAAAAATATACAATTAATATTCAAATTAATTAATTTTATCGAGTAAGGCAGAATCAATATTATATAATTTTAATGAAAAATTATTAAAAAAATATTAATTCATAAATTATTTATTCAAGAGTCTATATAATTTAAAATTTATAAAATACATTTGATTCCTATTGCTATCTAAAATTTCTTCAGAAAGATATATAAAAAATTCACGGCAAGTACAAATTTATCAGATATTCATCACTTTATCCAAAGAGAAACCGAATGATTATTAATGAAAGTAATAAAGCTGACGCGTTCGCGGGTAGAATAAGCCAAATTTCTGGATTTCATTTCGTCTCATCCATTCGCAAATAGAATGATTGGGCTTGCACGACCAGTGAATACAAATCAGAATACGTTTCCATCATTTGCGATCTAGATGCACGTCTATTTGTTTACATGCATAATATGATAATATCACATATTCATAGAATATGAGTATTTTCGTAATATACATATATATATTTATGTGTATATATTTTGTTACAAAACAATTAAAAGAATTATAATTTTGATTGAATTTTTTTTTACAGATTAAGACATAGATATAAAGGTATATATTAAAAGTCTCGTATCTAATCTATGAATTACATTATATGTACATTTATGTATTTATGATGTTCTTATTGAACCATTATCTTTTCAGTTTGCTTTTTAAGTTATATAGAGCTCAAAAAATGCTTAAATGATTGAATAGATCAATTGTTTATGAAGATTTAACAATAATAGATAATTATTTTTCCTTATATAGGTTAAGTTATCCTATATAGCTTTCATATATATATATATATTTGTAAATTGATTTAAATCAATTTTTATGATTCCAATTTCTTTTATATTTACTTTATGAATATAAATCTTCATTTCTTATAAATCTATCGACCAAAATTCTCATTTGTTCGAACATTTGTATCCATCAAATTCCGCGATTGCAACGCCGCGACATAGCTTTTGGCTAACTCCATTAAATCATAATCGGTCGTGTGTATCGCATGCAATCTGGCTTACTTCGGTTATCAAGGCTCGTAAAGAACGGAAAATCGGCGATAAGGTACGCGATTCGGGTCGGATTCGGGTCGCGCGTGCGGTAACACGCCCACACGTGTGTCTGCGTGAATTGGCCATGCGCAAGGCTACGCGATGATCGCTGATTTATGCGGTATTGTACTCTTAAACTTCTCGATTATATATAGCATACACGTCGGTTCTAGCCGCGACAATGCACGGGCTCCGGACTGGTCCTGATTTCTTTTCACCCGGACCCCGGCCACTCGTGTATTTTGTTGGTGCGACAATCGTCTTCGCTCGACCCGTCCGCGCAGGGCGGAAAAAAGTTACCATGACGAATCGCAATCGCGGCGACACGACATTTTGAGGATTGCTGGTATTGAGAGGAAGGATATTTATACAAAATAGACTATCTAAATTTCTTATTATTCTTATTATTATATTATAGCAAAAGAGAAAGATCTTTTTTTTTTTTCTATATATATTATATGATTTTAGAGGTTATGTTGTATGTTTCTCAATTTTTTTACTTTTTGCTTGACTTGGCATGTTATGTTGTGATTTATAGATTGAGAAATATTGATTTATTGATCTTTTTTTTCATACAAAGCGTAAATTTTTTAACATAATAGCTCTATCCTTTTCCAAATACATTCCCATTGCTATAATCTACAATTTCAAAACAATAAATCAACAGAAAAATAATTTCATCGATTTACTTCAAAACTCTATATCTTTCTACATCTTTATTGTTACATTTTTCAAAAAAGAAAAAAAAAGACAATAACGAAAAATTCATCATTTGATAGCGGAAAAAAGTACGTAGGTGGACTTTTATAGCAGTTGATTGCATGATTTATAATTTCAGAGATCATCGTAAAGATCGTTGCGAGATATTCGTGCTAATATCCGATTTTTTCGTATATTAGAAAAAGAAAAAGGGATGATCAAAGTTTGATTAAGAACACCGCCATCTCAAATGTCTAACCTTTAAACAAAAACTAAGAGACATTGTCTATCGTAAACACGCCCTCGTCATTAAAACAGAATTTTTACTTTGTCGCTTTGAAACAATTCTGCTACCCTTATAGTCGGGGCTTTTGGTTAATCAGAGATAGTGAATTTTACGATCGAGAATGAGATCGTTAAAAAATCATTAGAACAGCCGCCATGATATCATATCCTCATCACGGAAGCTTTCATTTATAATATTAAAAAATCTTATCTTTTTTTTTATTGTTAAATAATATTTAACATGAACATGTACAATAGGTTAAAAATTGCGGGAATTTAGAAATTAATAAAAAGTTAGATTATTTTATCATCATATAAGTAATATATTTAATATATTATGTATGTATAAACTTATATATCATATAAATAAATTTATAAATAAAACTAATTAATTATAATCTTCATTTTAAAAAATTTTTCTTGCATCGTGCGTTTTTCTATAAAAAAGTTACATCAAACTTAAAAAATAATTTAATTGCTATTTAAATGGTTTAAAAAAAAATTGAATTAACATATTAAATATAAAATTATTTTTATATTGATGTAACATTTTATATCAAATGTAAAAAACGTTCCAATATATTCATATGCTACATACATATATAGATATATATAATTATATAAATACTATTCGTGATTGTACATACATATTGAACCACTAAACAGAGATATACAAATCGCAATAAATCGTTTAATCGCAAACTAGACTATATCAAAGTTCAAATCAGGATCAGCTAGAAATCTTATTTTGCGAAAGGCGTGGCAAAGCGTTCGTTTAAGATCAGAATCTATCGATTGAAACTGTGGTAAGCGTGGACCACCGCTGAGAATGCTAGCGAACAATCTGCCAGTCACTTGAGTGATCTTAGCACATTCGTCAACTTCGTAGCACTGAGAAATCCAGCTTCAAAGATATCGCACACGTTCGCACGTTGTACATTTCAATCTCTTCAATTCTGATTTCTTCTAAGATTAGTATTATCTATAAATAATAATAATAATAATGAAAATCTAATAAAATTAAGAAACATAATCTTAATAATAAGTTTTTTTTAGAAAAAAATTTTCGAAATAATAAAAAATAAAATCTAATCTAACATTTTGATTTAATTAATTTTCAAAAATAAGCAATTTCCAATGAAAAATTAACAATAAATATAGACCATTATTAAAATAATTGATTCAAATTATATCTAATATAAAAGATGTATCTACTTATAAAGGTTAGTATGAATGCTATCATCAAGATTTGACCGGAAGGAATATATTGTTGATCGACGATCGGTTCATTGGTGGTCCACTATTGTCGGTCGGTTTGATATCGTCGCATCGAAGATCTTAATCGTTTATTTACGTCGGTGAATGTATGCTCGTATCTACCTGTCGTTTCGTGTATTGTGCGTGACTTTGGCTTTGCCGCAAGATGCGTCATGACATTACAAGTCGATTTTATTTCCTGCTTGTCGTCCCATTACATAACTTGCTGCCATCAGATGTCTCGATCGTAGATTATCAGCGATCGATAGACATTTACACCGACAACCGTTGCTTCTTCTTCCCCTTCTCCTTTTTCTCCTTCTTCTGAAGGAAATCGAACTGTGAAAGGTATGAGATATCATTTAGTCTCATCGTCATTGATCCTTTTTGCAGAATGTAATACTCATTTCCGTCTGCCAAATACTTACTAATAATATGTGAATAGAACTATCGTGCCATGTGGAAAATTATTATATACGTATGTATATAATATACATGTTATATATATGTGTATATATATATATATATATATAATATTATATAAAATTTCTGAAAAATATTTTTAAATTATGAAATTAGAATTTCTTGGAAAGTCGAATACGTTTTTTGAGGTTATAAAATATATGAAAATTTGTTGAAAATTTTAAAGTTTTGAATACAATGATGAAATAGGATTGACTATTTATTAATTATTTATGAAAAAAAACTAAATTGAATTAAATAATATTTCTAATACTCATTTCCATGATACATTATTATAAAAATTGATATTCAAAGTTTCGTTCTTTTCTTTTGTTTCATCTTTCCTTACTAGCTTTAATCTTAAACGCATGTCATTATAACCATATACCGTATATCCTTCATGTAAAATGAATTGATCGATTGACATAATGATTGCGTACTTTCTAAAAAATGAAAATTTCTTTTGAATGATGATAATGTCAAGTGATGCATATACGATTAAAGCGAAAAAGATGTTCATATAAGTAAAGAAAAACAATTACTTCAGAATTGAAAAACTGTAATTGAAAATTTGTTAAAAATTTTTTAACCAAATCTAAAACTCTTAATGAGATAACGGGATCAATGTATTTTTGACAATGATTGACAATTTTTAAGGTTATGAAAATTCTTAGCATTAAAATAATTTCATTTATTTAATTTTGTTTGATTTATCTAATTATTTAAAACAATTATGAGATCGTAATCTTATTTTTACTTTTGTGTGTCAAACTTTACTTGTTTTATTTTTCTTTTCTCTTCGAGATTTATAAATTTTCTCGTTTATTAGAATTCTTTTTCACATGTGCCGCATTGAAATAGTAGTCGTGAAGGAAAAATTCTCTTAAAGACTCATCTTTATTAGCATTGGACTGGTATAAAACACACGTTGGTCGGCAATAACGAAATACTCACCCTTTTCGGTGCACCCTAAAGTTTAGCGATCTCTAATGAACTGGTAGTCCGTTAGTTAGTCTAACTCGTCTCTTTCTCTCGCCGTTCTCCTATATACCGACTATGCTTACATACGTGCATACATATGTACAGTTCCTTTATTGGCACATGAGAGAGACAACGAGAGAGACTATGGAAGAGAAAGAGAGAAAGAGAAGTTGGAAACGCGGAACGGTACGCGCACGTGGATACAAATAAATCCTGTTAGGCGGCGCGAGAGCGGCGCAAAGCCGAATTTTCCCGGCTCTCGCATCTGTGAATATTTGCCCGTGGGTAGCGCATTACATGCGCGTTGTAATGCGTTCTAACTACGCTCTCTACGATTCGACGCATCGGAAACGCACACAGACGAATCACAAACAACTTCTGTCGGTACGAAGAGTATGGGGTCACGAGAAATTTACATTTTTACGGGATTAGGATGGTACTGGGGTGGTAGCATGACCATCCCCATGAGAGGATTAAGAGTTACACTTACAACTGTAATAATAGGGGTACGATATAGTTTGATATCTTTAGTTATGTAATTGAGACATAAAATTATTGCTACTGGTATTATTTGAGTTATCAATTCGGATAGGTTTTCATGTGGTAATAAATTATAATTAGATGTTGAAGTAATGTTAGTATGTTGTGATAGAAATTATATAAATAGTATATATTGTTACGATAGTGCAATAAAATTTAGGAAGTTGAAAGAAATATAAAAGAAAAGAAAATAAAATATTATAGAAATATTGAAAATTGAATTTTATCTTTTCAAATTATAAATTCTTTATGATCCTTTCTAATATCTTCACAGTTACGAGATTAATTCTGAACTAATGTACTCACATAAAAAGAATTAAAAAAACAAATTTCAATCAAACATTTTATTAATATTTAATTTTATATCACATATATAAAAATATGTAATATATCCACTTCTTAAAATATTTTAATATTCTAATACAGATATATTAATATCATACTTTAATAACTCTAAAATTCTCTCTCTCCATAATTCATTATAATTTACCAATTCTTTAATATTATTGAATTATTCCGCAAGAAGATAGAGATAAATTAAATGCATACAAATTAAAGAATACAATATAAAACTGTGTGACACATATTTCAATCATTATTTAATTTTAATTTCACGCTTACACTCTTACTTTTTATTTTCTCTTTGTACGATAAAACAAATAAATAAATAAATATAATTATTTTGATAAAGTATGATATATAATAATTATATGATAAAACAAATAAATGAATGAATATAATTATTTTTGCATCGAACTTTCAAGCAAATTCATCACCGTTGAAAGGAAAAAATCAAGATGTAAATTCATGCAAATTACCTTGTCGTTCGGGAGACAATAATTATCATGGTGGAAAAATACCAGTCGATACGGTCGATCGATCACGAATTTCCGCAGATAGAATGAACAGTATAAAAAGAGATAGACACAGAAGATTGCAAGACGAAGCATTGGGGTTGTAAATGTAAATGGCTGTGGCGAACAAACGCTCTTTTAACTTTCTTTTGGACGTTGGCGGCTAATTTGCGGCTACGAGGATGGTTTGACAGGAAGGAAGGAAGCGATCGGAAATGAAGGGAGCTAAAGGGAAGATAAAGGAAGAAATAAACTCCTTCTTTCCTTGTGATTTGCATGCAATTTCCAATTCCACTGGTCTCTTTGATGTTTTCTACCTTGATCGTTTCTTCATTAACTTTCTATTACAATTCATAAGATTCTTCTTTTTTTTATTCTTCTTATAAATTTGAGAGAATATCTGTAATAATTTAACATGTGAGATTTATATTATTTATAATTTTATTTCTCTTATATCTATATAAAGTATTATATATCTTTTTTTATTAAAATATTATATATACCTTTTTTCAGAAAATTAAACAGAAGATAGGTAAAGAAGAAATCTCAAATATCGAAGATTGTTTTTTAGTTAGTTTCGACGATCGCTGAATCGTGATCCGTGTCATCCATTGTTTTTTACCAGGCTATAAGAACAAAGAGGGTAGGTAGACGATTGCGTAGGTGCGTAGAAGCCGTCGTGTTCGGTAACAGGATTACGGAAGGGTGGCTGTGTAAGGGTTGCCACGCCGAGGGGTGCCGACAAGTGGACCGAATAATGTTGTGCGGTACAGGAAGGTGCAAAGCTGGGGCGCATTGCAAATCCAAGCTGAGGGAATATTTTCTTGATTCTATTATCGATGGTTCATTTACTTTTATTTAAAAATCTGCAATATAAGAAAAAGATTTAGATTAATGAAAGATTCTATAAGAAGAAAGTAGATAGATTTATTTTTCAGTTTTTGAATCTATATTGTAAGCTAAGTATTTATTATAAATTTGGATTTACTATATTGTTTTATATAATAAAAATCCAAATTCTAATCTGCTCTCTTTTTTACATTTAAAAAATATATTTGAGAATTATTAAAGTATCTTTTATAAGTGAATACTACATTATAAGTTATTATTTGATAAAATTTTTACTTTAAATTCATATCCTAACAAAAAAATCATATTTTTTTATTAATAAAATAAATTGATAAATTACATCTCACTTATTGTTAATAAAACAAGTATTTTTATTGAAATTTTATTGAAAGATGAAATCAAACTTGAAAAAAAATTGAAAGAAAGATTTATTAACTCCTAATCTAAATTTTCTTTCAATTCTTCAAATCTTTGATCACGTTAATAACTTCAAATTTTTTACTAATATATTCCAAAACATTATAAAATAAATGTTACGTGTCTTTCGCCAAATGACATCGTGCATTTAAGAATTAAGAAAAATGTCTGTTCGAATCTCACAATACCCGCAATGCCTTCACCCTCAATGATGTCAACCCTTTTGAATCTTTTCTCGATTCATCGATTATGTACATTAAACCGGCACAAATACATGGTAGGAAGGAAGGTAAGCTTTTTTTCAATGAAAACAGACCGCCCACTCCGATTCCTGGACCATTACATATGCCATCCTGTTTCGAGTAGTAATAATAATCGACCGACCGACAGAATTTACTAACAGAGAGAATCGAGTCTCGTTGGCCCTTTGAGCGTGGCGTAATGCGATTCGCAAATCGACCACCGTGCCGATGACTAAAATTATTGTTCCAGAAATTAGGGGTTTGCACCCCTACCTCCCTCTCTGATAACCCGCCTGCGCGGTATGCAGCCATCGAATCGACCAATGACGAATCGACTATCGGGGGTGCATAATATTTAGCTAGTATGCACTCTGTACAAACGTAATACCTGCATACAAATTTTACATTCGACTTATTTTTTTCTAATTTCTGGAATTTTATTTACAATTTCGAAGTATCGAAAGTAACATTATTGTTGCTTTGTTGGAATTATTCAATGATAAAGTTAATCCTAATAATTGAATCTTAATAATCATGGTCATTAATTTTTGAATATCTCATTAGATAAAAGTATCTTGAAAAATTGTGATCATTTCATGGAAAAATAAGAAGTTTATCTGTGTTTCTTTTCTGTTGGAAGTTAGATATATTCGAAACACGTGCGAACTGAAGCAGATTGGTTGGGATTTTAGGATTCGCGATTCCATCGAGATTCCGTGAAACAAGGGGAGAGATTCTACAAAGATATCTTAACACAATCGCCTATCTTGTTTCTTGTAGATATATAGAGTAAGAGTATATAGATAGTTTCAAATATCTATTTACAATGTCGATGTAACGACATTTCTTTGTCAATTCATCACAAAGCACTTCTCGATATTCATATATCACGAGATACTTTCGATACAATTCGAAATTTTTCCTTAATGACGATAATTATGTCCTACTATTTTATCTATCTTATATTTTCCATAAAGATGTCTATGTTTCATTAATTTCTTCTGAATTTATATCCTAGTTATATATATCTTGATCAATGGTTGAAGACTCCACCATAGAAAACATCCATTTCTGCATTCTCTTTTGAATCTTCTTATCATTCCTAAGTAACAAAGAAAAATTTTATTCTCATTCTTCGTTATGATATGATGTGAATAATTGCATTATATATTTATATCAAACAAACTTAAATATTCTTCTAATAATAAATATTTCAATTAGTCAAAGATTATCAAACATCCACTTTTCACTTCATCCTTATTATTTTGACTTATATTCTTGGAAGCTCATATTTCTTATATTTCATTGTGATCTAATGTAATGTACTTACAAGACTTTATCAAATGAAACATCCATTTCCATTTCAATTTTATACTTTTGAATCATCTTCTACGCATGTTATCACACCTATAATAATATATAATATTATATATAATATATAAATAATAAATAACAAAGAAAAATTGTATTCTCATATTATCTTATCATGACCTGATGTACTTTTAAATATTATCTTCATCAAAACAAATTATTAAATATTCCAATTAACCAAAGTCGTCCATCAAACGTCCATTTCCATTTCATCCTCACACTTTTGAATCGTCCTCTACGCGTGTATATCGCGAGCAGTTCGGGGGCGACACAGGAAGGGCCACGAAGATCGAGGGCGGAGCACGGACGTAGAAGAATGAAATGATCGAGTTATGCCTGATTGCCGCTTGTTGTTCCAGCTCGATAAACCGGACCCGAGCCACCCGAATTCACCTTGTTCTCCCCAATTTTACCAGTCCACCCTCCACCGTCGTAATCATCTTCCGTGGCTCTGGTCCTCTCCAACGGAAACCAGTCGTGGGGATCCAGCAACTTTTCAAGTTAGGTACGTGGCAAGGATGGAACATCCCCGGTCGTTTACAAAGCGCGAAGATCATCGCGAAATCGCGAAGTCAGCGGCAGGATCTTTAATGCATAATCGGATTCGAAGCGATTACGCGAGCTTCTGTATATAGAGCCATCGAGATTTCAGAGCTCTCCTTTGAGGACGAGGATGATCAAGGAGGACGATACGGAAGCAGGAGAACGCTTTGATGTCCCACAAGGTTGTTGAAATGGATGTCGGAACTTGATTGATATGGATGGTAATAAATATTTGTATCTCGTTACGTCCCATACGTGTGTTGATGAATCTTGAGACGATGATGATATCTGAAAATTTATGAATTTGATCAGTCGTGTGTTAAATTTTATTTCAAATTATAATTATCCTTAATAATCAAATATATTGATTCTATTAAGATTTTATGAATTAAAATATATACAGGAGAAGAATGTTCATCCATTATTTTTCATTTTACCATAAATTTTTACAAATTCTACAAATCTTAATATAGTTATTATAAAAATATAATTTTGAACATTCTTCTTATATAGTGATTACACGGTTTAAACATGATTCACGTTAATTATTACATATATAAAAAGTGATTTACCATGAACACCTTGCTAGTTTAAAGGAATAATTGAATAAGGAAATAAAGTATCCTTGAAGAAATTTTTGTGAAGAAAAAAGTGATCGACTCGCCACTTGTTGGCTTGTATCGGCGGTGTATATACCCATAAGAGGGTATTTTTGAGACCTCGGTTACCTCCACGTTGTCAACGACGTTTAATTCACCGTGTAACCGTACGCGGGATCGAGTTAACGTTAAGATCAAATTGGATTTGGCGCCGGCGCTGCCCTGGCTAAAACTTAGTCATCCGGCAGGACCCTTCTAATCCATTTATGCTCCTTCGTCCTGGATGCTCCATCGTCTACGTACTACTAAAGTCCAATGAAAGAGAGTGGACCTGGAAAGGAAAGGAAAAAATGAAAAGAGATCCCTCTTTTTGCTTAATCTTAAAAATAAATCGACCAGAAGAAACTTGAAACTTGTAATCATTTATCAATTTTACATCTTATGGATCGTCATTGGAACAAAATAACGATAAATGATAAGTATTTCAATTAACAAGTTTCTTTCTCAAATCACGAATAAAAATCAAAGAAAGGAAGATTTCTCCCCCGAGTCTCGCGGAAGACGCGAGAGAAGGCGGATTATTTCGAGGAAGAAGGGGAGGGTGGGGGGTGTACAAACAGGTCGAAGAGGAACACGAGGGGGACACGGCGGCAGTTTGTTAGCAGGAGGACCTCGCCTTTTTGCAGCTTGCGCCGTTTGCCGACGACACGGGGTAAACTTTTCGTGAGAGTATCTCGCGGGGCGTTGCGGAGGCGGCTTGCACGGACGGACACGCCCAGCGTCGCGACGCTTTTATCGATCAACGGCCGTACGCACCCCAACGGCCATTTTACTTTTCCGCCGATGGATTTCGTGAAAATTCAACCGAGGCCGTTCGAAACGTGCGGGGGTGAGATGGGGAGGAGAGAGGGCTGGCGGAGGGATGCGAGCGTCCCTTCACGTCCTCGCGTTTCGTCCCTTCACGTGTTCTCTGACGAGGTAAAAATCTATAGTCTGATGAAAACAAACACGGTTTAAAAATAGTAAATTATATGTGGCTCGTGAGAGTATTTGAACGCTTCTTCTTTTGAATGAAATTTGTTAAAAGCATAACGAGCTTTTTTTATTATTATTATTAAAATGTCATTATAAAAGAAGTGAAATCAATGCTCAAAGTTTTATGCTCCAGTTTTCTTTTAAATTATAATATTTAGAATTTAGAACTTGATCACTTTGTTACAAAATATACATGAAAAACCTTTTGATTTCACTCTCTTCCAAAAGCTATAATTACTTCATATATCTATTATATGTTATATTCTGTATAATTACGTATGAACTTGCATTAAAATCATTTAATCAATTAGGTAATTTCTTCATCATTTTGTTGCAAAATATACATGAAAAACCTTTTGATTTCACTCTCTTCCAAAAGCTATAATTACTTCATATATCTATTATATGTTATATTCTGTATAGCTATGTATGAATTTGCATTAAAATCATTTAATCAATTAGGTAATTTCTTCATCACTTTGTTGCAAAATATACATGAAAAACCTTTTGATTTCACTCTCTTCCAAAAGCTATAATATACTTCATATATCTATTATATATTATATTCTGTATAGTTAATATGAACTTGCATTAAAATCATTTAATCAATTAGGTAATTTCTTCATCACTTTATTGCAAAATATACATGAAAAACCTTTTGATTTCACTCTCTTCCAAAAGCTATAATATACTTCATATATCTATTATATATTATATTCTGTATAGTTAATATGAACTTGCATTAAAATCATTTAATCAATTAGGTAATTTCTTCATCACTTTGTTGCAAAATATACATGAAAAACCTTTTGATTTCACTCTCTTCCAAAAGCTATAATTCTTCCAAAAGCTACTTCACATATCTATTATATGTTATATTCTGTATAGTTAGTATGAATTTGCATTAAAATCATAATTTAAATTAATTTTTATATATAAAAAGTTTTCATCGAATGCTTTTTTACCATTATAGACGTGTAACTCACTATTTTTAAGTTGTGTACCACGATTCACCTCATCCCAAAATCTTCACCGAGTTCTGGCGTTGTATCTGGCTTACCACCGATTAACCCTCTAATTAATGAACGTTAACGCGTAATCTTTGGTCCATTCGTTCGTTTCTGCTCCTCATTTTGCAATGTACGAGCTCGGTTGAATCTTCTCGAGTTGGTGGGTACGTGAAACCGGCTTATAGGCTCGTATATCTCTTTATAGGGCCTTATCATATTTATGGGAGCCGGTGGAAGCGTGCGACATGGAAACCGCATCTGTCGGCATGCATATTTTTAAATACCAATTCACCGTACCGCGGTTTCACGGCCGAACCGATTTCTTTCCTCTTGAGCGACCCACGTTGCCATTACACGCTCGCATCGCTTCGTTTATTTTATCCTCGATAGCCGTGTATTTCCCTTCTCCGATCTGCGGAAGATCGTTTACGAACGACTCAATTCGAAGGTGAAACGCGATGGTCATTGAAGGGGGTGATTTAATTGTCACCCGAGAGATTATTATACTTCTATTGGAATGCATTCGAGTATTTTAGTATCGTTCTTGAACCTTGAAAAAGAATAAAGTGCAGATGTTAGTCAAAGAAAGGAAAATAATTCGATAATTTTTAAAAAAAATTCTTGCAAATAATCAGAATCTGAATTGGATTAATATACATAGAAATATATTACATAATATGTACATAATATATATGCGCATATTCATTGCAATAAATTTTATAATAATTTTGATATTAAAATTATTATTTCGAATTTATAGCTATAAATATTAATACATACCTATTAATATCCACTTATAATATATATGTGTTCTAATTTCGAGTTATATCGATATTTTACGAAAATATTTTACGATAAGTAGTAAGTATCTTAACCTCACTTTTCTTTAAATTCTTAATAGGTTCGATAAAAATTCTATTCGACAATTTTCGCTCGAAAAAGCAATCGTATCCTAACGAATCTAGCCAGCCTACGTGGTGAAATGTAAATAAAAGAAAGATTCGTCTCTCTGATCGAGATGTAACCGATTACACGGATTTTTTCCGCGCGGCACGTTTCTTTTTCGCCCGTATTACACGCGCGCAGGTCGAACATCGGTTCGGTAAGTGGGCACACGGATCCGGGAATGAAACGTGGTGCTCGTTGATTCGAAAGGAATAATCGGATTAAAGGCTGAATACTGGCTGCCGCTGCCGCGGGGTGCAGTTCATTGTGAACGTTGACTCGAGAGGGATGAAACCCAACGTAGCTATGCGGAATACGGGCGGCTACGTTTCCTTTCTCCTACGACAATCGACACAGCGGAGACCCGAACTCTGACCGAATTCGATTCCGGGGGACCGAACGGCTGCCACGTGGCCCCTATTACATAATATTAGACTTACACCCCCGAACACCCTCTTATTAGGAGAACGTCGGTGAGAGCGGCGACGATTGCGATTTTCTTTCGCGATTCATTCGAATCGCAATCCCACGCGATCATTTCGAGTGTGACGGTATCGATGATGACAATGTGGAATCAGTGGTTTCGTTTTTTGAATTTAGAAAGGGGAATTGAAGATGGACATATACGTATCGTTATATGCGACTCGTCGTTGTTAATTTTTAGTTATTTTGTAAATTACATAATATAATGAAATTTTTAGTTATAATCCAATTTACATAAATGTAATCAAGATATTTTATTAAAAATATTTTTAAGATAATAGATATAAAAGATAAAGATGTTTTATTAAAGTTTACTTGTGCATCTAGTATTTAGACAGATGTTTCTAATATTACTTTTCACCTGTCATAACCTCAATCACACTTCGTTTACTTCGTTTTATTAAAACTCATATTTAATATGAATTTTAATCTATATTTTCTAATCTATATTGAAAAATCTATATAAAAAAAATTAAAAGTTATTTTGTACCTGTAACATAAATCTTCGTTTATTCTTCAAAAATCTTCAAAAATCGATTTTCCTGGTGTCTTTCCAACATTTATGTAACTCTTAATTATTCCCTAGCAATTGCATAGTCATTCGTCAAAAAGACAAACTTTGAAAAAAATGTTTATAAACATTTTTATATAATGATTAATAATAATTATTTTATTTTTCCATCGCGATTTTTATTTATCGTACAAAATCATACAAAAGATGATTCGTACGATTATTATTGGATGCTCCACGCCTCGATGTAGAATGTCAATCTATTCGACGACGAAAAAAAATTCGGTATTGGTGGTACAGTATATTACAGCATCCATAGATTGTATCGCTCTTTCTCTTGACTAATTATCGCGAACATTATCACCGTGTCGAGACGAAATTCAGCTGAATCATTAATGGGTACAACGGCATTTGAACACTCTGCAGAAACGATTTGTTCCTAGGTGAATTGTGTGAATGTATGAAACGTATATGCATACATATTGTCATAAACCTCGGAACGTTTGATCGTACAGATCCCACAAATTCGAAACGAGATACGCGTACGCTACGCGCTTAAACTTGTACTGGTATTCAGTGTCGACTGTGTTTCAAATTAATGATGATCCTCCTTTGTCAAAGCAACGATAGGTAGTGCTCGTGTACTATGTAAGATAGGTTATGGTTTGCGTATATAGGTATTGTTAGTACGATTGATAAGTGAGATGAATAAATAATAGGAAATGAAGATTATGATCTTGTTTAACATGTGCCATGTAATGCAGAATGTTTGAAAGAATGTTTCAATAAAAGTTAACAATCTGAAATATATGAATTTCTTTTTATCTGAATTTGACAAAAATTTTAACTTTTTAATGAGGTTATGAGGTTATGATATAATTAGTGACATTCTCAAAAAGATGCAAAGGTGTATTCACAATATTCATTTCCAAAATTTATTATTCATATTTAAAATTATAATTATACATCATATTTAAAGATATCAAATATAAATAAACCAAGTTTAAATTTTATTTAAGTTCCATATAACTGTTGAGAAATCATTTTTCGACTCATCATAGTGACACGAAGAAAGTTGTATTGTAACTATGAAAACATTTCGAGCGTGACATATCCCTCGGGATACGGTAAGAAAACTCATGACATTCTCATCCAATGACGAAATGATCCTGTGCTATTACAGGTGAGTAAGAATGATCGGCATCCGCTATCAAAACTGTTTCTTTTATTGTATCGTAATTTTTTTTCTCGAAGATCAATCATTCCCTATACTTCTGATTTCGACGTTCCAATGATCTTATTACGAACAATTGAACTATTGTACTCTGTTTATCTTGATTCTCATCAGTGGATTCAAATCTAACGAAAATTCTTAGGTTCGCGATGAAAGAATTAAGTTAGTAATAAAATTATTTAGATTCATATTGTATTACGAATGTTGGAAATTTATTTTTTTTTAAATTCAAGTTTATTTATATTAATAATAATAATAATAATTATAAATTACGGTCTATCTAAAAGCTTCAAATTATATCTTAAAGCATATGTCTTTTATTGAGAGTCATAGATATAGGTAGACTTTCGAATTCCCGATCAAGGAGAAAAATATTGAAAAATCTTTCTGAAAAGTACTTGATCGTGTTAAAGGAGTGACAGAAGATAGAGAGCACAGAAGTGAAATGGTTGAGGCGAGATGAAGAGAAGAAAGATGAAAAGAGAGAAATCAAGTGGATAGAGAGAGAAGAGGCAAGAGGGTGGGTTTCGTTAGGTTGGGCGCAGTTTTGATGATAACGAGCGGATTTGCAATCACGACTACATTGTGCAGGATCCTGCTGTTAGCTAACTTGAAGAGGGATGAAACTCAGACGGGCTGAGATCACAGAGCAGGAAGCTGAGAGCGCGAGGATGAGAGATACGTTGGGGAAGCTGCTACAGTCGCGTATATACTCCTTTCCAGTCCCTCGTTCCATCCTGTTCCTTCTTCGACTTTACCATGCTTCTCTGAAAGTGGAAATCCCAAAATTACAGGACTATACCCGTAGTGATACAGTTGCAGGCCTCTGTACTACCTGTACATAAATATCTCGCGAAATTTCCGGTTGTGAAGCAATTCCTTGAATTCGCGCAGACGTGCCGTGGATATGCTAACGAAGGTTAACGATACGGTTACTGACTAATGAACTCGACTAGCATTGGAAACTTTTTTTTTATGAAATTTTTGTATTTGCGAGATTTTTTTCCCCATTTTCGATTTAAACGTTAATTTGTTATGTTAATGATTATTGAGAGACGAAATAACATTTACATATGTAATATTAATAAAATATTAAAATTCTGTTATAAATATTATCTTGTAACGATCTTCCTGTTAAAAAAGTTTGAGAATCGTAAATATTTCCACTTCATCAAATTAGAACTACAAAATGTTTTATATTTCAGCCAATACAAGACTAGGTCGAGGCCAGGTTTATCAGTGTTCCCTTTAATCTCAAGTGTTCCGTGTGAAGGTATACAAGAAAGAAAGTCGGTTATGGTGTGGTCGGATTTTGACAACAGTGCGTGTTTGCACAGCAGGTGGTTACCAATGCGAGTGACATGTCAGACTGCTTTTTCGAATTTGTATTCTTTTATAAGGTATCGAGGGCTGTATGCGACAATGTATCCCCTCGATTTTGAATGTGAACAGGTCTCTACGACCACTTTTATCATGATAATTCCGCTTGGACGTTGGAAAATTTCTCGAAAAATGTTTGAAGAGAAACCGCAAGTTTTCGACTCTTTCCCAGCATGTTGAATATTCGGTAGAAAATGGGAAACTTTTTAAACATGATTTACATTTCCTCGTTTCTCACGATTTTCACATCTTTTTTTATTTTGTCAATGTTATTTACATTATCGTTACAATATTGTTTACATTGCTAATTTACACGTATAGAAAAATGTTCGATTAATAAAGTACAAATAATTACATTTGAAAATAAAACTTACTTTCAAAAATATTTTTTGCAAATGGATATTACATTCTACAATAACTTTTAACATTATATTCATTAATGAAAAATAATTTTTAAAAAATTCTTTATTTTTATTCTCTATTCGCATCAATTCGTAATGATAATTAAACATTTATTTTCTTCAGAAATTACTATACTGTATACAATAAAACTTTGTTTATAATATATCTATAAAAATTATCTTAGGATATTTTAATAGTCTTGAAAGAATTAAAATTAAGGTTATGTATAATAATTATCGTGATAAACGATGTACGCACTTATTATTTACGTTTCTAAGGAGAAAGAGACATCGATCGCGGAACAGGATTCTCGATAGTATCGATTAATGCGACGATTGTCCCCTTAGTAAGAATCGGCATCGCTGGAACCCCGTGGTTTCTTTTTGAAGGATCCTCCGCGTGTCCTCGCGAGGTAGGAACCTTTGTTCGTTTTCGGTCCCACTAGCGGAATAATTCGACCGCCATTTTTCTCGCTTTATGCCGGGTAAGCGTTACTAATGGCCCGTATCCTGCCGATCGCGGGTACGACGGCCCCTGTTGCTTCTTCTCGCACGCGTGAACGTCGTTTACACACTTAACCTATACGTCCGTATCGCGTCGCGATTGCACGCGCGAGATTCGCAAGCATGCGCACACGCGCCTACGATGATATTAACAAATAGAGGGCGTATCGTGATTCCATTGAAAACATATAACGCGCATTTATCTTGAAAATATTAAGTACAACTTGGAGACTGGAGGAATGTGACGATAAATGAAGAGAATTCGTTTCTTGTTCCTTTGATACTTTTAGAAGAAAGAGATATTGAAAGTGATCAGCATTTGTCATCTGTACATCTATATTAGAATTGATGATTAATATGAACATAAACATTGAAGTTTATTTTTAGGTTAGTATTATACTCTTATACAATATGAAAAAAATTTAATGAGTAAATGTAATTGCTTTTTAAATTATGCATAACCTTGAATAAAAAATTAAGCAGTATTCGTTGAAAGAAAAAGGATATGATATATGATAGCAAAAAATGTAATATTAAAAAATTGTCTAATGGATGTAATCCAAACATACTAACTCTAACCTATTTCTATCGATGCCTTTTTTCCATTTCGAGGCATATAATTCAAGAAACAGTGAATTTTACGGATACACAGGCGCGTACGTCGATAGAATGGCAATAAAAAGACAGTGGATAAGGGCCGAAAATCCGTTTGACAGTTTTTCTCGGGTTTTGAAACCGAAGAAAAAATTCATATTCATTTTAGGTGTGGGCGTATACGAATCTAGGACCTCGTATATATACGTCTATGTATCTACTCGCATCATTTCGATAGAAGAGGATGATGCAGAGGAGAGGGATATAGCAGTGATAAAAGGCGTTAGTCCATTCGAGAATGATTTATGTGTCGGCGGAGCAGAAATACAAACAGGTGCTCGAACCTCTTCGAGAACCCAAACTCATCGAAAATAAAAAGGAACGGAGGGAATATAAAATATATATCCACACGTAAATATGCTGGAAGGGGATAGTGGACCCTCTAAGGGTAAACCGTAACTAAACGCTTAACCGAGTCACAAGTTTTGACCTTGCTTTAGAGAACAGAAGTTTTTTAATCATAGATACTATTCTGATCTAGTATTTTTTTCTATGCCTATAAAGTAGATTATAAAACGTTTATTAATTATATATACTACTTTATTTACTAAGATAATAATTTGAGATTCTTTTTCCCTATGATTATAGATGTAAATTATACGAGATTGAGACATATAATTTATTAAACTGACAATTATATTAAAATTGTTTATTGAAAACAATAAAATGATTATCAAAAACAAAATCGTTTATCGGAAACAATAAAATTATTCTTTTTCCTGTTCGAAGTGATTTGCATGATTCATGAATTGTGTAATTTCCAATACGTGACATTTAGTATATATTATCGATTATTAAAAAAAAAACTTTATGAGCATGATTGATGGATAATTTTTCGAAAAGTACACGTAATCACTTGATTGTCACATGCAGATGTTAATGTTTCAGGAAATCAAGGAGGTATTGATTATGTATATATTTAGCGGAATAATCAACATTCTATAAAGGAGGAATGATACGAATATCTACATGAATTTTTTTTAAAGCATATTTCCTTAACTATAAACGTGATAAACAATTAAACATAAATAATTTATAAAAAAAATGACTGCAAGAATTTCTAAAATAGTATTAATAAAAATTGAGGTTAAATATAATACAAGAAAAAAAGAAAATATTTCTCAAACGAACGAAAAAAAATGCGATTCTTAAAACTCTAAGAAGAAACAAATAATCCTACGCTAAAATGAATAAAAAAGAATGGAAACTGTAGGTGCGAGAAAACTTTATGAGAAAATGTAAGAGAACTTCAAAGACGATGAGGAGTGGGAAGAAATAGAAAGTGAGAGACGGAATCGAGAGAAAGAAAGGAGAGAAAATAATAAAATAGGAAGAGTTGACACCGCTACGAGAAACACGTTGCCCGCAGAAATTCCATTCCCGTGTGATTCGCTTCCAGAGAATCGCGATCGCCCCCACTCTATCAACCTCGGAACTTTACGATAGCAGGGGTTCCAGCGGAGCGCAGTGGAACATGGGCGTGTTCTAATAGGCGGAGCTTCGTTCTCGTTTCAGAAGTCTTCGTCTTGAAAAGCGTCATTTCTGTGCCACCTAGTGCCACGAACAACCCCGAGTCGAGTCACGCAACACGAATCCCCTCCACGTTGCAGCGTCCCGTACACATGCTCAAATCGTATACATATATGGAACGAGCGAATGCATCGGAGTAGAAGCTGTGCAAAGAAACCGAGCGAACGTGTGTGTGTGAACGAGCGACGTGTGGAAGGGGCAGAATCGAGGATGCCAGTCTTTCCCGGGCCACGGATCGGGACAGGATATATTTCGTGTGATTCTATTCGATCTTTCAGTTGATCGACAATAAAATCTTTTCTTTTGCCTTTTGTGATTGTTTTTGATTTTTCTCAATTTCTCAAATTTATTTTCGAAAGAGTTGAATCGTTGAAGCGCGAGTTTCAGTTTTACAATTATGCTTCGAGTGATGTGAATATTTCGGACTTCGTGTATGGAGGGTATAATATTGTAGCACGTGTATTTGTTTTTAAGAAACTTTTTTTTTTTTTTGATTGTTCGATGATTATGGAATCGGAAAGAGGAAGTTTATGAGATTCAAAAAATTTCTGGAACGAAGGAAGATGAAGGTGAGTAGATTGAAATTTTATTATTTTACTACTATTACGATATACATACTAAACGTCAGATATAAAAACGCAAACTTCGAGAAGAAGTAACGTTTTCTCCTAAAAAAAAAAAAAAAAATATTTATAGAACGGATCGATACGCGGATCGAGATAATTTTAAAATATTACAATCGAAAAATTATTTACAATCATTGGCGAAGCGTATAAGGAACGATAAATCATTAGGAATGTTACTCACCTGTGGCATTAAATATCCATGTAGCCAAGTGACGAATGTATACGAGGATCTTAGGTGTCCGGTAGTCGATAGTGAGGTCCGTTTGACCTCTTCACCCTGGCATTTCTCACTTTGTCAGCTCATCTCCGTCGCCTCGAAGTGCTGGTCAATAAAAAATGACTCCTATTATTCTTCCTAACTACTCGCTGATTGCGTTCTTCGGAGATCCACCTACAAAAAAGATCGATCGAAGAATTCATTTTTTTTTTTTATTTCAATGAAGATTTGATTTTGTATTAATTGACTCCATAAGGTTAGATACTTGTGGATTTTGAAATTGGAATATATATATAAGATAAATTATAAAATTATACATTTATCGATGTGTTTATATGTTTATGTGTTTACATAATATATGGAACGTATCATTATGCTTATTGGATTGTGATTAATGAGAAAATTTTTTTTGAAATTGTAAATATTTTTATTCAAATCTGTTAGATTAATTATTAATCGAGTTTTTCGGAAAAAGATATTCTTATTTTTTCTTTTAAGACGGGTCCTCAGGGTACTTAAAGAGAAACGACGAATTTCGACCTGTTGTAAATTATCCCTTGAATTTTGTGGACTCGCCTTTTTGTGGATCGCCTTAACGCCAGGAACGCCATTGTAAAATCCTATGATCATTGAAATGTTTCATTCTATTCTTTCTTTTTACATTCTTTTTCTTTCTTCTTCGATTCTTTTGTTGTGCAATCATTGTGTAATTAAAAAATTCTTTGATATCCATTTTTTTTTTACATTTTTTTTTTGTATTTAATTAATTATTATTGTTAATTTTGCACTCACTCAATTATTGAATCTTTTAGATTCGAAATTAATAAACATAGATATCAATAATAATTTATTTCGATAGATTTATTATAGAAAAATTTATAAAATTTTTAAAATTCTAATTTAACTTTTTTTTTAATTTATATATTTCATAGAGTAGTTTTCATAATGAATTACATATAATTATGTCTAATGAAAAATATTTAATTAAAATTAGTTAATAATTAATTAATATGCAATTAAAAAATAGAATCTGTTGTTAGAATACATTTTTAATTCAATTAAAAATATTATAGGATCATGAGTGTTCTACTTTATTATTTAAATACCTACTTTATGGTTTAACGCTTGAAACAATGAGATTGTGGAGAATTATGATTGACAAATAATCAGGAATCAACAAGAGGGAAAATTGAATAAATATTTGTATAATCTTTATCACCGTATATTGAATATATACTTTTGAGATTAAATTTGACAAACGAAGCGTGAACAGCGTCTCGTTCTCAAACAATGGAATTAATGAACTGCAATTATATAATGCAACATTCAAGTAGGTATTATACAATATTTTCATCGTGTAGTTTATTACGTGATAATAGGAATTTATGATTAAACACGATTGAGATTTAATAGCTACGAGTGAGTGACTTGAGACAGTAATATATTAATATTGCAATAAATCAGCAATAAATGCTATACGTGTACATTATTTTTTTGTAAATATGTGTGGAATAATAAAATTGAAAAGAAAACAAATAAAATAAAAAATACTGAACATATGAAATCATATGAATCATAAATACAACCAAAAAAGGAATGGTTCATGAAATAAATAAAAAAATATGGAATAAATTTTTTTTTTAAATTATCCAATGCATGGAATAGTTCACGATTGAATATTCAATTTTCGCGAACGAGAGAATTAAAAACAGAACTGAAAAAAATAACCTGTTCGATAAAGAAGATTCTATCATATATTTCAAATCATAAAATCTCTCTTCGATCCATCATCGTTGAGTTAAATACGCGAACATTGAACACACGTGAATTTCTGAACACACCAATTATCTGAAAAACCGTGAAGGGAAGAATCGTCGAAAAAAAAAAAGAGCCGTTGCACAACCGACACCTCGAGAAAGACAACGTCGACGACAGCCAATTTCGAAGATACTACATAGTCTTGTCTTTTTTCGTTTTCATTTTCCTCTCTCTATCCTTTCTCTCCTTGTCACTCTTTTTACCGTCGGTCAGTAATCATTTCACGTTTAACTGGACGGTCATTGATTTATGATCTGCCGAAGGCAAAGTTGAATTTCCCACCTGTGATTTATACCTTCTGGCATTTCGATCTTCCCTCGGAAATCGAGCCACGTTTCTCTTCGACATAACACCATCGATTAATACAACGTGTCGCACATCAGGTATAATTTTTGCTATTCTAATGCGATTTTCTAATCAAATAACTGAAACATCATTTTGATTGAAGTAAAAAAATTGTTAGGAAGAATTATTCTCGATCAAAATTGATTCGATTTTTCATTTGAAATTTTTTTTTTGATTTTTCAAAAACTTTTTAACCTATTTTTAAATAATTTTATGTGTTGAATAACTGAGTACTTACTAAGAACTAACTCTTTACTGCATAACATAAGGTTAATAATAAAAAAATGTAATAACAAATTTTTATATGTATAAATTTTAGCAATTATAAGTTTTTCATTATCTTATTTAATGAGAAAAGAAAAAATTATAAAATATAACTCGTTAAATTATTAATGCTATTAGTTGTTAAATTAATCCGCAAGAGGTCTCTGGTTGTTATTTTCTGAAATTATATTGTGTTTCATTATACCTGTATACATTTTGATTAAAACGTGATACAAAACAAGTTTTATATATCTGTTGTCCAGTTAAAAAAGAAATAAATATGTGAACATAGAATAAATCGAAAGACATAATGTAATTAACTCATTGATTGCATGCTGGGTCGAACAATAACCTTTGTGAATTACTCGTGTACCAATTAATATTATCGAGGTAAAACATAACCTATACTTGCATACACGCACTTGTATAACGCACAGGTATATATGTACAAGCATGTGTGTGCCATGACACACTGATAAGAAAAAAATTGCATACAGATCAGATACGCGTTATCTTTGCGTTTATCTCTCTACGCACTCACAATGACTTTCTCTCTTTCCCTTCGTTGTTTTTATCCCCCTGTTGTTCTCTGCTCCTCTAACAACAGAGACTGGACTGAAAGAAAGAAAGAAAGAAAGAAAGAAAGAAAGAAAAAAGACAAATCAGCTGCATCGTGTCGTTCGATTGTCAATTAATCGCAGTCGAAACCCCTAGTACTTACTTATACAGGTTTGGTTCAAGCGGTTCTTGACTAATGAACGACAATTAAAAGGATGAATTTTAATCGATGATCATGCTTTTATAAGAGAATACAATTCTTTTTTTTTTTTAAATATTAGATTTTATTTAGTGAGAAATTTAGTGTTATTATAAATATAAATATAGATATAATGCTTTTAATTTTTTAAAATTTAAAAAGATAAATTAGTTTTTGAAATAAAGTTTTAATTTTTTTTAAACATGTTCGTAAATATTTTTTGACTCTTTAATTTTTATTTTTTTTTTATATATATTTTAAATTTATGATTTATTTTATTTGATAATTTTGTCAGATCGTTTGATTTAAGATTATTAACAAATTTTTCGAATTTAATAATCCAATTATCGAGTCGAACGATAAATCTTTCCGAATATTATACTAATGTAAATTAATATATCGTCTGTAAATTTTACGGACGACATTCAAAGATTTTGCGCGGTTAATCTTATAGGAACCTCTTTCCGGTTTATAGTTGGCGATGAGAAGAGATCCCTCGATTACTCTCACGACCGAGCCTAATTAATTAAACGAGAGAAGGCCGGGATATCTCTCGTGCATTCAATCAATTAGTTTCTTGAGCATGGTCCATTCATAGATCCGTTTCAGATTTAATTTTAAAGCAATAGTTTCAGGTAGTTTAGTGAATGAATCGTGAATTATTTTTGAAATTTTTTCTGAAGTCAGATATATATAATTAACATATGATGTTCATAATATTATTTTAAAATTTAAATAATGGCATAGAAAATATTACATCTTCAATTAAAAGATACTTTTTAATTTAAGTACCAATAGAAATGAAATCTGCAAAGAATAAATTCTTTTAAAAAATATGTTCTATACTTTAAAATAATAATATTTATAAAAAAATAACAAAATTTTATTTCAAATAAAAATTTTATATTCATCTATTTATCAACAATTTAAAAAATATGCATAGTAATAAAATATTCATCTATATTTATTATTTATTCACATTTTTCAACATTTCAGATTAAAAATCTCCACTGAAAGAAATCAATATCGAAATTTATAAAATTTCTACCATGTTACGCGTTCAATTAAAAGGAAGCTCTATTACCTATGGGTCCCTAGGGGCGTGTCTGTCGCTTAAATCTCAAGAGGCCCACAATGAACAAATTTGCGCCTCTCCTAAAGGTCGTTTCGCGTGCACGCATGTTCGATGCACGATGTGTGCGTAGTCATGCGAATCGTGAACACTGGTCCAAGCCGGTGATCGAGAAGGGATCATGCCCAGAGCGGCGTCATTTATCAGCCGGCGGCCGTCCGCTCGTTTATTATTTCACTTTGCCGAGTATTAATTGAGATTTGGAGCCCGCAGCCAACCTTTTTGTATATTCCATACCCGGAAACGGTCGTAGTGTGTTGCATGTCATAACTATGAAATCAGATGAAAAAATTTTGATTCTCATATGTTGTGAGAAATTTATGGTTACATAGTCCAGGTTGAATTATATGGTGATGAGAAAATGATATTTCTCAGGACTGAGTCTTGCATATCTCTTTTTATAAAAATATTATTTAAGAATGAATGATGTGAATTTGATATTTTTGGGAACACTTTGTCAATAATATGGCTATTATTATTATAATAGTCACATAAGGTGATTATATAAAATATTGATATTTGAAGATTTCAAGAAATTCAAAATAACTTTCTATGTATGAAATACAGCGCAGACTTTGTTCAAGTGCAAGTTGACACTTTTATGAATTGAACGAGCATGCTAATTCACTGGTCAACAAATTTTAACAAATTCTCGGTTCTAATAACGTTAATACCGTGGCACGGTTCTTTCTCACAATTCCAATATAACTTGATATAACATGGCCGTGGTGGTAAATTGCACGATGACACTGTGCACTGACTTGTAGCAGCTGTTTGAGAGGTTTATTGAAGGAATTGCGTTTGTGTTGGTTTATACAAGATGTTTGTAGAACTTAAGAGGGTAGAAGGTAGTGGAGTGTATACACGTAGGTTGTAAACCATGTGAGAAGATGAAAAATTAGCAGAGAATAGTATTGTAGGCAAAACTGGTTCCTCTGGGTTAGTTGCTTTGTTAATTAAGTTGTCTAGGAGAATTATTTCTTGTATTTTTGAAGTTTCTTGTTAATACTATCTATGTGCATTCTCTTTCCTTTTAATTTTTAATTTTAAATAATGAACTTTTATGAATTTCTCATAAATTTGTTGAGAATATTGGTTTTATATACTTACTGATTTAAAATTAAATTCTTTAATATTAATAAATAAATGCCAAAGAGACGAAAATTTCAAATTTTAATTACAGCATTATCGATAAATTTAAAAAATCCATAATTTGAAACTGTCCAATCCATAATTTATTCCCAAATTTTCAAATCTGAAAAATTTATAATAATTAAATCTTCAATCATTTAAATCCATATTTATTTATTTTTCTTAACTTTAATTTAAATTTTTCACAATAGAATGTTTCATACATAATGCAAAATTTTAAAAAACTGAGGATTTTAATATAGATTTCCTAAAAATAAAATATTATAACTAAAAATAAAATATTAATAATTTATTTCAGACCGAGATCGAAACAGAGACAGAGTGTACGGACGGCATCCTTTGTTCAAATAACAACAACGTCAACACAAACAATAATAATGTGAATATTAAGAAGTCCGGTACCAATATCACGAGTAACGACAGCCACGATGGAATGGAAATGGATTGTGGTGGTTGCGGGGAAAGCGTACGCGAGCGCACTGTCCTCTGTGTAGGGGGTCGTACCTGGCATTCCAGATGTCTGAAATGTTGCGCCTGTGCTAGGCCACTGCACGATCAGCACTCCTGTTTCCTTCGAGGGATGCGGCTTTATTGCAGACACGACTACGCCTTGTAAGTACGGTTTGTAAGACTGGTTTCTATTTATTTCTCAGGCTTACCTTTAATCTTAGTTATTTCTTAGATTACGAGGAAACTTGTGTTTCTAGACTCTCGTGATTTATATAATCTTTTTGTATGCAATTGATTAATCCTCTATAATTTTTTATTTTAATTTACTTTTAATAAGAATTCAAATTATAATTGAATTTCAATTTTTTATGTTGATTTAAATATTTATTAATTAAGAATCACTAAAATGCAATAAATGAACTATTTAATATCGGTAAAAATGATATAATTAAATGTAAAAATGCAGTTTTAATTTAAAATAAAATTTGAAAAAGGAATCAATATGATACATATACATACTTTTTGCACATGATGATATAGGAAGTTAAATTTATTTGTATTCATTTGAAATATTTTGTTTTTTAAACATTCAAATCAAAATAAATAAACATTCAAAGCAAAATAATTAGAGATGGTCATCTTTTTTTAATTCGGCTAAATTTGGCTAGATTAGTTCAAATTTGTAATCCATATATTTAATTTAGTTGATTTTAATCATAAGTGCAATCATTGAAAAGTCTATTTATGAAATGGTCATAAATAGAGTAGTAGTTTGTTTTTTTTTTTTTACATAAATTTAAGTAACATTTTTTTTCCTTTCATTTGTTTAAATAAACAAATTTTGTACATAATAAAATATATATTCTTAAATCAATTTTCCATCGCAACATTTATTTTCTTTCCTTCGTACAACTGAACCTAACCTTAAATTGAAAAAATATTAATTTTGTTTAGAATCATTGTATTTTTTATTTGTTAAATTTTTCTTATTTAAATATTTATTTTTTCGAGATTTAAACTATGAAGAGAGATTTGACTATACCTCGTTCATCAAATCAAAGTGTTCCATCATTCAGTTGCAATCCATAATCGACTAAGAGGGGACAGTCGTCCCATGATGCAGAAGCAACACGAAGGATTATCGATGAATCCAATAATATTCACAACTGATCGAAATCGATAAAGACACCCTACTGATACGTAATCGGTGAGCAAAGCCAAGCTTAAGAGGACATTTCTCGACTACTATTCGGGAGCTCCTGGAAGAAACGATCATTTGTTCGACTTACGGAACGGTTGTACAGTACGCTGACATTAGAATAACAGATATCTCGGGCACCCTATCGAGCAAGCTAGTTTCAAAGGGTTCGTACAAGTCCTTTGGGATAGATTTTAAAAGATATCGTTCTGAATTACGATTTCGTGACTCGCCAAAATGGTCTCAGTGGCTTACCTTTTCTGTTGTTAAAGAAACAAATCGTTCATTCTGTTTACGTATTGAAATTACGAAATTATTGAAATTATGCGGTAATATAGAATATCATTTAAAAATAAAAAGTATTGTATAAATTAAGGTTATAGAATCCATTTGACAGAAGTGTGTCACAATTAATTCTTACAATCACGATTGCCAATTCGTTCTAGGGTAAAACACGAAATGATATGAATCGCCATCTGGCGATTTTAATCTAGAAATAAAAAGGAAAAAAATTTTGCATGTAAAAATTATTATAATTGTTATAATTATTCAATCTGAATTTGATTCTTTTCAGAAATAAAAATTTCTTGATTTTTAATGAAATAAATATTCCTTAAAAAGCATTTTGGAAGTTTCGATCTATCGTATTCGATTTTCGATCTAGATCTCTAATTTAATTCGACTTATAGGATTTTTTTATAATTTCTTAAATAAATCATCGTATCAAATAAATTTATTTACTTTTAAAAATAATAATAAGTGGCAAATTTAAAAAAGTCAATAAATTGAAAAACGTGATTACGATTTTACTAAAGATTTTACTAAAAGAAAGATACTCTATTCGAGTCACGTGGTTGTCACGTGGGTGCAGATATTCCCGATATACGAACAGATATTCTTAGTCGCATATTCGAGATGTTCGCCAGTGGGTGATTAATGTCTTGCGATGTATCCTTCTTTTTGATTCTCGTTTTTTTTTTCTTCTTTGGACCTCACGCGTATAGTCGGCTATTCACATCTCCGGATTTATACGTGTAACCTCGCATACTCGCGCGCGAGTTGCGAGTCACCTTGTGACGTTGAGGTTGGAAACGAATAAAGGACATCTCAACTGACATTTTCTCATTACAAGTCCATGAAGGTAAAAAAAAAAATATATTTTTGATCGAAGCTCTCGAATATTCGCGAATATTTTCAAATCTATAAGTTTCTGTAATCGAATCAAATAACCTAACCTAACTATTGCGAAGTTGAATATTAAATCATATAGCTTTCTTTTAATAGTCGGATACCAAATAATATTAAATTCAGACATTTAATTACCATTAAAAATTATAATTAATGCGGCATCGAATTTTTAAATATACAATTTTTGTTTTCTTTTATAATGAAAATTTTATTCATTTATCTCAATATTCTCGATATTTTTTACCAAAGATCACGAAAATACTGATACATGTGTGCGTGGTTGCCGTTGCACAAGCAAATACCGCCAGTGTTCCATCGGACTAAAGAATTCGCCTCGTAAGGTTCGAAACCAGCTGTGATTCTCTTTCTTTGGTCCACCCTCGTGTGTCAGTGCTTTTCAACCAGTGAACGGGTGTCTTTTAGATTAATCTTTTAAATTAATAAATATTCGCCATTATTCTCTGCTTTTGCCACGATCTCTTTCGCGGATATCGTTTCATGGATCAGAAAAAAAAAAAAAAAGAAAAAATAGAGTACAACAAAGGAAAAAGACACAGAATTTCAAACGAGCGGAATGAAACAGAAATCGCTCTATTAGCGATGCCAGAGCGTCGGAATTCCGGTTCTCTTAATTCAGTGTGGCCGATGCTCCGCGACACCGAATCGGCCGCTGCTTTAATCACGACCTTATCGTTTCTGCCTTAATGGCACTTAAATGCGAATGCCTACACTCTCCTGAGAAAGGTATCGAATTCGAGATGCACGATGCTCCGCGACCCGGAGGTAATCTACATTTTCTGCCTACTGTCGTGATTTCGACGATTTCCTAAACATCCCAGGGGAGCCGATAATTTCGAGTATACGAATTTGAAATTACGAAGATACGATAAATCGATATTGGAATTAATGAAAAGACATGATTGTTTTGACAAATTTTTTTACGAATATAATGTTATACTATTAATAATGTATTCTTTTAAAGAAGAATACTTTTAAAGAATAGATTTTTGATGAAAAGCTAAAGTAAAGAGTTGATATATAAAAATATAGGTTATGTTTATTAACTTACAATAATATTTAATAATCGAACATTTATTCCATAAAGTTCAATATTTTTCTCAAATCTTCGTAAAACAACTTCTCGTAAAAATTCTTGACAAATTACGTTGTTATAACTAACTAAATATATTACATTTATCTATTTATTCAATTTTATTGTAATTCTCATTATAATTGTCAAATAACTATCAAAAAATGGTGAATTAATTAATTTGACAATTCCTTTAAATTTACTATTATTAATATATATTCTTTTACCTAAATAATTAAGAAAATTTAAGTCTCTAAATATTTTTTAAAATTATACAAATTTTCTAATATTCTTCTCTTAATCTTTTTATAATGTTCTTTTAATTGAAAAATTTACTTTTCAAAACATGAATTTTCAGATAATAAAAAAATTTCTACTTTTCTTCTACATTTAGAATATATATCTCACCGTAAATGTCATCATGCATATCATATCTTTATAGAGAACGATTATTCAATCGTAAAATATCGTGAATTTTATAATTTATCATGCGATCCATTTACATCTCCAATGATATCGAAGATAGCGATCGTGATCAGGCTACGTAGTGCGAGAATCGAATGCATTCGAACGAGGAACGGAGGTGTAAGGAGGGATCATGAATTCTCTACTGTGCAGAGGTCGGATAGCGGCCGACTTAATCCCCTGTTGACTTATAGGGCCCGCCTATGTGGAAGAACAAATGAATAAATTAGGGCGGGGTCGTTTGGTAGCCGATGTACGGCCCTGAAGATTTATAGATACCCAATACCAGTTCTCCTGGTCTGGTTACACGGTGCTCTTCCACTCTTCTCCCCTGCCTCCTCTCTCTTGCCCTCGCTTGATCCGACGTAAACGCGGCAGAAAAGAAAAGGGTGGCGCCACTATTTATGCTAATGACACCTCGTCGAACGTTCACGAGTTCTATGAGAGACGTAGAATTGAAAAATTGCATCATCTTTTGCACTTTGCTGGTTTCGAAAGAAAAATAGTGGTGTCTCGGATCGCAAAATATCTTAAATGACTCAATTCGTGTGGTTAAGAAAATAATTTGTGAAGATATCGTGAAGATGGTATGCTACCTAACCTTTAAAGTTTGTGTTGTTTAAAATATATCGTGATACGTTAAATTTTAATTAGAATGGGAAATTTTCGATTTGTTGGAACAATTTCAAGTTTTATAAAGCAATAAAAAAATTTGTAGCGTAGTTATATTGTTCGTGAATAGAATTTCAAGGAGTGAGAAATGGTATTCGAAGTCGGGTCTCGATGTCTCGTTAGGAACGCGCATGCGCTTCTAGGAGTGCCCTGTGCACGATCACCATAACCAATAATGTCCAAAAATATCTTGGATGCGACGGTGACGGTGCAATTCGTGAACCAACTAATCCTTCCGTAGCTTACCATATTTTTCCATACAATAACCAATCCTTCGATCCATTCTTCGTTTTCATCTACCACTTATACATCTCGTATTCTTCATTTTGTCGTAGCAAAATTCTTAGTTATGAGGAACAAATTATTTACATCGAAGTAAAAAACTAATTCATCAACGTAGAATAAACTATTTATAAATTATACAAACGTATATAAATATTAATCAGTTTCTTCCAAGAGATAAAATATTGAATATTTTGCAAAATATCAATCACTTACGTCAATCTTTATCATCTTTAGTAGATTTTATCTTCGCATAAGATCTCATTAAAAGATATATCGGTTTTCGTGTAATTGGTAGCCAGAAATCGGTCGTGCATATCTATCACCTCGAAAGCAACAGTCGTAAATGTGTGATCTGTTTCCTGGTGTCGAGGCGGCTGAAATTCAAAGGATCTCGAGTCATTTGTAGGGCGAGAGAAGGCTTGGGACTGAGACGTCGAGATAATCTCGACGTAATCTACCGACCAAATCGCGAGAGGTCGAGCGACCCTTAAACCATGGCTCGCGCTTGTGACGCGCCTCCAAAGGACAAGCGAGTGGCGGAGTAGTATGTTAATGAGGACAGGACCGTCGGATTCTCGTGCACGGAGGTCCTGAATGAACCTGCAATCTTGACCAAAATAGCACCTTGAAACTCGTTCCCTTTCCTCGTTCGATTCTTGCTTTTTGCGAACCTTGAAAAAATCTAGATGTCGCTCGAGTAGTATATTTAATGCATTTAATAATTTTCCTCAAATCATCTACCAATCTAATTCTAATTTTCTTACGAAATAATGGAATAGTGATAAATATAGATGAAAATAAATAAATTTCATTTTATAAATATTCTCTGTTACAGAAATTTTTTAATATTAAAATTTTTAATAATCCTTATATATTATCAATTAATTTTATCGATCAATTGCAATTTTCAGAACGTTCGGTGCTAAATGCGCGAAATGTGGTCGAAGTGTGGGCGCTGGCGACTGGGTGAGGAGGGCCAGGGAAAGGGTGTATCATTTGGCGTGTTTCGCTTGCGACGCGTGTTCCCGTCAACTCTCCACCGGAGAGCAGTTCGCCCTCCTCGACGCCAGATTGCTCTGCAAGGCTCATTATCTCGACGTGGTGGAGGGAAACAATACCTCGTCGTCGGAGGATTGCGACTCTGAACACGGTGGGAAAGGTAGCAAGACGAAGAGGGTCAGGACGACTTTTACGGAGGAGCAGCTATCGGTTTTGCAAGCGAACTTTCAGTTAGACAGTAATCCTGATGGCCAAGATCTCGAGAGAATAGCGCATGTCACGGGGTTGAGCAAACGCGTGACGCAAGTATGGTTTCAGAACTCGAGAGCCAGGCAGAAGAAGCACAGTGGGAAGATCAAGACCCAAAGTGAGTAGATCTTTTCATCACACTTTGAATTTATCTTGAATTTGAATTAAATTAAATTAAATTAAATTGTAATTTTGTTGCTTGCCAAAATTGTCATTTTTTTCATGACAAATAATATAAACTAATATATGCAATAGAAATTTTTCATATTTAATATAAAATATTTAATATAGTGTAGAATAATACTGGAGATAAAATAATTAAAATATTAATATTGAAATACAGAATATAAAAGATATTATTTAAAAAAAAATGAAATGTTTAATAAATCATTAGAAATCTTATTTTTAATACTTGCATTTGAAAATTTAGTGCACCATTCACCACCAATGCAACATCATCCAGTGGAATTATACCCAACCAGCGTGAACATGGTAGGCGCCTATTTAGGAGGATATCAGGGTGGTAGCGCAGGAAGTGAAAGTCCTGGCAGTCCATTGACACCTCTCACCCCTCTGACACCTCTAACCCCAACAACGCCCAATCACCTTCAAGCTCAGTTCTGTCATCAAACAGGGTAAAAGTTCGTCCAAGAATTGAAACCGATGATTAAATTCAAATTTTTCAAGTTTCAAAGATATTTCTGATTTTTTTTTTTTTAAGATAAAAAGTTTCCGATTAAAATCTTTTAAAACATTGATCTCGTAAAATTCAGAGAACAAAAAGAAAAAATAGTAATAAAATTCGTGGATTTCAAAGAGGATAATTTGATTTATAATTAGTGTAAATTTTTATAAATATTTTAGTACACGATGATTTAAATATGATGTAAAAAAAGAAGATAAAATCTATAATGAATCTATGATGGAATTTTATGAAAAAATAAAATATTAATCCTCTTTGAATTCTTCAATGTTCTCTATTTTTTGTACATACCAAAAACGAATTGTTTAAAACAAGTAAAAAAAGTAAAAGTGATACTACGGATAGGATAGCATTCTATGAGGATTCTAGGGATTTTATTCTACGAATAAACGAAATGAATTAATTATTTATTCCATTTCGATTAACTCCCACGACTGATTTCTCATTATGATTTCTTTTCGTTTTAACAGGTGTTTTATTCATCAAAAGTGCAATCAAACGAGAATTAAAATTTTAAATGTGTTCATAAAAATCTTATATTTTGCAATTAGAAATTATCTTGTAAATTTTATTTCTCAAAGTCAAATAATTATTCAAATCAACGTTTCCATAATTTCAACTTTTTTTATAATTCCATTAATAATTCTTTATTTATTTTAAAATTTTAAAATCATAACAACGCATTGAACGTATGATTAAATAACGATAGGTCTCATTTTTAGCGATAAAAATTGTTACGCTCATTAGTATTCATTAAATTCTTACGCACACGTCTCTTATAAAGTATTTTATTTTTAAGATAAAATTGTACATAAACATATCCCGTAGCTTTTGTATATAAATTTCAAAAAGAATCGTGCATGAGTATTTGATATCGCTCCCCATATTGTACACTCATAGCGCAATATTGTAAACCGTACTGTTAATAATAAAAATGTCTTTTACTGTTAATATCATTAGTTATTATTTTCGATCCTATTTCTCTATTTTCCTTAAAAACTTTTCGTAAATCGAAAAGATTACTAATGCTCTTAAACTACTATGAATTTTTCCAAAGTACAGCTAAATGTATTCAAATCGTGTTATAACCTATAAAAAAACATATGCTTTCCTTACATCTATGCTATATCGAATTGTGAAAATTAAAATTGTAAAATCATAGAAAATTTAATAATGAAAAAATATCTACATCTATATCACATATAAAATAAAATAAACTATATCTAAAAGATAAAAAAAGTTCTTTATAATATAATGACATTAATATTTTTTGTTTGGGCTGGGAAAATCAATGTGGAAGTAAATAAATATGTGCAACATTTTATATTGTATATATACTTAGTTTACAATATTTACATCACAGTACATTAAGTATATTAAATAATGATTCTTTTTACGATTACACAATTAATTACCTAAACACTGTAAAAGATACTTTCATTCGGAACATTGCTTTCTGATGTTCCCCGAGATATACCGAATATACCCGAGTCGACACGAAACGAAACTTCGGCAATTTTCGGGGACACCGAACGTCTCTCGAGTTTTATTTCGTTTACGCTAATCGTATATTCGATCTTACACGTTTTATTAAAACGATAACCTGATTATATCAGGGAATTCCGTGGATCAATCAAAGTGAGGACAACTATCGTATGTATCATTTTCTCGAAAAGAAGGAAAATCACATTTATCACTTCTTTAGAATCGTAAAGGGCATTTCTTATTCGTATAATCGAAGTACGTGTATCGATGGATTCGGATCGAGCTTTTTAATACTCGTGGTTAACCCTTTCCATTGGATTTGCTATTATAGGTTATTTCTGATCCAACCATCGTATTCTTTGAGTTTCGATGTTTAAAAGAATTAAATGAATTTAATAAAATTAAAAATTAATTCGAAGAGAAAGCATGGAAATGGAAAGGGTTAAAACTTGATTCGAAACTAGAAAGTTGATAACGAGTTGATCATCACCTATCAATCGCTACGGAAATATTCGCGATTCATTTCCATATTGGTGCACTTGGAGACTTGTTATGCATTATATGGAACGTTTAATTGTATTCACTTATTTATAATAAGCTTAACATCCAGTGCGAGAGAGCTGTGCTGCCATCCAGTCTTAAAAATTGGCTTCTCTACATTTTGCTGGTTATCTTAATAAGTTAACAACGATTTGGGCGGATTTCGTTCTAAATCATACGAAATATTCGGATCAACGACGTTTTATTTCGGATGCCGTTTAAAAATATCGAAATATTTAATCCTTTGAAACGGTGTTACAAATTTAAGCATTTTTTTTTTTTAAATGTTGTCCGTTTATATAATTAATATTCCTTTGATCGAACATGGAGTATTCTTTAACTTACAAATCAAAATAAATATATTTTGTTTCACGCTTCAAAGGATTAATTAATTGAATAAATATTGAAAATCACAGACGAAAAACTTAGCAAGTCGTTTTTTTTCAATATTTACAATAGAATATCCTTTATTAAAATATTTTCATACGAGTTTTATTTAATTTATAATAGAATTAATCATGTTTAGGTTATTTTCGATTATTATCCGTAATTTGCCGAAGATCAGCAGAAGAGGATTGGCTATTGGATTCTGATTGTCGAAAATAACCGAAGTAGAACGAAAATGTCCGAAGTTAGAACGAATCGTGTTTCAGTTACGTTCGACTTATCGAATTAATCGAATCGATCGAAAAATAATCGACTTTAAAAATTTTTAATTCGTAACATCGTTAAATTTTTATCTTTTAAAATATCGAAATATTAAACTAATTTTTTTCAGTTAAAAAACATGATATAAAAAAAGGAAAATAGATTTCTTTGAACTTGTTTAAATTTTTCTTCTGTGATTTTCATGTTATTTCAAAATAAGTACCAAAGAAATAAAATAATCGATAAACGCGACGGTAAAAAAATATTTTGGAAACCAATCAAAATTCCACGGCTTTCTTTTCCTTTTTCGAACATTTTTGAAAAAAGAAAAGCGATAAATCAAGGAAAACTCTCTTGTTCCTCGCTTTCTTTTTTATAATAAAATTCCATCTAAAATCTTGACAGATAAATCGAAATCTGATTCAAAAAGATCCGAAAAATTTTACGAGATCTAAAAATCTCAAAATTTTACGAACGAATGAAAAATCAAACGTATGAAATCAATCGTACATTTATCCGAGAGAGAATTTCAAAATTTCTCTCTTTTTTAATTCTATCCATCTTCGATCGAAGAAACAGACGCGAAATGAAAATATTCATGGACGAGAGTTTAAAAATCTTCTTAACTAAAATAAAGAAATATTTACAACGAGGAGTGGTCCAACGGCGATTAAACCTCGTTCGGCATCGACAACATCATCGAGTCTTGCGAGAGTTCATCCATCGATTGTTCCGAGCCTGGGGACAAAATTGACGGTGGTCTTTCGATAGAGAACAGACCTTTTTCGAGATTCAAAAATTTTTTCATTTCGTCGAAATCCCGTTTCACGTTTAATATACAAAATAACTGCCAATTCGAATCCAGGTTCATTACCGTAGATCGATAAAGTGAAGAATTTTTCATAAAAAAAAAAAAAAAAAATGAATTTTACGTACATGCAAGAGAGGAAACGAGTGAATATTCTCACCATGATTATGATAAATCGAGGGTGTGGGACTTTTGCACGTGGCCGGGCTTAATTGCGGAGGTTGTTGGCCGTGATGGTGTTGCTGTTGATGTTGAAACGAATAGGTTAGGTGTAAATTGATGTGTCGACCGAAATCGCCGGTGGACGCGTTAGAATTTGGCGGTGATTGATGGACTGCAACAAGAAATAATATTTCTTTGATTTCGAGCTGTGTTTAAACAATTTTTAAAATCCTATCTTCTTAACTATCTTAATTGATTTGAAAACGTTCGAAGTGGATCTGTTTACTTTTGATACAAATAAAATATTCACTATAGTACATCTCATTTTTAAAATAAAAATATTCAAACAATAGAATATGATTAGATGTATAATAATAATAATTGTTCAAGAAAAATTATGTATATATATATATATATATATAAAATAAATACATACGAGAGGGGAGAGGGAGGGAGAGAAACGTATTTTTGTAAATAATTATACTTCGAAAAGATAGATCGAATAAAATCGGAAAAAAAGAAGAAGAAAAAAAGAAAGGTATCAATAAGAAATCCTCTTTAGACAAATATCGATGAAAGAAACAAACGCAAGAAGTACCGTGTTGCCCTTTCATTTTTCCCGTGTGCAGATGCTTCTTCTGCCTCGCCCTAGAATTCTGGAACCAAACCTGCGTAACTCTTTTGCTGAGCCCGGTCACATGGGCTATCCTCTCGAGATCTTGGCCGTCCGGGTTGCTGTCCAATTGGAAATTCGCTTGAAGAACGGAGAGCTGCTCCTCCGTGAACGTGGTTCTCACTCTCTTCGCCTTGTTACCGCTCTTGTGCCCGCTCTCGGAGTCACCGCCTTCTGCGAAAGTACCAATTAGAGGTGCTCCACCATTTATACGCCTCTCCAGAGCTCTATCCTCGTTTCCCCCTCTTTATTTTTCACATTGGATTCAAATCGCGTAACTTGGATCGCGAAATAAAGGTTAAGGTGTCGAGAAGATAAGAGAGGTTTTCATTTCGAGTGAAAATAAATTAATAATCGAATATTTTTCTATTTTTCGGGCTCGTAATTTTAATAAGGAATGTGTATAAGGTATCCGCACAGTCTCACCATCGGAAGAGGTGTTGTTGCCTTCGACGACGTCCAGGTAGTGAGCCTTGCAGAGCAATCTGGCGTCCAGGAGTGCGAATTGCTCGCCCGTGGAGAGTTGGCGGGAACAGGCGTCGCAGGCGAAACACGCCAAATGATACACCCTTTCCCTGGCCCTCCTCACCCAATCCCCCGCACCCACGCTTCGACCACATTTCGCACATTTAGCACCGAACGTTCTGAAAAGTGAAAAAAATTTCGAATATATGTCGTCAAGGATTCATCCTTCGTGTTTTTAGAGTTACTGTTCTTTAAGAGAAACATTCTCGTCCTTTTTCCATTAATAATTTTATCAATCGCGGCTTGAATAGAACGAGTCGAGAATTCAAAGTTTTTCTAATCTAACGTGACTAACTACGCATTGCCATATCGGGAAATCCGAAGCGTCGTAAAGAATTTGCAGGCACGCAGCACGCGGCCACTTGCAGCAATGGCGCCAATAAATTCAACGATGGAAGGTGAACCGTCGAGGATTTAACTCCTTCTGACTCTAACGAACGCACGTTAAAGAAAACGTTTCGCGTCAACTCCCTCGGGTGTTCGCGTGCACCAACATTCAACTGTCGATAGAAATTGCGCGAGAAGAAAAACGCAAATCCTCTTTATGAATTTTCTGCACACTCGACTCGAATTAACCTTGAGGGTAGACGATTCGAGCATTTGACTAGGATTTGTTTGTTATTTCTTATTGTTGAAGTGTAGATTTTTAAAATTAAATCTGCACAGAAATAAGTAAAGATAAAATAAATGTTTCATGTATATATTTCATACGTAGATATATTATGTATAGAGTTTATTAGAAAGATTAAGGATAAACTTCAAAAGCATATTTCTATTCATTAAACAAGAGAAAAGAATAAAAGAATTTTAATAAATATATGTTAAAAAATCATTAGTTTTAAAGTTATCTGTGAGATGTTTTTGTCAGCAGGACAATTATTAAAACGATTGATTTGTCATGCATTATACTACTGTACAAAAATCTATCGAATTTAAAATAAATCTATCGACATAAAAAAAATATATATTGAACACATAGAGAAGCAACACATAACCTCAACTCACATTTATCGATATTTCATATGTTTTTCCTTGTTTCGAATATTATATATATGGCCTTTTGCACAGTTATATATATATTTATACATACATACACCGAATATAAATTATAACTCTAATTATAAATTATAATTAAAACGTCAAGGAAATAATTTGAATTTAATCGCACGTTACAATTAGCCACGGTATCCCACTGTTCTTGGCAAAACAACCAAATAAAACTCGAGATTATCGTACGTGGGTAAGGAAGATCGGACGGTGCGCCAAAAATGTGCGCACGATTTCACACGGTCGAGACTCGATTATCAATGCTCCTGCGCGTTGCAATGGCCGACACGAATGCTCAGAACAGAGAATATAATTCGTACTCGAGGAGCAGAGAGAAAGAGAACGGTCTTAGATAACGCGTCGCGCACGAACGCGCGTTTACCTGGAACAAGCCAGCCTGTACCGGTCGTCCTGTGACAAATAAATGACTCTTGGATCCCGAAGCGCGAGCTCTAACCTCCAAGAGTATGTTTGCGTGTATGTAAACTCGCGCTGCCGCGCATGAACACCGCAGAAGGGGGGAGGAAGAAAGAAAAAGGAATAATAAACGAGAGAAGGTAAAAAAAGGGAGAAACGAGAGTCGCGAGATAAGGAGGAAGTGAAGGGAATGTGGATGGTTAGGAGCAGGGAAAATGAAAATGAGAAAGGAAAATAGAAAAAAAAAAAGTATAAACAGTTATAAACAGAACACGAAATGGAATCTGTGCGAATGCTAGGATGAAAATGAAAATTACGAGAATCTCTTCTATCCAAACTAAAAATAAACGTATATTTCTCCATTAAAAGTATACTTTCCGATCTTTCTCACCACTTAAACCAAACTTCCTTTGCAACGATGCTAAACACGAACGTTCTCCCGAAACGATGCACCAACCAAATCCTCACACCCCCGCTTCTTACTCGTTTCTTTCTTCGTTCTTACACCGAACGACCAAGGTAACTTACATCTCTGAAACTCTCTGAAACTCTCTCGTGAAATCTCTCTGGTCTACGTGGTTGCTGTTGCCCCCACGATCTAACCGCATCGAGAAAAGGTTCTTGCGAAAAAGTCTCTCTCTCTCTCTCTTTCTCTCTCTCTCTCTCTCCGAGAGCCTAGCTCGGTGTAAACGGTAGTCGTGTAGCGGCAAGACACGAGCATGCTACACGACACACGCACGCTGGGCAACGATGAATGGGTCGGAGAGGTGGGTGTTACGGGTGCACCAACGTTGCCAGCAACACAACCTCGTGAAGTCCTCGGCCTAACGACGAGACACCAACGACCACACGGTGGCTTCTTCACGGCCGACGGTGGCGTGGTGTGGTCGGTCGGTGTGCGCCGCTGCTGGTAATTAAACAACGACTAGCCGGCCATTAGCCCATTATCATATTCATGAACACGGAAAGTGCATCCCGATTCCTCGTCCGGTTCCTCCCCGGCTACGAGCCGAGACTTGGCCGTTTATACGGCCCGTGTAAGGGGTTATGCCCTCCCTCCCTCCCCGCCAGCGTATCTTATGGGGCCACGCGACTATCCCGGTGGCCCCACCACCAAACCAGAGAAAGTGAGTAGGTATGTACGGTTTATATACCCGGACGAGCTGCTAGATGCCACCACTATTGCTCCGTGTGTTTCGACAACCGAGCGGATTAAGAGGAGGATTCGTACGCGAGAGGGAGCGGATATTTGCACGGCTATAAGGAGCTGCTTAATGGAGTTGATCGTGCGAGACATTGCGCTTCGCTTGCTTCGTTATAATTATGTATATATTCGATCGTACCAGTGATTTATTACACAGAGTTACAGCGTTATAATATAATATAATATAATATATATAATATTTATTACAGAGTTATAACGTTTTTTTTTTATCGCTATCTATCGATTTCGTTGACTTTGAATCTCACGATTGTTTTTTTTCTTTTTGTAACGATCGAAAATTCGAAGTGTTAGAATTTTCTTCGCATTCTTTCGAAATGTTAATCGCGAAAGAGGTTCGAAAAGATGGAATGAACGAACAAAAATAATCGATTAGACGAATCGAGGCGTTCTCCTTCGATTTTTCACTCGATCGATAATTAATGGAATATATGAATGTATATTTGTATCGTAATCGTAAATCTCGCGCAAAGACAAGCACCACGTAGGAAAGAAAAGGAAAAAGGAGAAGACTTGCACTTTAATCCTATTGTCTCTCGGCGAATCACTAATTCATCGTGGCCGCAACGGCAACAACTTTCTCGTCTCGCCCACGTCAATCTCTAGGAAGGGATTTGAATTTTGAGCGACCGATTGTCTCTCTCCTTCCGAGTTTCCTTTATCGCGACATATGTAGATCCTAAAAGAGCAGACACGAAAGCGAGAGATAAAAATTAATCCTCGAGAGAGAAACTCGTTATAAAATCAAACAACGTGCTCGTTGTTTTCCATTAATCCATTATTTCGAATTGAATTAAATTGTGAAGAATCATCGAGTCGAAATTCTTCCCTCGTTTCTTAAGCTTTATTTACGAGAGAAATTTAATTTTTTAAAAATTCTTTCGCGCGCAAAATTAGAACGGTATATCGAATCGAAACGGCGTATTTAATTAGGTCGCATTGTATCAACACTCCTCGATCACGAGTCGTATAAAAGATTCGGCGTGTCCTCGATTCTTCGGTCCAGAGCTTGTTCGTGGCATATATCCACCATACATATATATATACATATATAGTTTTCGATCATTTATCACGACGAGCCGAGCGTAAATTCGAAATAGGCAGCGCGGCTTCGCCTCTCCTCCCCGAGTCGGTTGTCGACGTGTCTACGGGGTCGTGGATCCTGTCGACCGGGTCATCGTAAGCCGGCATTACGAGGCGAAAAACGTCGGTCGAAAAAAATTACGCGGCAGATTCCTCGGGACCTCCCGCATACACGCCACTTTGACCCTCGAAAAGACGGACACGCCACGAAAATATCCACACCGATACCGTCTTTGCGAGGAATGCCGACCCTTAAACTCTCGTTTCCACTGTGATAAGTGATACAAGCGACGATGATATTTCAGATAATGATAAAATATGGGTTTTGTGATTTTCTGCGAGTAACTTGAAAATTTAATTTTTCCAAGAAAAGATTGGATCTTGAGTTTTGGAATAAAATCTGAAAGAGTAATTAAAAAAATAATTAATAGTTAAAATGAGAAATTAGATTAGAATAACTTTATTGAAAATTAATTTGATTAACTTCATGTAACTTTGATTGTTATACTTATCAATTTTATTTTTAACTTGAATCGTAAAAATCTAACCTATAATCTAACATTTGTTGCATTTTGTTCGTTAAATATTCAATAAAATTTAAAAATTTAAATTAACTCTAATGATAATCCAATCTCGTGAATAAGTCATATCAAGCCGATTCGATTCAACGACAAAAATTCAATTAGATTTTCTATTTACTTACACAACGTTCGACACACGTATCGTATTGTAGCGGAATTCGATAATGGCCGGTCGAAAGCGGTTTGTTTCGAATATTTTCGTAGGGAGGAAGGTCGCAAGAGAGGGAGAGGGAGAGGGAGAGGGAGAGAGAGAGAGAGAGAGTGTCACGATCGATCGAAATGAAAGAAGCTCGAAGTGACTTGGCCGATTGTACGCGAAGGATCCGAGTCGAACACTTTCCAACGTGTTTATCCAACTGTCAATCAATGGTTGGTTCGGTCACCTGGCTGTTGCACCGGCCTGTCTAAATCACGTATATATCGCGATATCCGATCGTGACGCGCGACCGGTATCGCTGTCTACATTATCGAATGCGGAAATCAATGTAATCCGAAGAAGAAAGGAAATACGAAAGGGGATAAATTCAACTTTAGAGATATTATCTATAAGTGCTTACTACTGTACGCATTGTGATCTCTTTCGATTTTGTATCGAATCTTATGAAAATATAAGAGATGAAACTATTGTTATATTTTCCATTTTTTTAATTCAATCGATGATATTTTTCAGTAAGGAGAAATTTGAACGAGAGATCTAACCTAACTTTGAACACAACAAGCAACAAAAGTATACGAGAATTCGAAGTTTGGTTACTCGGGTCGAGTCGGGAATTGTTCGGGTTAAATCGGAATTATTCGGGAATCGTTCGGTTCGACTCGGGTAAAGTCGGTTTTTCGAAAGTATTTCGTATTACGTATTAAACATCGAGATTTCTATAAATACATTAGATATTATCAATTTATATAATTTAGCGAATAAAATTTCGCGTCGCAGTTTAAAAATCTATTCGACAAATTAACGAAATCGTATCGAAGATATTTCGAAGGCAAAAGTTTCAGAACACGATGCAACGAAAGATCAAGAAATCAGAAACATTGGAAAAGTAGTTCAACCACTTAATCGGCCATACGACAAAATACCTCGCATCGCTAATTTACTTATAGAAACGTTAACGTTGATTTACACGCTTATCGATCCGTAGACGAGTCATTTAAGGATCGTGTCGTGTCGTGTCGTGTCGAGGGAAAATTTCTAGTTTCGTTTTCGCGGCTCGATTGAGAGGTTTCGTACGCAACGAATTGTTATTTATTGCATTGATAACGCAAACACGACGCTCGCACCGATCTCTCACCGTGCTTTATTATTATTCCACTAGAGCTAGATCAACCGCGCGCATTTGAATATTACACATAACAGGAACGTTTACTTTGTGCGTTATCGCGATAATTGAATCTCTTTCGATCTGTAAATTGCCGTTACAAGAAAACCCAGATCTTTGACGACACGATGGCAATTACACCTGGATTTATGCCTTCATCCCAGCGAACATATTTAACCTTCGATAAAAATTCTTTGATATCTTTATTCAATTATCTACGAATTTATATAATATTCTTCTAAAATACTTTACAATTAATATTTGATAATTGGATTCACGATTTCTTTATAAAACGCAAAAATCCTTTTAACGATGTTAAACTTACAGAGCATAGTCGTGCCTGCAATAGAGCCTCATGCCCTTCAAGAAGCACGAGTGTTGATCGTGTAGCGGCCTGGCACACGCGAAGCACCTCAAGCACCTAGAGTGCCAAGTTCGACCGCCGACGCAGAGGACGGTGCGCTCGCGGACGCGCTCTCCGCATCCGCCGCACTCCATCACGTTCGCCGGCATTTCCGGTCCTATCAGGCCGCCGGTAGTCTCCGGCGCGGCGAGATTCGCCCCGGTTCCATCGCACACGCCGTCGCTCGTCATGTCTTCCACCTCTGTCTGCAATTTCATTTTCATTAATATTCCATTAGATAGATATTATTCCTTTCTTTAAAAAAAAGATCGAGAACGTGTTACTTTATTCGTTACGAAAATTTATCGTAATCGTTGTACTATGTACTTCGCTTTAATCCTCTTAAAATCCATCGATCTTTCTCAACAGTCGGATTAACACGTTGAAAAAGCGTCAGTTGAATATTTCGAACAAAGTTACATCGATTAATCCAAATGCTTAAATAATTTTTATTCACAGCCATTACATCGATATTTCTCATATCAATCTCGGCAAATTATAATTATTTGAACGATAAAGATCAGCAATTTTATTAAGTAAACTTTGACGATTAAATTTTTCCCATCACTCTGCCTGTGCGTCCAAGTAGCTCTGGTTCAAAGTTTTCCCACTGGAGGCGCGACGAGCGTTCCAGTGGACAGCTGGTCAAGCGAATAGGGCGCCCTGCAGCGAATCGTTACACAGTTGCCGACATAAGCGCAGTATAGACACGGTAGAGGTGCAATGCAGGCCTCTCGAACCCTCGAAAGTCTGCGTGGCCCCCCTTCTTTTCGATATATATATAGACACGGAGGTGTCATTGTGCACAATGTGTAGTATCGGTGTAATATACGTGGCCGGCCCAGCCCTGTGACAACCCCTCGAACGATAGGGAGGTTGGAGAGCCTCCAATGGGGGAACCGTTTAAACGGGCAACCGTGGCGTCCAGCCAGCGAACCGTCCTCTATCATTGTGTCCACGCTCTTGTTACCACGACTCGTGTCCGGATTCACGGCCCGATCCCGTGGCTACAAAACGATACATAACCTAAATGATTCCTGAACGAGCGGGGCGTGCCGCGTAAATAAACTTTGCACGGGGGAAGGGAGGGAAAAATCGTTTGATTTTATTCGAATTAATTTTCACAAACGGTCGATAATCAAAAGTGAATCGATTGTTCCAACAGTATTGTATTATATCATTCCATTATTTGATCAAAATCACGTTTAATTTTACATCATTTTGTCAATGTACGGAATAACATGGAATTGAGATACGAGGTTTCTCTAAATTTTTATTTTTGTACATTTTATTTACGGTACGTAGAAAATGAAAATTTGATAATGATGAATGATGATCTTTTTCTTTTTTTGGCGAGGAACGTAGGAATAGAATTCGTTCGTTTCGAAAGGAAAGATTGTTCGAATAGCAGCCATGGCAAACTGCATTGTAACAGATTGATCGAAACGCGCGCATCCATCAAGCGTGGCCCGGCATTCGTGACAACAGCGTATCCGAGTAGTTTGAATTCTGTATGGGATAGAGTGGCACAATGCCGTTCGCGGAAATGTTTAACAGGGGATCGTCGACTTCGTTACCCCGTTACCCGATCTTTTTCTTCTTTTTTTTTTTTCTCACACGTTTAACGGACAACAGGCAGAAGTCGAGTCGAGGTCTATCCTTTTTCTTTGGAAGAACTTGGATCTTTGGATTTTTCAACAAGTATCCATTTCGAAAATTCGTTCAAATCTGTACGCTTCGGAAACTTTTTTCAATAATCGATCCACTTTTTGCGTAATTCGAGTACATGTGCGGAGCTGTTATCGATCGTAGGTAATTTTCAAGATGAAATTCGAGATCCACCATTAAGATTCATTCAGAGAAAAAGATCTTCGAATCGCGATTCTCTTTTTTCGATATCGGAACGCATATATTAGACTAATAGCCGAAAGGAGTTTAATCCTCCGTTTTACGATCCCGCCTCGTATGCAACCGTGGCTCGTTATTGTCACATATGCTGGCATAACTCTAACCTCTGTCCAGCGTGTGAGTTGTGGGTGTGTGTGAAGTCGCGACACACGTACGAGCGAACGAACCAGTCGAAACGCGGGGTAATATTTTATCCGTGGATTTATTACGACGGAAGAAAAGGAAGGGAACGAGGAAGATTAATCGAGCGTTTCACGATCGAGTTTGTGTGCACGCGAAATTTCTAACCTCGATGAAATAAAGGCGAGATAATAAGGAAGAATTAGATACGATAATTTGGTGATTGTCGTTGACGGGTGGACAAATTGGCGAGAAAGATATTGAATCTTGGGGCCAATGAACTGAAAAGTTTTCAGTTTCGAAAGGAGGAGTATCGGTCGATACGGAAGTCAAAGAGTAATTCTTCGAATGAAATTACAGGATTTGTTAAGATTGTTTTTTAATTCAAATTAGATCTCGAAACAAATTGATAATTATTTTAAGAATCATTTGTTAAAAGTTATTTCTAATTTTAATTGTTAAATATAAATTTAACAATTTATACTTTGGAACAAAATATCATATTTTTAAAAATTACTTTTAACTTATCATACTCCTTTTAACCTAATTTAATTTACATCTTGAAATTAAGAAACATGATGATAATTCTTTCAACTCTAATTTTCCACGAATTACAAACTTCATTAATCATATGCTAAAAATTATTTCTTAACCTAACTTAAATTATACTTCGAAAAGTCCCAAAAGTCATTTTTAACTTAAATTTCATAATTAATCATATTCCAAAAATTATTTCTAATATATAACTTCTTAACTTAACCTAAATTATTTATTTCGAAACGAACAAAAAACGATATTTTTCTAATTTTTCACGAATCACAAATTTCCCTAGAATCCATTCCCAAAAGTCACTTTTAACTTAAATTTCATAATTAATTTCATATCCCAAAAATTATTTCTAATCTCTTAACCTAACTTAAATTACTTCGAAACGAAAAAACAACGATACTTTTTAATTCTAATTTTCCATAAGTCACAAATTTCCCTAGGATCTAATCATTTTTAACTCTAATTTTATAATTAATCCTACTCCAAAAATTATTTCTAATATATAACTTCTAATCTAACCTAAATTATTTACTTCGAAACGAAGAAACGATAATTTTTCACGAATCACAAATTTCCCTAGAATCCATTCCCAAAAATCATTTTTAACTAAAATTTCAACTCTAATTTTCCATTAATATAATTAATATTAATATAAATATAATATAATATAAATAATAATTCATATTCCAAAAATTATTTCTAATATATAACTTCTTAACTTAACCTAAATTATTTACTTCGAAACAAAAAAACAACGATACTTTTAATTCTAATTTTTTACGAATCACAAATTTCTCTAGGATTCATTCCCAAAACTCATTTTTAACTTAAATTTCATAATTAATAATATTCTAAAAATTATTTCTAACATATAACTTCTTAACCTAACCTAAATTACTTACTTCGAAACAAAGAAACGATACTTTTTAATTCTAATTTTCCATGAATCACAAATTTCCCTACGATCCATTCCCAAAAGTCACTTTCAACTCAAATTTCAACTCTAACTTTCCATAATTTAATACCAATATAAATATAATACAATACAAATAACAATTCGTATCCCAAAAATTATTCCTAACCTAAATTGCTTACTTCGAAACAACGAATCGGATACCTCTCGATTCCCCTCTCCTTTTCACCCCGCTAATCGTATCCCCAACAATCACTCCTCTACCCCCTCCCCTTTCCAAAATCATTTCCCTTGGTTTCGATACACGGTCGATGCTCGCGCATCGGCCAAATACCGAGTACAAAATACTTCCTCTCTGTTGAGAACGTGCGAACATTTGGTTGGTTATGGTCGGTGGTTAACCATACGTCACAACGGGGTCCCCACAATGGTACGGGAGTTACATAATGGCATTGTAACGTAATACCTGCAAGCCTCTAGGTGCTGCCTCTATACCTAACCTAACACCTAACGCTTCAGGGAACACGAGCGCGACTCCTTGTATGGGCGACTCCTCGTGCCCATCATGGAGACGCGATCTCGACCAGCCCCATAAGTTATGGTAAACCGACGTACCCCACCCATTCCTACCCGAAATATTCGGCTCCCCCTCTGCTCTCGCGCCGTCAGGGGCGTGATTTTTTTCGGGTTTATTATGAGAATTATAAAACCTTCCTCCAAGGGGAGAAATTATTCCAAACTTTCCAAGTCGAGCTCTTTAAATTCGAAAATTCTTCCCTTTTCCTTTAAAAAGTTTCCTTCCGTATCTCGAATCGTCCATTTTTTAAACGAATCACATTGTACAACGAACTATTCGTAACTCGGTAATTTTATTATTCTTTTAGAGAATAAGAATTTCGAATAACAGACGCAATTATTAATTATGCACACCTTTCGAGAAAGTGCGTCCGTCTCAGAAAACGCCTCGTGACATCCCAACAGAGACTATCGATATCATCCGTCCCATAATCCGATCCACGGGCTTAACCGAAGAATAATCCCGCTTCGGTTCGCCTTATTGCCTTATTTACACAAAGGTGGATCGCTTTCGCAGAGGCCACGCTCTCTGTCTCTCTCTTTCTCGCGCGTGCGCATCGGGGTTCATGTACACGCCTCTATTGAGAACACGCCATGAGGCCCCTCCATTCCCCGGCCTTCTCTCGAGTGGTTTCGCTTTCGGTCCCCTCGTGCACACCACCGGGGTATGACTTTCAAACATTGAAAGGCTGTCGACGGGAGGTCCTTTGGGGAGTCCTGTAAGCTTTTCTACGGTATCCGCGGCTATCCGTGTCACTCTCGGTGCGCGACACCATTGAAACCGATACTCGTGGTCCGCTTCTTCCCTGCTCGGCCGCCAATGACATCCGAGGATGGTTGCTTGCTTGCCTCGTAGGTAATAACCGATGATACCCATCGGCCTTTTTGCTGCGAGCGGTTACGTTTCGAAACGCGTTCCTTTTTTTTTTGGGAAAAGAGAGATCTTTTTTTCTGTAAAAAAAGAATTATGGAATGCTCTTCTCCCTATTTTCTAACGAAATTTTTTTGGTGAAAATAAAGTATGACTTTCTTTATTTGTGCGAATTTTTTAATCGAAATTACTTTTGCATTTTTATGAATGGAATAAATATGTTGAAAATGATGAATGAATTTATCGTATAATATTTTTGGATTAGATAAGATAATAAGATCGTTTGGGATGGAAATTACGGAAGAATATTTTGAAAAAATTGTATATTTCAAAGATACGGAGATAGTATCGAGAACAATATCGAGCAAATTATCCCCGTGTCGTTAATTAACCTACGCCTTCCTACTTGAATTTCTCACCTGTGTGCGAGGATATGTAAAAGTAATTGGTGTAACAGTTAAGCTGTATCGATATATAGCTCACACGTGCCAGGTATAAATATGCAGATATACGGCCCCGTTTCCCATACACACTTCTTTCACCCAGATCGTTTAATTCGTTTCAATCTTTTAATCTTGTTCGAATTCTACGATTTGTCTTCCTTATTTAATTCCCGCGCACGCGCAAATAAATCGTTCGCGTTTTTTATTCAATTCGCGTCTCACGAATACAATGTGTTAAGTGTGTGCGATACGTGAAATGTGAAATGTCGCCATAACCTAACTTTCTTCTCTCGATAGATAAGCACGAATCTATCTACTCTTGTTCAATTAACGCTGAAAAGAAAATTTATATTATAAATTTCAAGCGACTTGTTCTATTAAAAATCCTCCTTTTGAATCTAACCTCGAATCAATTATCCAAACGATCGAGAACGATATTAACAGAATCGAACAGAATTTAATCTAACTTTTTCTTCTAGACAAGTAAGCACGAATCTAATCTCTTCAATTAATATTAAAAACAAAATTTATATTATAAATTTCAAGCAACTTCTTCCGTTAAAAATCCTCCTTTTGAATCTAACCTTAAATTAATTATCCAAACGATCGAGAACGATATCGAACAAAAATTAACCTAACTTTTTTTTCTAGATAAGTAAGCACGAATCTCTTCGATTAACATTAAAAACAAAATTTATATTATAAATTTCAAGCTTGTTTCAAATTTTTTTTTATTAAAAATCCTCCTTTTGAATCTAATCTCAAATCAATTATCCAAACAATCGAGAACAAAATTTAAACTTAATTTTTCTTTCTAGATAAGTAAGCACGAATCTAATTTCTTCAATTAACACTAAAAATAAAATTTATATTATAAATTTTAAGTAATTTTTTCAGTTCTTTATATAGTTCCATTAAAAATCCTCGTTTCGTTTAATCTAACCTCAAACGATCGTAACGAGAACGATATCGAACAAAACTTTTTTTTCTAGATAAGTAAATACAAATCTTCTTGTTCAATTAACATTAAAAATAAAATTTATATTATAAATTTTAAGCAACTTCTTCTATTAAAAATCCTCCTTTTGAATCTAACTTCAAATCGTTTAAACGATCGAGAACAATATCGAACAAAATTTTTTTTTCTAGATAAGTAAACACAAATTTAATCTCTTGTTCAACTAACACTAAAAATAATATTTATATTATAAATTTTAAGTAATTTTTTCGATCCTTTATATAATATATTCTTTATATATTCCATTAAAAATCCTCCTTTTGTTTAATCTAACTTCAAACGATCGTAACGAGAACGATCGAATCTAACCTAACTTTTTTTTCTAGATAAGTAAGTTAAATTTTGTTCAATCCTTGTTCAATTAACACTAAAAACAAAATTTACAGTATAAATTTCAAGCAACTTTTTCGTTCCCTTTCATTAAAAATCCTCCTTTCGTTTAATCTAACCTCAAACGTATCGATCGTAACGAAAACGATATCCAACAAAACTTTTTTTTTAAATAAGTAAGCACGAATCTAGCCTCTTGTTCACTAAAAACAAAATTTACATTATAAATTTCAAGCAACTTTTTCGTTCCTTTTCATTAAAAATCCTTCTTTCGTTGAACCTAACCTCGAATCAATTATCCAAACTCTGATCGTATCAGAGAACGATATCAAACAAAAGCTTCGGACGTAAAAGCACTGCACGTACAAAAGCTTTGCACCCTTCCTCTCCAAAGGGAGGAGGGGGGAGCGAAAAAAAAAAAAGAAAAAAAAGAAAAGAAAAGAGAAGAAAGGAAAAAAAGATAAAAGGGAAGCAAGAAAAAGAGGAACGCCTCGAGGAGGAGAGGAGAGGAGCTAAGACTTCCTGGTGCGAACAAGAACGATCGTAGTTCTTCCCTTCATCCCGAGGGGTCTTTCGTTCGTTTTCTCTCGCGGATCTCCTCGACCCGGGTGACAAGTTGACAAAGTGGCCCGCCATCCTTCTTCTCCCCCAGTCCCCGTTTTCTTTCTCCAAAACGAGGACGATACTCCTCCGATGCGTATACCCCGTTGAAACGAAAAAGAGACGATGAGAAGCAGGAGAGAGAGAGAGAAAGAGAGAGAATAATGCCGGTTTTTGTGAGTTTCGAGTGGCGCGCATACCGCCAAACCAAGGGCACGAGCCTCCTTTCACGCCTCTTCGTGGAAAAATCCTCCACCTCCGCCTCCCCCTCTCTCCCTTGGTCTCACAGGGTGAAACGTGTATACCTTGCGGACGGCACAATGGACGAGCCGTGTAAAGAGGGGCCCACTCGAGATCTATTTAAATCGCCATCCGATTTCTTGCTTTTTCACGGGCCGCAAAATGTTGCACTGTCGACTTTCCCGATAATTCTTCCCTTCTCTCTTTCCCTTCTCCTTCCTTTCATCGTTCACCATTGCGGTGAACGGTCGAGAGGGATCGGGAGAAACAGATTCGTCTCGCGATTAGCTCGAGTCTGTCGCTAAATAAACCGAGACCGAAACCACCTCCTGAAAACGCGTTGTCTTTTTCAGATTTTAATTGGATTATATTAATATTTTTCTCGAATGTACAAGAATATATATATGAAAATGTATGAAAGAGATTTTTCTTATTCCATTAACACGCTTCCATTAATTCTAAAAATCATGAAATATCGAATATTAGTTCTAGCGATGGGATCGAACGTCTCGCGAGTCGAGCGAGTAACTTTCGAACAAGTTTATTTCCGATATTCGCGATATTCGTCTTTGGACTCGATTCGAATTTATCCCATCGCTGGTATACATGGCTGGTGTATTCCACGGGCGGAACGTGGCGGTTATGCTAATGGATGCCGGGGGAACAATTTTATTTCGACACGGTCGCGCGAAGACACGTCGATGACAAAGTGTGAATATTCGTTGGATCGAGAGAGGAATATAGAGGCGATAATATATACGCGATAGAAGCAAAACAAATCCACACTTATGGCACTCTATTAATAAAATGCAAACATATGTTAATGTGACGCGTTTCCTCGCGGCCAGTTCCAATCAATTTATTATCCAGATCTCGAGTTTTTTCCAGATTTATTTATCTATTTTTTCTTTTACCATTCGTTTCGATAATCTCGTTTCTATCCCCTCCCCCCCTTTTTTATGGAACGAGTTTAACGAGGAAATTTACAAACTCGCCTCCACGATTCCGCGTTTTTTTATGTAAAGGATTATGTAAATATTCAAATTAGAGAAATAGACGAAATAGTTTTAAGTCTGGCAGGGAAGGGGGGGCAGACTTGCTTTATTTTTATTTTTAATAGATACGCGCGGATCGATTGAAATTTATTAATATTTCGAACGGAGAATTAAATTTTATTGAACGGGTATTTAAATTTGATTGATTCTTTCTTTTTTTTTTTCTGCATTTTTCTTTTAACGATTAGACCACGAATAGTTAAATTATTCACTCGTATTATTATAAATTTGAGTCGAAAAATATATAAAATATCGAAAATGCGAATCGAAAGATTTCTTTTTGAAAATTTTTCTGGGTATTTTAATTTTATTTTAAAAAAGAAACTTGGAATTAAAAATGATCCGTAAAATGGAAAAAAGACGAAACACGATAGATCATAGTTGAAACGTTAAGTGAATCGGGTCGATAAAACAGTATTAAAGTAAAGAGTTTAAAAGATTACGGAAGATTAATGGCGAAGAAAAAAACGCGAGGATTTTCTAACTGGTAACCTTCGTAAAACGGATCATCCGGAGTTACGATCTATGGGATCGCCGCCATTCCCCGATCATGTCCACTTTCACGTTATCGACAAATCCTTACTTTATGGTTTCGTAAAAAAAAAGAAAAAAAGGATTTCTCGACGTTCGAATATATCACACGTCGATTTATTAATCTGGACGATGATCATTTTCTGGAGGAAAAATTGAAAAATAAAATAATTAATGATAAGTTGAAGTCTTAAAATAGAAATTTAAAGTTCACATTAGTATATTTGAATAACTTCCTCTCTCATCGCGAATAAAAATTTAATCGTGTAACTGTTTATATAATATCTGAATGTAAATACGAAATGCCAAATTAAACGCGTTGATAAAATAACTAGTCGTTATAACCAAATATTAGTGATAGAAAATTGAAAACTATCCACAGAGATTATATTCTGACAACACGATAATAATACGTTCTAAAATAATCTATCAAAGTCCCTTATTATCACAGAATATGAAATTTTCAGATAAATAAACTATGCTTCTTTATACACTATCGAAGATCGAATTCAAATTCCTCGATATTCAAGTTTCAAACCGTATCGTTAAAAAAAATTACTAAATTACCGACATTCGTTTCACGATGCAATAAGAGAAGAATCTTCCATCTATCCTTCGATCCGTGGTGACAGGCCATTTGAAAGAAAAAAAGAGGAAAGGGGAAAAAAAAGAAAATAGCCACGTGCTCGTGGTCACTCCACGAGTCCTCTGAAAACCAGGAGGCCATATAACTCGGGATCAGGGTGATGCGCCATTTTGCGCCTTACGCCGACAATTTACCGGACCACACACGTACCCGAGTGCCATCTCGAAAAGCTCGCCCCCTCGCGTGGGATGCGCCCTGTCTCGGATCTGATCTTACAGATATTTACGATTTCGCCCCGTCTCTGCGTAGGTATACTTTATAGATATCCGCGAATACACCGTGACTGTTATTTACCGCGACGTGCGTCGCATTCGTTCCGAGAGGACACTTATTCTCACTTTTGTTTGACTTCTTTTCGAATATTTGCTCGTAATTACATTACGCGTTATACTGTGGCGTACGATACTATCGATATATTCGATATATTCGATGTTAAAAAAGATGGCAAAAATATCGATCGTAGGTATCTTAGTTTTAGGTTAGGTTAGATGGTGGTATTGTTTGGTGTCGATATAAATCGAATCTTACCTAACACGATGAAAAATATCGAATATTTTCTTCTTAACGATAATAATGAGCTGTTACTTTATATATTTAAAACTTTTAATTGTTTAATGATTTATATATTAATAACTAATGTATCAAACGAGTATCGATAGTTTCGATTCTAGAATTTATTGTTGGTTATACTTGAGCGATTTAAACAGACGGAAAAGAGAGAGAAAAATATAAAAATTGTTAATTAATTTTGCGAAATAACTAAAGATGGTAAGATTCGATTCGAGAATTCCTCGAGTTCATACGTTTCACACAGTTACTTTCTTTTTTTTCTTTTTCTTCGCACGGTGTCGCTGTCCACCAACGCTCATCAACCTCATCAACTCACAACCGCGACGAATCTAGGGATTTTATGGCACAGGTAAATTATACGAAAGTAGGTAGCGTTTCACCGTGATATTTTCTTGGGAATTTTTTTTTTTTTCCTTTTTGTCTTGATTAAATCTAGAGATATATCTCGAAAAATTGGAAAATTTCGCTAATTTCAATATATTTCCCTCTCGATGTTTTATATATATATATATATATATATATATATATTTGAATATTTTATAAATGTTATTTTGATAAATGTTAGAAATTTCGAAAGAATCGATGATTATAATTATAAAAATGGAAATGGAATAGTTTGCGACGAATTTATAAAAACATTTAGAATTTAAAATTTGCAAGATCTATAACATGTTACAACTTTGTAAATTTTACATGATATTCGATTGATGAATTCTTTCTAAAATCTGCATTTAATAGAAATTATTTTAACGAACGAACATTATAAAATATAAAAATTTAATATATAATGTTATACGTGTCTTAATCGATATAATATATAAATATATAACAATACTATCATTTAATACGAATTTGTTTACATTCCTAATAACACAACAAAGTTCTATACTTATATACAAATCCCCAAACCTAAACCTCGGTAAAATCAAAACAATTACCTTAAATCATTCAAATACAAAATTTCATCCATGAATAAGAAATCCAAAAAAAAAGAAAAAAATTACATATATCTTTCAAATATCTTTCACGTACCTTCATGACTGGCTTAGGTACAACGGATCCAGAGACACTTCCTTTATTTAATTCGCCGATCCGATAATAACTTCTGGTTATCGGTCACAGGAGAGTAATCCGCGGCCTCAATAGCATCGCGTAAAATCGCACGAACAAATAATATAATTCGCGACCCGCAAGCAAGCGATAGCTACGCCCGAGGAGCGCGGCATGGCCCGAGACTCGATGCGCTCGGCGGTATAATAAACGTAATTCCTACACTACACTACGGGCACGGGGAGAGAGAGCCGCGTATCATATCGGCGAGAAGTGGGCGTGGCTGGGTGGGTCGGGTGGGCACGGGCGCTGCGCCGTCCCCGATTGGCCGAGCCGCGGTACGCCCAATGACGCGAAACTCGATCCACCGCGCGAGGCGCACACGCGCACGCCGCTATCCCCCACTACCGGCCGCGATACGAGTCCTTCTCGATTGGTCGCGAGTGCCGCGTGTGAAAAAGGATCGTTCTCGAAGATCTTTCTCCCGGGATGGGGTAGCCCCGCGTAATTGTCGACCGTGTTGTGATAGGTTACGACGAGAAGTATTCTCTCGGTTGGCAAGTTTTCGGGGGATTTCGAAGGAAATCCTGGGAATTTTTAAGATGTTTGGCAAATAACTGCGTTAATTTTCCACCAGAAAATCGAAAATCTTCTTCTTCCCCGGTTTTCATTATGTTTGTTTACGGACCGAAATATACATTGCTTGAACTTTAGTTGGATACCGAATTACTTTTCGAGTATTAAATAAACGATTTAGAAATTATTATCATAAAAAGTTCTATGACTATTTCTTTTTTTCTTTTTGATATATCGAAAGAATATAAGTTAATATAATATATGGTTTGATTCTTCGTAGAATTTTAATAATCAGTCCATTTTTGCCAATTTTATAAAATAAAAATTGCTGCGCTAAATAATAAAAGGAAACTTTTATCGATCGCGATACATCATATTTTCGCATTTTCACACGTACAATACGACCGTGTTCGAGCGTGTAGAGGCTTGCTCACATGCGACGAATATAATAAATAACAATACTGGCTACAGGTCCAGGGCTCCGCATAGCTTCGCCCTACCTGAACTGCCGCGACGCGTCATTAAAATTATTTATGGGGAAATAAGAATCCGAAGAGCCTTTAAGTCCACCTCTCGGAGGTTTGCATGGGATATACCCCTTGGTCCACTGTATCTCTTATCCTCGATCCCCTTTAGGCCGGCACCGTCTGTCCAGGCTTATGGGTTAGTAGATTAAACTCACGCTTCTCGCGTGTCCAGTGCATAAGTTCGAACGCGTTTACATGGCAACGTTCCCTGTACATAGGTGAATACGAAATCGTATACCTGATACGCGTAAATTTAATCGATTGTTTCTCTTTACTTGTAATTTTAATGTTTCTTTATCGATTGATGTAATTATATCTTCGCAATAAGCGATATTAAATTTGAGGTTATGGAAGGGAATTTGATAATTGGTAACTTAACCTAACTTAATCAAACATTCAATAATAGCAATAATATTATATTATAACTAATATCAATAAAATACACGCTCAGAAAATAAATAATTATTCTTATCAATCAATAAATTGTCGAGATAGAAAAATTTAAAATATTCAAGATTCATTATCTTTAAATATAATAATTATTATATTTATAATTATTATAATTAATAATAATTATAATTATATAATATTATAAATTTTATTATATAAATATATGATATTTCTCCAATCAAGATTTTAATATAAAATAAATTATACGTGATAATAATTAATTCAGAGATAGTAACGATAGATATATCTTCATCGTGTCAAGATCGTTCGCCAAAAACACCGTCTGTAGCATGAGCAAACAGGCTGCCCCGGCTGCATCCCCCTAGGTTGTCGGTAATCTCGTGGTTAATCCAATTTACCATGTACCTCCGTTTATTCACGTGATTGAGGCGGCAGATATTTAGCATATCGATCGTGTAATTATCTCGAAGTCGACGCCACCGCCACCTTTGGCCGGCCTCTAATAGGTAGGAGAGAAGCGGCATGGCATCGGGTCGGAGCGAACCCACGAAGATGAAGAGGTAACGCTGTAGGAGGTGAGAAAATAAAAAGTAAGAAGCCAGGAGGAACTCTCAGCTGGGGGTCATCCATGGTGCAAAGGGTTTTCATTGGTCGAGTTTCGACGATCGACCACCTGGCCACATAGTTATACCTTGTAAACGGCCGGTGTCTACCGATACTAATAAACAGAAACGGATACGCTCGCGTCCACTATGGGAGATTAATCGATACGGATTTGTCACGGACGTCGTTACGAGGCTTTTTCGAGCCTCGCCTTTCATTTCGTCTTTGGATCTAAATTTCAACCGAGATGCAAAGTTTCGCAAGATTCGCAATAGTAGGAAATATAAACGGCCAGATATAATTCTTATTATCGTGCATTTATTTTATGAATTTTAATAACGGAATAAAAAATTTATAACCTAAAATTTCAAATTTGTTTATCTATTAATGTTGTTAGTTAATAATATACATTAATAGTCTAAATATCCTAATTCTTTTATACGTATTCGATCAAAGATTGGAAAGAAAAGAATGAAAAGAAAAGAAATTGAAGAAAAAAAATACACGAAAAAAATTAATCTCCATTTCGATAATAAAAAAAGAAAATATACGTATATATCATGTCTGTCCGAGATTTGAATGCAAAGATTAAAAAGAAAAAAGGAAGAGACAAATACAAGAGGAAAGCTCACTTACATAGATTGTAGGGAAGATACGTATATCTGCTATACGAGTAATCTAAATAGACTTTTTTACCGAGATAAGCACGTTCGTTTGAATCGGATGCTATTGTATCTGGCTGAACGACAATCATTCGACCGTGGGACACTTGTCGTCGATAATTTAGCCCTCGATCTCGACAAGCCATCCGAAAAATTTTCTCGATTGATCAGGACAAAGGGGCCACGAAGAGACCGAAGTGTCCACAAGTGCGTATTTCGAAAGTGAATAGCAACACCCTTCTTTGAAAATCAGCGGGATACTAATTGCGCTGTCGACCGCGAGAAAACCAAAATTCAATGGCGTTTTAAACGTCCGATATTAAGATCATAATAATAAAATAATTTCTAGTCATTTAATATATTAACTTTATAAATTCAATATAGTATCTTTATAAGATCTGTAAAATTATCTTTTAGATGATCAAATATTCATACAAATTTAAACAAATCCTCTTGAAATAAAATTTCTTTTATCGTAAGAATATAGGATAAGATAAATTATATTGGACACGAAGAAAAAGAAAATTGATAGGTTAACTTCAAATAATTAATCGAAAGATTTCTCATACCTTCCATTATTGGTTCTCGAATTTCCCGGACACTTTTCACACCGTTCTTCAAAAGAGAAATGTTCACAAACAAGAATCTTGACGCTTATTATCATTCGAACTTACATATGAGATACACACACGCGTATACATAACCTCACTCTCGTTCACGCGCGCACAGTCATTGGTAACGAAGGATTCTACCATGCTGTCAATTCTTTCCACCACATGAAAAGGACACCGATATTATTAATGCTCTCTCCACACTCCGTTACTCGAAAGCTAACGATTATTTACCTCGAAATATTTATACCGTATCTCCATACACACCCATTATCGCGGGTGTATGATAAATGCCTCGTATGAAAAATCGATTTTATTGTCGAGAACAGGCCTTGTACCGATGCAGCTCGAGCATTCCATCCGTCTGTCTGTCCATCCATCCATCCGTTCTTCACCTCTATCTCCTCTCTTCTTCTATATGTATAGTCCACTCTTCCCATTTGTGTTCAGGATATAATCGCATATACGCGAGTTCCTCTACCGGACCGTTTCCATATACGTTCGTTTCTATATATGTATATAGGGTGAAGTTTCCAATATAATTTTGTTATCCTAAAAATTTTAAAACAAATCAAAAATATAAATTGATAATTTATTTATTAAATTATGATTTAAGTTTGCGTTAAATATAGAAAGATAGAGATAAATAATAGAGTCTATTTTCATCTCGTCTTCTTTTCGTCTCACATGTTTCTTAACACCCTGTATATACGTATGGTGGTCCATCGGTGATGGATACGCCTACTTTTGATATTTCGGTGATCAATAACGTTTCTTGGTGCCATTCGCGGCGAAGGAAGATCCATTATTCACCCGCAGTCGCCGGTGAATAAATAATTTACCACGTCATACCAGCACCATCAAGTGACTGACTTCGCACCGACCATCTAACTCATCCGCCGATGATACGAGATATCTGTGTTCGTTTGTTAACCGTACAAACCGCTGCTTCACCTATCTATGTGTATATATACGCATGCCTACCTATGTGCCCTGATCACCGTCGGGTCTTTTGCATTCGTGCCGTGGCTATGGAAAACCAATGCAAGGGGAACGTTTGGTAAATGACACGTATGAATGCAATATACGGTGGACCACAATTTGAACACATACACCAGAGCTTTTTCTTATTTCACTTCGTGAATATTTTTATTTGAATTTTTGAGAATTTGTTTTGTGGCTAATTTGTGAAGATGTTATTAATAAGCAAAAGAGGTTAAAAATAAATTTAATATAATAATAAACTTTTAGTGAATTTGAAAAATTATGATTAAAAACTATTTTATAAAAAAAAATATTGTCAGTATTGATTTGTAAAGTTTAATTCTATTCTAAGAAATATAAAATTTAACTCAAATCTAAAGTAAATTTAAAGTCAAAACTAAATTTAGAATTAAATCTAAACTTTTGAAATATCTATACTTTTAAATATAAATTTGAATTTTTATAAAATAAAAAATTTGATTCTTATTTAATCTTTTTTTTCATTTTCTGATCATTTTATGTCAAAAACTTTTTTTCTTTTGTTGTAACAGATGACAATAAATAACTAAATAATAGAAAAAAAATTCTAGTTACTTTTTTATTATCTTTATATTCATTAAAGTAATTCAATGGATAATTTATACGTTTATTAAAAATTTTCATTGTAAAAATCAGTTCCAAAATTCCAAGGAACGTTGCATCGGAAATAAAAAATCTATGAAAAAAAAAAAAAAAAAAAAGACTATAAAACAGTCTCCAAGGTGGGCTTGTCTCGATTCTAAATTTACGCGTATTAAAAAGGAATTACAATATTAATAAGGTCCTTTTAATGGGCTGGTGATCTCCGCCCTTGGCCAAGATCTGTCGTCCTAAAACTCGTTGAAAACCCAAATAGATGAATAGAATCGTAAATATTGAAATATGTATAACATATGAAATAAATGCTTTTTTTTTATAGAAATCATTATCTAGGTATAGGTTAGAATTCCTGGAAACTTATTTGTAGATATAAATATATATAATTATATATAATACAGTTACATAAATATATTTAATAACATTTAAACAATTTAACATAAAGATAAAAACTTAATAAAAAAAAAGTTACTGCAAAAATATCTGCATTACAATTTAAATTTTTTTTGTTAGCTTAGTTTTTTCTTGAAATAACAAAAAACATAAAACAGAGATGAAAAATAAATAATAATAATCTTTTATTTCACTTCCACTAAACTTCCACTTTTATAGACAAATGTTTTACAAAGATTTATAATAGATATTAGGAAAGTTATTATAACTAGCATATAGTGGTATTTCAAATTTTAGTTTGGCAATTAAAATATGTTAAACAGCTACTTAATACCGTACTACTTTTATATGTATACGTATACACATTCTACCTTGTATACATGCGCACTTTCGAGACATGGATAGCAATATTTCATATTTAACGCGAAACCGTAACTCGCCGCGGTTGCCGCTTCTTGTTGCTGTTGTTCCTCCTTTTTTCGATTTATAATTTATTACTGGCCGCCATTGTCGGGCCACCGCTTCACGAATGCTTTTTTTCGGATACGATATACCAAACCTCGTGTGCACCAGATACATGTGTATATAGGATGTTAATATATTCATAAGAAATTTTTGGAGAATCTATTCTTGAAGATTAATTTCCAAAATAAATAAAAAAGTTGATATAATAATAATGATTAATCCAATATTTAATATATTTATAATAATTAACTCTCTCCAGGCAACTTGGATTACTTATATCTGAAACAAAATTTTAAATTTTTTCAAATATATGCCAATGTTAATTAAGTAAATATTAATAAAAATAGAATGTTATATTAAATCATACAATTATATTCAGCAAAAACAGTATCATCTAAAACTATTTTTAACATTCTTCTTCATGTAAATGTACAAACATTGTCTATATCTTCTATTAAAAATAAATAAATGTCGACAAAATAGGAATGATTACTAATAAATAAGATCACCACCATCTAATAAATCCACCATCTAAAAAAAAAAAACACAGAATTAAAGAATAAAAATAAATCCAAATAAAAGGCATTAGTACACATCTAGTAACACATCTTGCAAGGTTGGAGGTATGGTACTAAAATGAACTTAAGCGAGAATCGAGGGCATAGTTTGCGCTAACAGCGTTTGATCTCGGTTTGTCCCCCGGGAATCCTAACAATGCCTTATGTCGATATACGAGCATGGTACACGCTTCTCGGCACATACTAAGTTCACGGGTGTTTCTCTGCCCAAGAAGTTTCCAGGATAATCCGATCATTGGCCTACTCTCTGCCAAACCTCATTCTATCGTGTTTATAATAGCCTGGGATGGCATTTGCCGGCGTTACAGTCGCAAATGATACAAACGATCCAATTTTCGCTCACTTGGGGACCTGGCAATTTTCGGAATGCACGGAAATTTCCACGAAGCGATCCCAGTGGAGTAGTATCGTTACTACTATGATTTACATTAATTGGAATGTTGAGCGCAGAGAATAGGGAAGAGCAATTGTTTTGTATTTTTCTTCAAGTTTTGGAGATTATAATCCAATTGTACTGGGATGTTATTTTATCCATTATTTTTGATCCATTTCTTAAAAGTCAGCAAAAATCCTAATTAAATAATAAAAATTGGATAAGATATCGATTTAACAAATAAAAAATAACAATAAAAAAAATTAAAAATACCAACACTTCATCAATCAAAATTCCAATATTATCGAAGAGAAGTAAAAATCGCCACGAGGAAGATTATTATAGTTGCATGGCTCGCTATAATCCTGCGATAGACTCGCGGAGACCAAAAGCACGCCGCATGCCCATAAGTCATTCCAATCGGGAAAGAGTAGACCGATCTAGAAAAAGAAAATGTAATCAAATTCAACTATTGGTCGGACAGAGACGGTGAAACGGGAAGAGAGGCAGTGTCCCCGAAAATAGTGAAACCCACGCGGCCCAGGTTGGGTTAATATATTTTACCTGGTGGGATATATCCTCTCGAGGTGGTGGCTTTTATATACCCGTGTACGGGGTATTTATGTGTCGCCGCCTTTCCTAAGCGTTTGATATATGAACTATGAAGGAACGATATTCGTGACTACGAGAAAGGGGGCCAATGGAGGAGAAAGGAATAGAGAGGAAAAGAGAGAAAGAGATGTCTGTGGGTCTCAATGTATGAAGGCCCACGTAAAGAAGAGAAGAAAACTGGCGAAAAGAGAAGATTGCGAAAGGAGATTTGAAAGATGGACGATTGCATGAGAAGCAAATAGGATGAACCACGATCGGATGTTTAACGATAGCCCCGAACAGGATTCCGGTATATCTTTTTAACAGAAGTGCGAACGAGAGAAATTGCGAGATGAATTAGTTTGTTAATTACGCGATTTAGATAACATATTAAATTGGCAATATTAAAATTGAAAAAAAAAATACATTTATCATAATCATGAATTATGTAAATCAAAATAACAACGCGGATAAAAAAGATAATTAGTTTAGAAATCATTTAAATTGTGTAATATAAATTGTCTTAAATAATTTTAATATTTTAATAGTGTTATTTATATAAATTTTAAATATTTATAAATTTAAAAAATATAAAAAAGATCTTACCTATAGTTTAAACTTCATTCGATAAGAAGAATTGTAACAAAAAGGATAATTCGAGGGTAGCGAATCATTTTCTTTCTTTGAGTAAAAGAATCGAGGAGCAGTGAAACAGAGGAACAGAACGAAGATTGGTTGATTAGGTTAGTACTTAGTCCGTGATTGCCGTTTGCGATTTCTTTGCCATTTTCGTTTTCAAGTACCCTTCAGACTTCGAATCAGAATCTCTATAGTTACTTCTCTTTTGCGTTTTTTTTTTACGAATCTCACATCTCTATCCTGAAAGATTTGATTATACAATTATTCGAAAATAATTTCAGTCCCGATGCAAAATTATGATATATTATGACAGAAAAATTAGTGGCAAATCACTGTTGAAGAAATGCTTCTAAATATAAAAATGCAACATAACCTAAAAATAAAACATTTTTTTATATCTTTTTTTTTAATTTCTATTAAGTTTTTATTCATACATCTTTAAAAATGAAATATTACCTGTAATTTATCCAATTAAAAATATAAGAAAATTATAAAATATTTGGATATTCTAAAAAAAGAATTCGTAAATCAAGAAGATTGGAAAACACTGATCTAAAATAAGTTATTCAGTGAAAATTTCACTTTTAAATAATTAATCTTCGAAAAAATTTCCTGAATGTCTCACACAAATCACTTCATGGTTTTGTAATCACCTATGCAAACGATTCTTATAGCAGTAAAAATTAGCGGTATTTATAATAGCACCGCTAAAAGTTTTTGCTCGTAAACGTTTCAAGTGAAATACACACTAATAATACCGACCTCGAATATATGTAAACGCATATATGTTTATACTTCGTGAAATCAAGTTGGATGAAGCAAATGGCATACTTTGCAATCTATTCTTTTAACATTTTACGATCGGTAATGATAATCATAGTGTATGCATGATTTCGATCGTGTTTACTTGGAAACTTTTTCATAAAATTCATTCTCACAAAGTGAAAAAAAAATATTTATTTTTCTTAATTGTCACGATTATAAATAAATGGAAATTTGATTAAAATTATAAGATAATCGTAAGAATAATCTTTAAGATATTCCAATCTATATACATATATATACATACACACACAATATATATAGATATATATAGATATATACAATTACAAAAAATATGAAAAAGACACTCAAATACTTCTGTTATACATGTAAATTAATAATAATATAATTTACCAATTGCTTAAATCATTATATTTACTCATTAATCAAAATATCTATCATAAAATGAACATATTGCAGATTTTAGCTTCTTCGAAAGAATCTCAAAAAAATGTTGATATAATTCAACGATAATTAATGAATACTATAGTTCGACAAAGTGTGTTTTAATCGATCATTCGTTAATTTTATTCCCGTTAATCCAATATATAATAATAACACTTCTATATAAAATATCCGTTCACATTAAAAACACGTTCAAGCATAACCTACACGATGGATAAAGTCGAAACACTTATCGGTGCGGCTTCACCACGAGATAACGAGGCAAAGAAGAAACGGAGAATCCTATAAGACTTGCGGCGATCTCTACGTAGCCCGGGGCGGCAATTAAAACCGTTTGTCGTTTCATCGTCGAAGATAAATTCATAAGCATGTCTGCACGTGTATAGAGTCCGGACCTCTGGTTTCACCCGATACGACGTGGACACGAACTTACACGAAAATACACGAACACTATATATATTCACTTACACAATATCCGGTAGTCAAGATGGACGCGCGGTAACGCAACGAAGTAAAAGAGCGTAGAGAGAAGAAATCGCGAAGAATCCTTTGCTGCTATAGCGAGGCAAATAAGGATCGAAATGTAGCGGAATCGAAACAGCGGCAAAGTTGATTTACATATCCATACGCTCAGCATAGTCTCTTAAGAATCATTATAAATATGCCGAGAGTGGTTTAATATGCAGTAGCCCTTTAATTTATAACAACTTATTAAATAAAGGCTCGCGGCCATTTACGCACTTGCAGTATAACTCGCGGTATCGATCGATTGCGATAAAATATTCTCTTTAGTATCGACGTTTTTTCGGTCGATGACTCGATTTCGTTTCTTCTCTCGATATAAAATTTTTATTTGCTTCATGTTTGATATTATCGATCAAGTGTCATGTTTTATATAATTTAATGGAATTCAAAAATAGAATATGAGAAAAATATAAAGAATATAATAAATATATATATATAATTATTACTTAATTTTATTCAATGTTTGTTAAATTAATTTTGACTGAAAGTTATATTGTCTAAAATTGAAATTATTGAATTTAATTAAAGAAATGGTATCAAATCTGTTATATTTTAAATAATTCTTTATAAAAGCTAATATTATATATTAGCTTATATATTATAATTTATAATTATATAATCTCCCGTGTTAAATCGAATAATTAAATTGATAATTAAATTGTACTAAAAACGAATTCTATTTTATAATTATTTAATTATAAACAATAAAAAATTTAAAAAATCTAACCTGTTTTTATCAATTGTTGAGATTCATTGAACAGCACGAATATCAAAAGTGACGTTTCGAACTGGCCATGTGAAAAACGTGAGAACGTTCAATATCCCTATGTCCCTATGACAGTTCGATGCACAAATCGTGCACTGCCTGCGGCTATAGGAAACTATTTAGTCTCCCCCATGATCTTTTATTTTGGCGCGTGGCTGCATCGTTTAATAGGTATATTCCGCTTCGTGAAGCAGAGGAACGTATGCTCTGAATTTTAACGTTTATTTATTTTCATTGCATTCTAGCGTGAAAGCGATCCTTTCGTTTCTATTATTACGACTACTTCTATCGATAACAAAAAGAAATATAGAAATCTAAATATATATTTCGAAATCTATCTGAATACGTTGAAAAAAAATTCTACCATATATTAACAGCGTCTCAATACGTGCTTCGAAGAATTACGCGCGAATTAATTTCGATACACTGAAATGCCTTAGGGTGTATCCTTTCGAAGTCTAATTGGGTTGTGTTCGTATGTGGTTACGTGTGTACAGTTTCTCACTCCTTTCGTGCGTGATCTACACATTATATCCTGTGTATATATATTCGGTAGAATGTCTACCATACTACATATTCAAGATCCTTTCCGACACGATCAAATTTCAATGGAATAATAATTTTTTTATTTTTTTTGTGGAAAATGATTAACAAAATATTAAATTATTCAATTTTATTAATAAAATTAATATTTTGTTTTTTAGAAAATATACTTAACTTTGTAACATTAAATCAATGATAAAAATCTAATTCTATGTAACATTAAGTAGATATATTGTAGAAAGTAAAATATAAATATTAGATTATTTTTATTATATGATTCTTTAATTTCAGAATAATTTACTATCAAAATTATTCTTTCTTTTTATGTCCAGGACACGTACAGTGTACACAAAGACGTTAATTAAGGAAATGATGCTATTATACTCTTCCTTATAAACATGAATATACGTATACGTAAATTATCGCTCTATATCTATCCAGGCACGTGCAATGGATGAGATACAACCTACCCCGAAATATTCTAAGCGACGTTCAGAACATGTAAGGTGGATAAGAGACGGTACACGTGTTCGCCACATAATAAGATGAAATCGTATTAATTTACGGTCTCAAACCATAAGCTGATTTAGCAATTCGTATAATTAAAAACAAAGATCAAAAAATAACAAAGAGAAGCCTAAAAAATCGAAATTTATATCTTGCACAATTGAATTAATATTATTAAAACATTTCACGAATCACAAGTTATAAGCGATCAATAATTTCTTCCTATCAAGTTTGATAATATAAAAATTTTAATATGATATTTTATAAATTTGTATATCATATAAATCATCTTGAAATAGATTACTAAAATATCTTGCATAAAAAAACCATTGTTTACCAACTATATAAATAATTACAAAGAATCCAAAAATTATAGAACAACAATATCCAACAACTTAACCTATAATAACCTATAAATGATCAACACGAATATCGAAGAAAGACGAGAGAAAAAAAAGAAGAGAAGAGAACAGAGAAACGGCATGTAGAAAATGAAACGAAAAACGGAAGAAGAGAGTGGGCCAGTTGGAGGGACGGATAATCGAATAACCTGCACGCACCGTATAAATTATCAATCAGGCCGCGATTGTGCAACCCCTGGTATATAGAGAAAGAGAAGAGAGAAAAAGAAAGAGAGACGAGAGAAACCGTGACGGTAAGGGTTGTTACACTGTCGCCGTTTCGACAGGGTGGAGAGGAAGATGGCACGAGAGAGTGTCGTGTCGAGTGACCCCGCAACAGTTATCTTCCCCTTTGGTGCGTGGGCGTGTGTGGACGTGAGTTCACGCCCTTGGTCCACGGGATGACACGTGCAAAGGGAGTTAGACGTGTCTGACGTTAAAGGCGATCTCCGCGCGCGCCAATCCTGATGCGTATATTGGAAAATTACATACGATGGATCTGGAATCCCTGAAAAGGAATAACCGCATATTTAATGATGAACATAAAGTTTGTTGTATTTGTATTTTTTAATGATATGTTTTTTCAGTTTTATTTAAAATGATATTGGATTTTTATAATTGAACAAAGGGATAATTTTTAATAGACTTGATAATAAATACAGAAATATTTTTATAAATAAATGTAGTAAAATCTCTTTCTTTCTATATAAATACCCTAGTACTTAAATAATTTAAACATTTTTCTTTATTATACAACAATGAAAATAAAATTTAATTTTAAATTGACATTGTTAGACATGTTCACATTTTACATACCAACTTTTACTTTTGCTCTGATTTTTAGAATCGATTTTCCAAAAGTATTCCATGATTATATCAACATCCATATATATTCATTTGATCGTGCACATTTCTTTACTACTGTATCATATTTTCATCCGATCGTGAAAAGGTAAATAAAGACAATTACATATCTTTCTCTTGATTCTAAGATTAGGGGATTTCTACATGAACCAAGAGCAAAAATACGAGGGCGGCAAGTCTGACAGGGGTTGACATGCGGGCGTAACCCATGGTACGACATCGGATTAACAGAGACAGAGAGTTGTATGGTGCGTTGATGACATAATTGGTATCATTCGGGATCTTCTTTTGAGGTAACCCATGATGTATTCCCCACAGATTCGTCGTCACATATGCATGTCCCAATATTATTCATCCGTACAAACTTACATGTTTCTATCTTTTTTTTTTCGATGAGTCAATGTATTTGCATCATCAATCAATTATATCTTGAGACAAGTTGAAAAAATTTTTGTTTGTATCGTGAAAATTGATCAAACAAAATAAATATTTAGATAATTATTAAAAATACTATTGCAAAAATTTACAAAAACAGAGATTACATTGAAATAGAGTATTATAAATTTGAGAATAATTTGATATTTAATATAAGCATATACAATTGAAGAAAAATCACTATTAAAGGCTATACAGTTGATAACATTATCATTCGAACCTTTATGATACAGATGTTTAATACTTGTATTAATCATATGTTTAAAAAAAAATTTTAATTTTACATTACATTAAATTTTGAACGTGAAATATACGTACCTTGAAATAAAGAAATTATTTTGAAAAAAAAAAAATGAATATTAACAAAATCAAAATTGTGATCTGATTGATATGTTTCGCGATCGAAGTGGATTTACGTTCTTATATTCTTTATCGTAATAATTATCACAAGTAATATTATCGTTCAAACGAAAAAAACATTTTTCTTTCAAACCATTTTTTGATATACCTTCGATTTCTTCTCTTATTGAAAAATTCTTTTGATTCATCTCTCGATTATCATTTCTCTTCCGTCGATTCTCCTCAACATTTATAAATTTTTTCGACTCGATTCTATCTTTAACCTCAACATTCTTATCCTCTTCGTTTAAAGATTTTACATCTTTTTTTATATCTGCAAAATTAAGTGAATCGTTATTATTAAGGTATAAAATAGTCGAAATCTCGAAATTTTTTACTTAAAAAAATTTCGAATCACAAAATTATTTTTTGAAATCAAAATTCAATGTTCTAAAAAACACATAATTTCATCCATTCAGAAACAAGAAGCGTTTCGAAAGTTTCGAGAACACATACAGTTTCGTATTAATAATATGCGAGAATTCGAAATATAAATATCGAGATTTTAATTTGAAATCAAAATTTCGAATCATGAATACTAACTTCATAAACACTTCCAATTTATATTTGTGAATCCATTATAATATTCAACAAAATTGATCTCGAAATATGATTCGAGTTTTCAAAATTTTAGAAATCTCGATATTCGTATGTTTCGAGAACTCGATCTAAGCCGACTTGAACCGACAATTCCCGATGAGATCCGAACATTTTTCGACTTAAAACAATTTCTAACCTTAGTGTCGCGTATTATAAAATCGGACATTCTAATTCCAATTTATTTTTAATCATTACCGTGATCTTTAATCATTGTCGATTTCACATTTTTCAAATCTTCGTTGAAATTAGCTTTAACTCCAACTCTACAATCATTCACAATGGACTGCATTTTCTCTATCAATGGAATATTCTTCGAAGTTTCGGTAACATTCATTCCTTCATCTATTATCACGCTCGGTCTCAATTTCGGTTTCGTTCGAGATCTTATATTGTTCAATTGACACGTATCGTTAAATTCCTTCATTTCTATCTCTTTATTTTCTTGTTTGGTACTGTACATTGCCTCATTAATTCGATTTCTAGCGATAGGATTTTTCGATCTAAGACGTTTTCCTATTCTTACAGGTAGTTTGGAGGCAGATTGTTCAGATTTTATCTTCTTCTGGATTATCTGCTGATTCAAAATTGTCAAATCTTCCTTGATTTTCGTTTTATCCAATTTGCGTTTCAAACATGCCGCTGTTCTCTCCATAATATTTGCTTTTAGCTTTTGTTTATATGCATCGTTTTGCATATTTATCATTCTTTTCTTTTTATCTTCGATGATCTCAGGCTTGGGAGCACTGACTGGTCTCTTCAAATATCGATTCGTCTTATTTGTCCATCCAAAATTAAATCTACTGCCAATCTTAGTTTGACTTTTGGATTCGTAATTGCATCGTTCTTGAGTCTTCGATGTATTGACAATTTTCATTTTTATAGGAATATTCGAATACATTATTCTCTGTTTTTCGAGGTTAGAATTCATAAACTTTGTCTCAGTAGTATTTGATCTATCATTGTATCGTTCGTTCTGAAAAGAATTGAGCAACGTTTTTTCTGTGTTTAACCTTTTCGGAAATTCTTTTTCGTATAATTTGAAATTCGAAAAATTTTCTTCGCTAGTTTTTCTGATATCTTTTTGAACTTCTCTTCCTCTTATAAAATTATTGGGCGAACGTTTAGTGGAAGTATAATTCTCGTTACTTAAACGAACTTGCTGGTGCACGAAACCAGTTCTCTTACTTTCTTGTTCAGTAATCTTTTCGCATTTTTGATCATCGATATCGTCCAATGGAATGAACTCCCAGAAGCTAACTCTTGTATTACCGGTATCCGACAAAGGATCCACGATCGTTGTCTTCGAACTGAACAATCGTTCAGTAGATGTACAAACATTTTGCAAGTCGGATAAACTGTCCTTATCCACTCCACGATCCACAAACTTTAATTCATTTACGGATTCATTCGAATTTGAATTTTGTGAAAATCGAGGCTCGTCGTTATTCATATATTCCGAATCTTCTGTATTTCGTTGATCTTCATGTTGATTCAAATCTTCGTAAAACGTTTTGGAGAAAGATCTACTTCTTTTTCGTCGATTGATGGGAGGTGAACAAGTTCTGGATCGAATTCTGCTAGCATTTGTCTCGTTCCAATTTTTCGACGTGTCATTGGCTTTTTTAGAATTAGTGAATTTTTCATTTTTCGTATTATATCTAGAAAATCTAGGATGTTTGTGCGATATTTCATCCAGAAGATTTTCCGTGTAATCGGATATGTCAGCATTTCTTTGCCAATTAAATTTATAATTTTTCGATGATTTCTCCGGAATATCCTTAGATGGAAACTCTTCATAATATTCTGGTTCCATAGAAATTAGTTTTTCTCTATTGGTAACTGTTGGATCGGTAAGTCGGGGATCTACTTTGGGATAATTAGAACGAGAAAATTTGAATTTATACCCAGTTGTTTTTGATCCTATTCGAGAAGTATCTTTTTTTATATCGTTCATATTATTTTGAATGTTTTGTCGAGTTTGACTGTGATTATTGGGAATGGTGGTTGATAAAATTTCATTATCTTTGTGCTTCCAAGAATTTGGTCTTGTTCTTTCTGGTGTTTTTAATTTAGATCTGATTTCTTTAGTCTCTAACTTTTTTCTAAAATTTACGTTTTCCATGAAATCTTCAAGTGGAGAGAAGCTTTCCCAATTCTGTAGAAATAATTAAAGAAAGAATAATTTTAAAAGATTTTTATCAAACTCATAAAAATGATATTTCTGTTAAATTTTTATTGAAAAAAGAATAATTTTTTTAGAAATTTGTAATATCCAAATAAGTAGAATAGATTCTATTTAAAAATTAAAATATCTAAAATTTAACAGATGTTCTATAAAATTAATTGAGTAATTAAAAAATTATTAAAGCTGTATACAAGAAGAAAGAAATTTTAAATATTAAAAATTAAATTAAATCTTTAAATAAATTATAATTTTTATAAAAATTTGTACAATTTTCCTAATAATTTCGATATAATATCTGATTCAAGTTCTTAATAATTACCTGATCGATTTCATCTTTGTTAGGAAAAGAGTAATAGCCTGCGTTAGCATCCATTGTATTATGCTCATTTGGCGTTCGAATTCTTTCTTCATAATATTTGTTCTCGATTTTTTCATCGCAATATGATTGCCAATCTTCGTTTAATTTTACCTTAGATTTTGGAGGATAAGATCGATCGGTATTTTGTAAAATTTTGGTCGCCGGTAATCTGGCATCACAACCTGTATCCGATAATTCAATGATTTTTCGTGTATCTTTGCTAACTTTAACAGGAATGATGGGTGACATATTATCCATGAAAAAAAATAATGGGCTTTCCGCAAAGGAATTCATATTTAATAATGATATTAATAAAATAAAATATTATAAATTGTAATATATCAACTGTATAGCCTAAAAAATTCCGAATTATATAATTGTTTGAAGAAAACACATTGCACAAGTTCAAATTTCGCGCTAAAATTTCATAGAACTTTGTTCCGGTTGAATCCAGTTGATTTCAAAAGTGTCACTTAGGATTTTGTATCGAATAACCATAATTCGGGTTAATTATATTTTTTCGTTGACATTTTTTCGAATGGATCATTTCCTGTCATCGTCATGTGTTTTTGAGATTGCAATGTTAGTAATAGTTGAAATTGAAACTATAAATTTTGATATAAAACTATAATAATATAATAAAATGAATATTTTTTATAACAAAATATTTTATAGTATATCTCTATATGAAATACTGCATTTTATACATGATTATATTATATAAATTATAAAATAGATAATTGATTTCATGCTGTTACTTATGTACACTTTTTTAATAAGTTATTTTTGTTAAAAGAATTAGAAATAAATTTTTATTTTTTAATTATTTTAATAAAATATTTTTAAAAAATCAGAAAAAAATATATTTTATATTATTTATCATTTATTTTTCATAATATCAAATTTTATTCAATTATAATATATATTATATAATATACAAGATATTCTATATCATTTAGAGATATATTTTAAAATCAAGAATATAATTTTTATATTAAAGATTAAAAAATATTGTTATTTTGAAAATAATTGAAATTATTTGAAATTTCTTATCTTGTCTGTATCACGCGACAAGAATATAGACAAAGAGAAAAAAAAATAAAAAATAAATCTAAAAATAATATCAAAATATTGAAATTAACGCCATCTTCAGAATGCCACAAGTGAAACTCAAAAAAAAAAAAGATAAAAAATTGGAAAAGGATAGAGATAAAATAAGAATTGAATATTAACGCCATCTTTTGACTGCTTTATTTTATTTCTAAAGCATTCAAAAGATAGCGCTAATGCTTAGTTCTTGCTCTCCTTTACTTGCTTTGAAAGTCTTTAACTACTCAAAAGATGGCATTAATTATCAATTCTTTCTTTCTCAATCTACTCTATCTTTTTCTCTTACTATTTTCTATTCTTTCTTAATGAGTTTTATTTGCTCTAAAATAAAGCTGATTTTAATATTTTTATCCTATTTCTATTTTTTTCTTTTTATTTATCCTCCTTATCTATATGTCTGCAAAATTTACATGCCCAAGACGGCTTTCATTTATTTCATTCTTTTTTTTTTTCTTCAATCAATTATCTTATTAATTATAATTATATATGATCTTGTTATAACATGCATCATGCACTCAAAATTTTCATAATAAAAAATAATTTTGTAAATATAATGGTCAATAATTTAACAATTTTTAAATTTTTATTCTTAATTTGTGCACTTAACAATTTATTACATTAATAAATGTAATAATTGATACAACAAATTTCCTTTTCGTATAAATTTATCCAATTTATTAATTTCATACAATTCAATCAACTAATTACTAAAATTACATGATTAACAAGTAATAAATTTATTCATATACAATGTAAGAATCAAAATAAAATATAAATTTGTTTGATATTAAAGAAAAAAAGACATAAAATGACTTTCATTAAATTAATTTAAATTTTATAACACTTATCTATAATCTATTTATACACATCTTTATGAAAATACATATTTAATGCACATGTAAATATAACAATACAAATTAAAATTTTTTAATTTCGTCATTTTTAAAACAATAAAAAATTATACAGCAATTTTTAAATGATTATATAAATAAAATTAATAATAAGCAATTAGAAAATTTTTTTCAATATCTTGTTATGCATCAAAGATAACAAAATTTGGATTTAACCAAATTTTATTAATTCAATCCAATTTTATCAAATATACTGTTTATTCATTATTTTTGAAAATAATTCATATAAGACGGCAGTGTATTCTATTTCAACGTGAACATATCAAAATTGTGCACAAAAAAAAAAATTATTAAATTATTAAACATTTATGAATTTAATACACAAAATTAAGGCCATTTAAAACTGACTTGCAATAAGGAATTCAGTCGGTATTTATAATTGATTAGGACTAAGAACTATGTACATAATAAATGATTCGTTTTTAAAAATCAATGAATAGTTGGATGGATATTCTTTGTACAAGAATTTTCGTACAATTTCAGCTTTTTAAATTACTTAAAAGTTTTAAAGTGATTTGAGCTCGAGATTTTAACGATCTACAACTTTGTCCCAAACTATCTTGTCCATATTTAATTATTGTAGCACACACATCTTCGTCATTATTTAATCCTGTATGTAATTGATATTTTTCAAATTCTGACAGTACTGAATCTAAATTTTGAATTCGTTCTTCAAGTAAAATCGCTACTTCTTTCCAATTCTGTAACATAATATAATAAACTATAATAAAATATTGTTCAAATTATAATACAATTGATATAAATATACTTGTATTTATAATTAACTTACATGGTCATTATCATTTAATGGAAGAGATGTTATTTGTTTGTTACATTTTTTCTTGTTCTTTTTTTGCGAAGTCTTAGGTTGTAATTGTGTTGCACACAGAATACATATGGCACTAATAATTGCAAGAGATTCACTACATGTGGATGCTCTTAATAAAAAATGCTTGAAAGACACTGGAATTCTTTTTTCAGGAATATCTATCGTCTGAAGACATGGTGAAGTTTGCAGCATTTGAATACATTCAAGATCAGGATAACGTGATTGTGCAAGTGATTCTGCAAGTCGGGCGATTGTCTTCAATTGTTCGGAGTAATAAGCTTCGCTTAACCTTTCAACTGCATCCATAGGAACTAACATTTTACATGATTTAATCTTTTTTCCCTCTAATTCAAATTTTTGAAGAATAGAAGGAATTTGCTCATTATTCAATTGTTTTAATTCATTAGAAAATCGAATAAGAAGAGAGGAACTATCAGATGCTACACATGCTGCTAAAATTTTTAAAATCAAATCCCTCACTGCAAGTAATCTCAGCATGCATATGCGTGTTTCTTCTTGCATTCTAGAATCTTCTCCATTTTCTGTAAGTGGTTCCCATCCAGGAACAACCTGTTATCAAGAATTAAATTTTTGTTTAAATTTTAATATCATTTTTTTTTTTAAATAAATCATAAAAATAGAATTACCTCTAAGTCACGATTATCTCGTAAAGAATTCAATCGAACAGAATCTTCAGTTAATTGTATATCCATATTATCTAAAGTAGAAATTAAAGATGTGGAACTATTACACCAACTTAATTCAAGAAGCATTTTATCTACAGTAGTCATAACAAAGTGAAAAGAATTTTCCAAACGTTCTTTTAATTCCACAAATTCTTGAATCTTTACAAAACTTCCATATTTATAAGCAAATGTTAAATGATCTGCACTCTAATCACATTATAATAATTAATTAGATAAAATATTAGATAAAATATTATTAATAAAGCAAATATAATATGCAAATACATACATCTTTGTAATTTGCAATAAAAAACTTGGTTGTATGATCTAATGTTATGGAAGCTAATGAAAGATGGCCAAGTGGAGCAAGTAATGGTGCATGTAAATAACCCAATGAATCTAATTGAATGTGTTTAACATCCAATAAAGTAAAAACATGATCTGCAGCACCAATTAATCCTGCTTCTAAATATATTCGTACTAATAGAATCTTTATATAAAAATTAGCAGGACTTGATAATAAACCACATTCTAATAATTCCATTGCCCTATAAAAATATATTATTAAATATATATATTATAAATATTATATATTATAAATTATATATTATTAAATATATTATTAAATATATTACTTCAATATTACTATTAAATTTTTTTTAAATATATCTTTTTTAATAATATAATATAATATAAACATAATTACCTATAAAGATAAACTGCATCATTTGTATTATACCATAATTCATGTAATAAATGCGTTGCTAAAAGAATATAAGAATCTGCTGGACAAAAGTCTGTTGGTAATCTATCTTGAATTGGACATAATTCATTACCCTTTTTATATAATTTACATAATCGTTCTACTAATTGTTTTTGTTTATTTATATCAACATATGGAGGACAATGAAAACCACAAATACGACGTAATTGTTCTAAATGAATATGTTTTTGCATTTGTTGCACAGTAGTTGGGAATCCTTCAGATTTAACACCAACATCTTCTTCTATCTAAAAATATATGATATTAATTAAAATAATTATTACTTTTATAATAAAATATCACAAATATCATCATGTTTTGCTTTTTTATCATTTACCTTCTGAATTAACTGTTGTTTTCCTGTAGATGTTAATAAATGTAAATATAAACGTAAATCTCCAACTACACAAATTTTTTCTCCAAATTGTGAAAAATATTGATACATTAAATCAATTGGTTCAGTAATATTTTCAATAACATCATCATTTTGAGTAAGTTTTAATAATTCAAATTTTGCAAGATAAGGACCTCTAAATTTTTTCTCAGATGTTGTTATAATTTTATTAAAAAAATTTAAACATTCTTCTGGCTTTTGACATTTAAGAGCAGCAAGAAGATAATCTTGATAATATGTCCAATTATCAACACTATATTTATGATATACAAATAATGTAAAACATTTTTATTATTTAAAATATACATATACCTATATTAAACTCACTTTTCACTGATGAGTTCTTTATATGCATTAGCGGCTTCAGAAAAACGTTCCAATTTCAATAAAAGTGCTGCTTTATGTTGTGAAACAGATGAAAGATGTGAAGCTAAGGGTCCTGATAAAACATTTAACATTTCTTCACTTTTACCTTGAAGTTCTAATATCATTAAGTAAAGTTGCACTTCTTGTTCTGCTTCCATTTTTCCTTCTTTAATTAATTTCAATACCTAGATTTTATTCACATAAAAAATATCAATAAAATTATTTATATTACATTATTAGAATAATTTTTAATAAATTACAGACCATTCTTTCTGCTAAAGGTAAAGTAACTCCTTTTGCTAACTTTTCATCTACATGAATAGCTTGCATAACTATACTCATCACAGCCCAAAAATAATAAGGATTTTTTGGTTTTAATTTATATAAGGCAAGTGCTGTTTGTTGCTGTTTTTTATAATCACCAAGACGAACATAAGACATGAAAAGATGTGTTAATAATTCTTCATTGCTAGGATCTACTTTAACTGCAGCTTCATATACTTCACTAATTTTATCAGCTATAAATAAATTTTAATCCACATTTAGTATTTATAATATTTTAATGTATATAACAATTACAATTATGCATACAATTATAAATGTAATTTAAACTTACGTTGATGTCTTTCTCTATAACAAATACTCATGACCTGCAAAGTGCAATCCTCACAAGGAATCTCTGAACGTACTTTATCCATAATAATTTGACATTCATTTTCTTTACCAAGTCGTAATAAAGCCAAAGCTTTGAGTGCTCTAGCACATTGATTGCTTGGTTGTTTTTTAAGTACTTTATCTGCTTCTTGAAGAGCTTTTTTATTATTTCCATTATCCAACCAATCTGAAATTATACTAACGTTACATAACCTCATTACCGGTCAAATACTAAAAGCACATTGTCTTATAATTTAAAAAATATATTCATTTTCTCATTGATATAAATGTCAATAGTGTACTTGCTATATATCGGACGTAAACGACGTTCGTTAACGGTATTGTCCACACGGATCTTAGACGCCATGATACTACTTTTTATGATAGTTTTAAATCAACAAACCAAAGTTTTCCTTCGTCCGCTACATATTCATATCATAAGGCACATTTACATTAGTTTTTTTATATGCATATGATTTTTTATGACTTCAAAAAAGATAAAAATTTCACTTAAAAATAATTTTAATTTCCTTTCTTGAAAATATGAATATTTTTAAATTAATATAAATTATTTATCTTATATATATGAACATTAAATAAAGAAATTATTATTATAATATTAAAATTATTTTTATTTTACAAATCATTATTAATTAATTATTTATTTTAAAAATTACTATTAAATATTAATCTATAGATTTTATATACAATATAAATATGCAATAAATATATATAATTTTATATATAATTTAATTCAAAATCCAAATTTTTTAATTCATGATAAAAAAAATTGAAATTATCATTTCATCATAATGAATCATTAATTTATATTATTATAACAATATTTGATTTAATTTTATATTATACACAAAATTTTTATTTTAATTACAAATATTTAATAAATCAATACGATTTTAATTTTAAAAGTATTCGATAAATACTAATTCTAATTTATATTTTATAAATTTTGTTTTTATCTTATAAATAAATTTAAATTAAATATTTTGATATAAACCAAACTTGATATTAAATTAAGATTCAATTAAAATATACAATAAAAATTATGTATAAAAATATATATATATATATATAAAATATATAAAAATATATAAAATATTCGTAATATATATTATATAAAATTTGTAATTATAAGAATGAATATTAATAACATAAATTTGTACATATATTTTTCAATTACAAATCTAGTCTTTATATAAATCATGGTTATATTTTCGCGCGTAAATTTATTTATTCTAACTAATACTTTTCGATCTTCAGCCATTTGTCAAAACTGAAGTTTCGACAACAGACTTTATTTTTTAAAAAGTCTTTATATATAATTAAATATCAATATGTGGTCAACAAATTTAAATACCAGTATAAATTCTGATGGTGGATTTCTGAGTAATACTCGGAAAGATGGACAAGGTGGAAATGTACAAAGAGTTCAAACTCTTATTCCAGTGACAATAAAATTGTTACATTCTATTTCTCCTATTGAAGATCCAACATTTTGGGGTATTAAAGCACGTATGTTTACATTTGTTGGATTAATACGCAATGTTGAAGAAACAGCAACAAAAATATCATATGATATTGAAGATGATACAGGTTTTTTTTTTTAAATAGCTATATTTTTTCTTTGTGTTTTTTCTCCTTTAATTCTTTATTCAATTTTTAATACATTCAGGTACTATAACTGCACTCAAGTGGTTAGAAGCAAATAAACAAGAAACAGATCGTGTAGCAGAAGTAAATACATATGTTCGTATAGTTGGTATGCTTAGAGAACAAAATGATAAACGTCATATTTTAATTTTACGATTATTGCCATTACAAAATTTAAATGAATTAACAAATCATATTCTTGAAGTTATTTATGCTTCATTGAAAGCTGAAGCAAAACTTAATAAAAACAGAAAATTAAAAAAGAATAGTACAAATGAAGTATCAAATGAAGATGATCTTCATTATGGAATGTCATCACAACAAAGTTTAGTTTATAAAATTATTTATGCACAAAATGATACTGAATGTGGTATTGAAAGATCTGAGATTAAGAAGAAAGTTCCAAAATCAATTTTATCAGATGTAGATAATATTATAGAATTTTTAGTTTCTGAAGGTCACATATATACAACAAGTACAGATGATCATTTTAAAACAACTTAAATTATATAAAATACTATAAGATGTAGTTTTAATTAAATTAAATTTCATTAAATTTAAGAATTAAAATTATTTACATTTATTTAGAGCTCATTTTATTTTTATATTTTATAATTTTATTATAAATTCATAATAAAAAAATAAAAATTATCTGATCTATTGATAGTATTAAGATTATTATTTAAAAAAAATATACATAAATTTGTATTATTTAAAATTATATAATAAACATATTGAAAATTTGATGCATAAAAATTTATAATCTTTATTTTCTATCCATTTTTAGCAAAAAATACAAAATATTTATATATTCGTAATTAAAGTCTTATTTCATTGAAAAAGTTATATTGTGCAAACTGCAACGCTAACCTATATATTTTACTCAAAATCGTTAAAGTTGATAACCTTAAACTTCTCTCACAAATGTGATTCAACTTTTAATAATTAAGATTAGACAGAGTATTTCATTTAATATTATTTAAATATATTTAATACATTACATATAATATATTTAAAAACGATCAAAATGAGATATGGACAACTTGTAATGGGACCAGCCGGTAGCGGAAAGGTATTGTATTTTTTTTTCTTTTTTATTTAAATCTACAATTTTAAAATGTATATTATGAATAACGTATATGTATTTTATTTTCAATTATATTTTATTAAAAATGTGAAAATGAATTTATAGTTATATTAATATAATAATAAATAATGATATTTATATTTTTTTTCTAAATATAAATTATGTATTTTATATTATTAAATATAAAATAAAATTATATAATTAGTATTTGATATTATTAATGTATAATTTTTTTTTTATATATGACAGTCTACATATTGTTCTGCTATGCAACAACATGCAATAGATGAAAGGAAAATAGTAGAAGTAGTAAACTTAGATCCAGCAGCAGAATATTTTGATTATGAACCTTTAGTTGATATAAGAGAATTAATTCAATTAGATGATGCAATGGAAGATGATGAATTAAGATTTGGACCAAATGGTGGTCTTGTATTTTGTATGGAGTAAGTTCATAAAATAAATTGTTTTGTAAGATATAAAAATTATAGATATAAGATATAAAATTTATCATTAAATTTTATTTATAGGTATTTAATAGAAAACTCCTCATGGTTAGAAGAAAAATTAGGTGATGTGGACGATGATTATATTATTTTTGATTGTCCAGGTCAGATAGAATTATATACACATATGACAGTCATTCGTCAATTAATAACAATGTTACAAAATCTCAATTTTCGTATATGTGGAATATTTCTAATAGATAGTCAATTTATGGTTGATGGATCAAAATTTTTATCTGGTACAATGGCTGCACTTAGTGTAATGATAAATTTAGAACTACCACATATTAATATACTTAGCAAAATGGATTTATTATCAAAAAGTGCAAAAAAACAGCTAGATAAATATTTAGAACCTGATCCACATAGTTTATTGGCAGATATGGAAAAAGATCCTTGGAATGAAAAATATAGAAATCTCACTGAAGCAATAGGAAGGCTTATAGAAGACTACAGCTTAGTACGTTTTTATCCATTAAATATAAAAAATGAAGAAAGTATTGCAGATATTAAATTAACAATTGATAATATTATTCAATATGGAGAGGATGCTGATGTTAAAATTAAAGATTTTGATGAACTTATTGACGATGATGATAAAGATACAAGTTATGATACAAATACATAAGAATGATTTTACTCAATAAAATATTTTTATAAAACATTCTTTAAAATTTATTTTCTAATACCTGTGAGATGAAAATAATGTCAAATAAAAAAATTTATTTCATTAATTTAATTAACGTTGGTTTACGAAAATATCTGTACATAAAAATGATAAAATATTTACATTATAATGATTTATCGTTCTAAATGTGCATTTATCGTATTAAATACAAACATTAGACATCCAAATGTCAATGTTGATCCATGAGCAACAATAGCACTTCCTTCCCATCCTTCTTCTAAATGATTTTTATTTTTTGTCTCCAATCTTGTTGAATTACATTTACATAATACTTTTTGATCTTCTATTTGATCTTGAGACAATAATTTTTCCTTTATAATAGCTTTTACTGCATCTGTTGTTTCTTGCTCCTTACTCATTGATAATTTATCATCAATTTCTTCCTTTACTTGTTCTATGACGCCTGTATAGTTACAAGAATAAAGTACATTATCAACCACTGTTCCATATTCACTATAATTTAATAATTCATAACGTTTGGTACTCTGTAAATAAAAAAATATAAATAATTAAGATAATATTATATCCCTTACCATTTAATAAAATTAATGTTAAAATAATTATTATCACCTCATCAAAGAAAATAATAGCGTGTTTTGAGGATGTAAAATTGCAGTTACCATAATTAGATAAAACTAAATCACAATTTGGACCACTTCCAATAGTTAATGTTTTATGAACCATAAAAGCTGGTGGTTTAGGTTTGTGATTTAAAGAAAACAATGCTGCTCTGGCTTTCATCTGGCAATTAATTATATCATAATTTTCTCCATCTGGATCTAATATTTGTTCTAAACGTTGTAATGCCAATATTTCCAAAACTGGTCGTTCAAGTAACTGTATACCTTCTTTTATATCATAACCATATTGTTCTGCATAATATTCAGTACTATTATTATCATCACATTTAGTTTCAATTGTATTTTTTTCTTCTATTTTTTCTTCTTGTTTAATACTAATTTCCATACTATTTGTCTCTTCTAAATTAATTTCTTCTTTTATTTCATTGTTTTCTTCAATTTCATTTTCTACTTCCATTAATTCTCCCAAATTTTGTACTTCTGTATTTTCTATTTTAGGAGATTTATTATCATTATTTTCTACATTTTGCATATTTTTATCTTTAATCACTGGTCTTATAACAGCATCATGATAAAATTGTATAGGATCTAATTCTGGTGGATGTTCATAATGAAATTTAACAGAACACGGTACCTTTACTCTTGTACGACCTTCTAATTTAATTTTTGTACGAAAAAGTGGATTTGTTGCACGTGCTTTCCGCAAAAAGTCCAATTTTACAGCATGTTGATCTATACGTTGATTAGCATATTTATCCCAAAGTTTAATACGTTCTGTTACTCTACATGATGTTAATAAATTCTGATCTATGAAATGATTTGGATGATTAGGACACATCCATCTTCCAATTGGAAAAGCTGTGAGTGGTGGGTCTAAACAGTCTTGATGAAAATATAATGGACAATAATCACATGCAATTAAAGGTGCTTTTCTGCAACTACGACCACATTCAAAGCACAATCGTGCTGGCAAAGGTACCATTAAATTGTTATCTAAACAATGACTTTTTCCTACTAAGAAAAAGATATTTTATAGTTAAAAATAATTTATATAATAATTATTTATAAAAAATTAATAATATATACCATTATTACTTCCACTTTGTTGCTTTCCTCTTCTACCTGAAACATAATCTATTTTATTACTACCAGGAAACATAATTGGTAATTGCAATTCTTTAGGTAATTCAAATTCTCTGGGATTAACTAAAGATGCTGCTAAAGCTAGCATTTCTAATGCAGATTTTTTTTTGTTTTTTTCATTTCCTTTATTATCTAAAAGATTTCTTTTTGATGCACATCGACAAGCATAACACAACCATTCTCCATTAGGAATATCTGCTGGATCCACAGCTGGATAACTAAAAATGATTATATAAATAAGATTTAACAATTTCAAAATAACATAAAATATATTTCAAAAATAAGAAAAATTGATTCTCATTTCTTTTATTTTCAATCAAATATCTAAACTCACTGGCATTGTAAATGATATGATGCAGGACATTTGTCACAACATATAAGTTCTCCTCCATCTCGACAAGCATCACAAATATCACGATTATGACCACGTCCTCTTCTTTTAAAATATGGATGCTTTTTTTCTTCCTTATCTTTCTTATTTTTTGCTGTTTTAGAATCTTCTGATACAGGTGGTGCTATAAGAGCTTGAATTTGCTAACAATATAAAAATTAAAAATTGAAGTCAAATACTTAAAATATATATAAATATATTATAAATATATTTACAAAATTACATGCATGATATAATTTTATATATAAATTAATTATATTTTTTTTATTTATACTTACTGGCATTAAACCACCAACCATTGGAAAACCATATTCTACAGTACCCATTTTAAAATTAATTTTTATTTCTTAATAATATAAAATTTTCTTATTGTTAATAAACATTTGTTTAATTGTAAAGCATATATCTATTCTTAATTCTCATTTTTCATATATAAGTTGGTTATGTTTAAAACTTAGAAAAACAAAATATTAGATATGAAGATTGTATCCCTATAAAGGATTGTAGATTGTGCTGCCTCTGAATAAAAATTTAAAATTTGAAAAAAAATTTATTTAAATGATATATATATATACATATATGTATATATATATTTACTTATTTATTTGTTATTTTGTATTAATACAAATATTTTAAGTTTTCATGATAATTATTATTTTTATATCATAATTGTTTAAAATAACTGAAATAATTTTAAGTATATATGTATATATATTTATATAACATATAAGTTTTGTTAAATAAAATTTTATATTTATATAACAATTTTTATATTTAATTTTTTATAATTTTAATTGCATTAAATTCAATAATATATGTAGATATTGTAAAAATATTATTCCTCATCAAGCATTGTTGCGAGAAGAGTTAACCAAGTTGTTATAATTTATGATTATATATCTCAAAATATTTAAAATTATTAAGACTTTAATTGAAAATATATGTGCATTTTATTAGTATTTGAATAGATAAGATTATTCATATATTTAAAATTTGAAAATGTTTCGAATATCTTTAAATAATTTAATTAAAAGACAAATACATGGAAATGCAGAAATAATAGAAAACTGTAAGGAAATCATAAACCGTAATCCACGAAATTTAGAACGTTTAAGGATCGCCAGAAAACCGATAGGTTATGCCCTTGATGCACGTGAAACTGCATTTTGGCATAAGTAAGACATAATTATTTTCGTATTATAATTATTATATGATTATTTTTTTAATATAACCTTAATAATATTTTATATTAAAAAATTTTAATTCATATTATTATATATTTTTTATTATTTTCTAATTTTGTTTTTTTAATATTTATCATTTTAAAAATTTATTTAGACTTGAAATATATACCACTCAGCGTAATATTATAACAGAAATACATCATTTTGAAAATGGTCCTGTTATTACAGTCTCAAGTAAAGAATGGGGAATAAAAAAACAATTATATAGGTTTGTATATAAGTTTATATATAATTTCAATTATTGATACTTGATATATACTTATAAAGTATTTAAAATTTTTTAATTTTTGAATATAAATAATACAACGCTTTTTATTGTATTATAATTATGAAGTTATAGAAATTTAAAAAATATTAATAAATAAATATGTTAAAATATAAAATAAAAAAATTTTATAAATTATATTTTAGCACAAGAGATGTTATAGCATTCAAATTTGTAGGACGTGTGCTTGCACAACGTTGCTTAGAAAGTGGTATATCTGAAATATATGTTAATAATTCAATTGCTGTTGGATCTAAGGTACAATTACTATTAGATACATTATCAGAAAATGGAATTTGCTTGAAAGAACCAGAAAGATATAAAGTTCCAAAACCTGGTATATTAGTGCATCCAGAGAAACCTTGGGAAATATATGAATAGTTTTTAATTATATGTGAATGTTATATAACAATGAATGTTATATAATGAATGTATATGATAATAAATTTAAATTATAATATATATATTTATAATACTATATATATATATATATATATATATATATGTATAAATAAATTTTTCTAATTATAAGTTATTATATAATAAACCAAAATATGATATTAATTTTTCAATTTTGATTTTTGATTTTTTGCAGATTTTTTTTTTAAATTATTGAAACATGTAACAAAATATTTAGAAACACAATTTTTATTTTAATATCACTTATTTTTATTATACTTATTTTAACACAAATATATAAATTTGTACAGTATACATTATATAAAGATAATAATAAATAATGATTATTTATTAATATTAAATAAAATATATTTATGATAAATATAATAAATTTATAATGCTTAATAATGTTAAATATAATTGTGCAGGATCATTATTACATTAATATATTATATAAATTAATAATAATAGTACAAAAAGTAGTAATTAAATTGATTTATTTTATAATAAAATTTTTTGCAGATATAATACTGCATTAATAATTATTATTATATCATGATCATTTGATCATTTTATTATTAATTATTGATAATAAATTATTTACTTATCTCAAAAAATTTATATCTTTTATTAATTTTCTTTTATAATGAATATGAAACCACAGATTTTAAATTATATAATTATTGTAATTTAAATAATGTTTAGATATTTTGAATATATTATATATTAATTGACTATTGTATAATATAATGAATAATATATATTCATAAAAAATTTGTGTAAAGTTCATATATACATATTATTTTATTGATTAATTTTTCATTTAAAAGTAAATATACAAAAAAAATAATAATATAAATAAAAAATTAAAAGTTTAATTTAAAAAAAAATTGATTATCTTGTATTTTTCTTTTCTTATTTTATTAAATTTATAAAAAAAATTTTTATTTATCGAAATTTTATAGGAAATCCTGCACACATATACATATGGAAAATTAATTTATATATTTAATCTTAAGCAATAATAATACTTTTCAAATTATAAATTAAAATTTGAATTTTGAATACTGATAATGTAATATAAAATTTTTCTTATAAAATTCATAATTTTTAAGATATTAACTTAATTAAATTATTAAAACAATAAAACACTATTTATATTTATTTGTTTGTCAATTTTTAAAAGAATCTATAATAGTATAAAATAAAAAATTAATATATATTTAGTCAAATATGATATAATATAAAATTTTCTAAATAATGATAAAAATAAATAAATATTCTATTAAAATATTTTTTTAAATATTATAATTTTAAGAAATACATATATTACTGATCGAATTCAAAATTCATCAATGCCTCATTTATAATTGTTTTTATTTTTTTAAAGTTAAAATCATTTTTCTATAACTTCTATAATTTCTAATAATATTAGAATTATGAAATATTTTAAAATATTATAGTATTTATATAGTGGATGCAACTAATTTAAAGAAAAATAGAAGTAAAAATGAAATGCGAAAAAATATCTTCCGATTGATACATTATCTAATTATATTAATGTAAATTTTTTTTTTAACTATATACTTCAATACAATAAAAATTACTTTTATCTGATAAAAACTATCAAAATTTTAATTTCAATTTTTTAAAATTATTTTATTATATTTGGAATTAACTAGCATTTAATAGATAGCTTAATAGAATTTTGTTAAGGTAAATATTGACTAATTTCGGAATATGACAATAATATATCTTATATATATATACATAAGAAATGTGATCTTTTTTAATAATTTATATTTATCTGAAATATGAAAAAAATTATATCACAAAAGGTAAATATTTTTTTAAAAGTTATTAAATGTGATTAATTTAAATTTTATTTGCAAGTATAAATATCTACGCTTTTGACACAAGTTTTGCATTCAACAAAACAACACCAACGAAATTTGCATTCGCATCTTTCTTTGATCGTTGATTTTTGTGTATTATAACCTCTACCACAACAAAGGAGATTACATCCATCCATGCCAGACGATGTTCTGTTGCAAATTCTTCCGTGTGTACCTAATAAACATTATTTATTCTTCTTTAAAAACTTATATAAACTTATTTAATATTTCTGAAATTTCCGAAATAAATTATATAAAAAGACACATGTACATTTTTTAAAACATTGTATATATAAATATAAGTAAACGTGTTCATACATATGTACAATGTTTGCATTTATGTGTATATTATGATATAGAACAAATATAGTTTTATTCTGGAATTAAAAGATTTAACAAATTAATCGATTACAATTAAATATTTTAATTGTATTTTTGCAGATATATAAATATATTATAAATATATTATAGATATTATATAAATACACATTCTTAAAATTTCATGATATAAAATTAGAAAAAATTATATTAAAATTTAATCTGTTTAAACTAATTTTATTTTTTATTAAAATTTCATTTTTAAAAAAAATGTTTACCTAATGATCCAAGTGTTTCATTAGGAAGACAATAGTTTGGAGAGTCATCCAAATAAACTAAATCATTCGCTGTAGGTAACGAAAATCTTGGATCTCTCATAGATAGACGGCCACGTCTGTTTACTCTGACTTCTGTTGCTCCATCGTATTTATCTAAAAGAAAATCACCTGTAAAAACAATTAATTTTTCATGAAATTATTACAAATTGTTGAGATGAGAAATAATTTTAAATTTTATTTATTTTACTATTGTTTATTTTTTTTCTTTTAACGATATTCAAAAAATTTAATTATATTATAATTAAATTTAATATAATTAATTATAATATAATTAAATATTTCAGAATTATAATAAATGTATGGAATATGAATATAAAATAGATGATATAAAAAGTAGTATTTAAAAATTATTCTATTATGTTTCACATAAATAATTTAAATTATTGTTAAAAATAGTTATAGTAAGGAAGATATACCAATTTCTCGAAATGATGCAAGTTGCTGCCAGCAAGTAATTAAACTGCAACTTCCAGAAACTCCATGACACTTGCATGTTACTTTGGATCGTTTTATAACCGCCTTTAAAAAAATTATTGATTTAATAAAGAACCAAATAATTTGACAACTAATAAAAAATATTAATATATGATATTTTATATATATTTCTACTTTAATTATTTTTTGCCATTATTTAATAAAATAAAAAAATTAATGAAAATGAAAAAATGAAATTTACCCTACGTCCAGCTTCGTTATTATGAAGATTCATCAGACTTCTACCTTGTTCTCTGCTACCTCTTTTAAAGCTTCGTTCACGTTCTTTTACATCAACAAATGCTTGTGTAAATCTAACAAAAATTTAATCGATACAATATATGACGATGAAAGGAAAAATTTTAATTTAAATAATTTTATAACAAAATATTTAGTATTAATAAACTGTAAGTCAAAATGCAAACAAATATCTTTTCAGATAGATTTTATTAAAAGATTTTCATGTACAAAAGTTAATATTTTTAGTAGAAAATGATGTAAAGAATTAAATGAATGAAAAAATTCAATTGAACAAAGTAATTTATTTCTAATACTTACTTGTAACCGTATTCGAGATTATCCCCGCATCCACCCCAGATCCAATCTCGTTTTAGATCTCTGGGTCTGCTACTTCTAGAACAACCACACGAAGATAATTGTCCGTCTCTGCAAGATCGACTTATTGAATACACCACTCCTGCAGTTGTGATTGCATGAACGAATGCAGTTTCTCTACTCGCTATTAAAAATAATTACATGTCATAAATTATATACAATTTTATACATAAAATTTTACATACAATTGATTTTTTTTTTCAAAAGCATTAGAAATATTAACTTGAACTTCTATATGCGAACTTTTAATTAATAGTATTAGTTACAACAAAATTATAATATATAATTTAACTTAATACTTTAATAATAATCATTGAATTACAAATTAATTTGTTTAAATTTATATAATTTATAAATAGTAAATTTATAAACTTTTATTTTCATTTAAAACATCTCTTTGCCTTTAATTGAAACAAATAATAACGATAAAATCATATAAATGAAACGTATCTCTTCTGTTTTATAAACTCTCTTATGATCTCTCTTTTATAAACTCTTGATCTCTCTCTTTCTTGTTTATTATAAGTTATCTGTTTATAAGGATGATGAAATTGTTGCATTGTAACATCCCTTGTTAAATGTTTCAGAAAAAGAAATCATAAACTTTCATTCCCTCAATCTTTCTGTGTGATCTCATCGTGTTTGACGAGCAAATTAATAATCTTCTCTATAAAAGATATAATATTATACCTATTCTAAGCATAGGTCCAAACACGGATTCATTAGAGACAGTGGAACAATTCCATCTTCGGTCGTGGAACTGATGCTGGCACTCAAGAATCCCAAATTTTGCACCCTTAGCCACGCTCGGCATATGATCCACCGATAATTGACAAAGCTTTCCTTGGCCTTGCGAAAGTCCTTTCAACCCGTGACAAATGCTAGACGCGGCTACGTCATAAGTCTCCATCATCTGAGCTGTGTCCAATTGTGGATAATGTTGCAAACCGATATTTCTGAAACGATGAAACAATATGTAAGAAAGAAAAAGTATATAAAATCCTTCAGTAATTTTTAATAAAAAAAAAAGAAACAAAACTTTTTCAATATAAAAAGAGAACTTATAGCAATATTCGCATAGCAATAAAAGGTTTACGGATTCAAAAATTAAAATTCATCTTCAAAAAAGAAGATTCTTTTTTTTTTATATATACAAATTCAATCTCCAATCGCATCAATAAATGATCCATGCCCAAGTATATTTAAGTCTTTATCCAAGTCAAAAAAATAATATTATTATTTTAGGATTAATATTTTAATCCCTTAATAATTTTCGCGCGAAAGGGAGCTCGCGATCGATGCTCCCTAAATGCGTTCTCTCTCGATTTCAGTTTACCCTTCGTTAAACAACGCAACGATTCCCTTTCTTTTTTCTTTCTTTCTTTCTTTCTTTCTTTTTCCCCCGAAAGGAGGGCGTGCATAAACGCAATCGAAGCTGCGCGCGGATTTGTTACGCCGATTACGTATCAAATTCGGAGCGGAGAAAGCCGTGGGCGGGGAACGATTCTCCGCGCCGATTTTTAATGGCACATTTGTGAGTCAACCGAGCGAGATGATGGAACGACGCCGTCACGGACAGAAGTCATGGGGGTGCTCTAACGGAGCTACCAATCTGAAATTCAAAACGGGTGCTCGTAAAGGTTTCACCGAAGACATAATACGGGTGTACACACTCGGATGCTCTGATATCGCTAATTGAGGCAATACGAAATACTCGCTACTCGGGAAACGAAAAGAAAAGTTTTGTCATTTTTTTTTTTAGGGTGAAATATTACTATTTTTATTCTTTTTTTCATATTGTATTCATATTGATTCTGTATTTTTCGTTGTAAAAGATTTTTTTTAAGAAAGATTAGAGAGGAAGTACAGAATGTTTGGGCCAGTTTACATATCTTGTTTGATAATGTAATTCACATGTCGAAAGAGAGAGAGAGAGAGAGAGATATCGAGTCGATATCAAGGAAACTGTATTATTACACCTCAGATGTTTCCATACTGTTGTTTACTGCAGTTTCTCTTTTTACTCTAATCTCTTTTACTAGGGTGAAAGTTGCATATGGTATGATAGTATCCTGCGGCCAGGCAATGCACACAATGCTCGGAGAAAATACAGAATTGTTCGAAGATACAGAATTGTACGAGGAACTCCTTTAACACTCTTTTCTAATTTAATAGGAATTTAAATCAATTTGAATTACAATTGTTGAGTTAAAATTTTTGCATAAATTAAATGAATAAAATAAAATATATTTTGACCTTACCTATTATAACTTTTTTTTTTTTTCGATATTATCGATATTCATTCATCACATTTTATATATCTCTCTCACCTTGTATTGTAATTAGTAAAATCTCTCAGGGCGATTATAACGAAACGATCTAAGGAACAGGTTTCACAACTACAAGTTCGAGATGGATTCGAAAAATAAAACAAGACGTGCCATCATCCCTAAACGAACACTCATATATATATTTATATTTATATATACTCTATCGACTGAAAGTTTGGCAACACTTTTTCAATTTTATTTTGAAACATTTTCTTTCTCCAAAAAAATCTATAATTTTTACAAAAAAAGAACTAATTCGTTCACCGAAGTCTTCCTTCTACTCGAAAACTTCGATAGATCGAACATTTCATCTCGAGAACATTTCATTCGATTTATCGAGATTCGATATATCGAGATTCGATTTATCGAAATATTCGATTCGTATGACGTATATCTAAATTGTATGACGTATATCAGTGATTGTGAACGTTTCGAATCGTATTCTTCCCGATTTTTCTGTCATTTACATATTTCCAAAGAATTAAAGTTGTCAGCCCTTGGTGCCACGGTACCAATATACATTGCGCTATGGGAGTGCATATAATAGACCGCATTAATATTCCGGAACACGTTTTGGCTGTGATATATTATCAGCTTTGCACTCCCCTAAAACAATGACGCGGGGAATCATGGGAGGGGAACGATAATATTTCGAAGGATCCTACCCACGCGAATTCGTGGGGCACACCGCAGGCCTTGCCGTCCTAAAAAGTAATGCCCCGTGTCTCTTAAAAGATTGTAGCGGCAATCGTACGGTTTTATGTATACCGGGTGTTCTAGTTTCAATATCGAACGCTTCGATGTTGAATGTTTTTTAAAATTTTAATACTCCTACAATACTACAATGAAATTTAAATCGATAGATAAAAAATTTGGAGTAAAAAATTTAAGATTAAACTAACTCTATAATTTTATAATTTTCTTTCCAACGAATATTTCCTTTAATTTCGAGTAGATTAAAAATTATTATCTCGATTAGTTAACATGTGTGATTTTCGATTCTAAAGATTTCGACGATACATTTTATCGCATCCTCACAATGCTCAGGTATAAGTCATCCACCTTATTCCGCGTAGGAGTAACGTAATCGAGCCGTATTATTCGAGTGTTAGCAGAGGCGAAGGGCCGAGATAATGATTATTATTAGCAGTAGTAAATTATCCGCGATGAGGTATATTTCTCCATTAATGCTATTAAAAATACTTGCGTTTCTTTCGTCGTTTCGAAAATTGCCTCGAATCAAAGCCGATTAAATTAAGTAATATATCCTTTATACATCTTACTGAAATATTCCTTTAAAATATTCAAGCTATTCTTTTCTCTCTCTCTCTCTCTCTCTCTCCATATTTAATATATACATACGAATTTTACATACAGATTTTTACATATCATTCCATCTCGCATTCCTTGTTTCTCAAATATTTTTATACAGAAGTGAATTATTATCCGATTGTTAGATCCGGAATTTAATTAAGCGCGTACACATCGATAACTCTCGACTTTGAGTGACGTTCACTCTCTCTCTCTCTCTCTCTCGCTCTTCAACGACGAGCGACATAACCTCCAATATACTCGAAAGAAAGAATTACTTCTCGAAGATAATAATCATTTTATTCGTATTATCACGAAAAGTGAAACATATAAAGGAGCAACAATGATGCTATTTTCTGATGTGGGACGAGAAAAGCATCAAACAGACAACTCTTTAATCCGTTTCGATATCGGCCCGAGAAATAATGCGGGCCTGGAAATGGCTTGGTGTGAATCAATCCGTTGGTAGACTCAAACGCACGTGCGATCGGCGCCTGGATCCGGAATCTAATCTGCTCTGCCGGGTCTCGGTCTTGACTTAAGGGGTTGTTACGTAGATACCGGGGCGTGGATCAAGCGAGTGTAGACGGAACCCTTTTTTTCCGGGAAAAATTGCTTTATCGCGCGACGACTTTGCGCGGTATATATCGTGCGTAATTAATTCGCTTTTGTAAAATCTCGGCTCTTACGGTTGATTTAAGTGTATCGTAGTTCAGTGAATGGAACGATATATCCGTGCTAGAATTCTTGTTAAACCGTGTACACTCCCGGTCATAAGTTCGTGTCGCCAATTTTAAATATAACGCTTATTAATAACCAATGCCGCGTCGATAATTGATTATTTTGCCGGGGAATTCTAATGTTTACCGTCGACCTCTCGTCTTTTCTTTTAAATTTCACGTACAAACGTCATATTTATTTAATCCGGTTTCGAAGAGAATTGAAAAAATTAAAGATCCAAAAGTTTCAAAATTGTAAGGGATTGGAGTGGGGATTTGATTTTTAATTTTCTAAGGAAGCAAGATTGTTGTTCGAATTATTAACTTAAAGCTTTTTGGAGGACGGTTTAAAAAATTCAGATCTAATTGGACCGTGGTAAAGATAAAATTAAAGGGGCGAGAGATTAAATCCATCGGGTTCTCGAGTTAAGCCCATATAAGAAGGATTAACTTTTATGGAGATCCTTTGAGTCCCGCCCATGTGATTAGGCATTTTCACGATCGGTCTGGCAAAGGGATTTAGAAGAAGAAGAAGAGGATCGGTGTAATGAGTGGATGGGGCCAAATGATCATTTATCATCGATCAAAATCTATTACCGTCATTTTTCTGGAAATGAGAAGCTACTATACTAAAAAGATCAAATCTATCATTTAATCTCCATATTTTTTTACCAAATTAATTTTCAATGTTAAACTTAACAATCTTTTATCATTTCATATAATCATATAAATTTAATACTTGGATCTAATTAATTGATGAATACAATAAATACTTTTAAATGATTGGAGAATAGAAAAAAAGAGAGAGACGAAGAATTCGAAATCGACGATCGCAAGGCACGAAAGCGGTATAAAAGGGAAATTCCATTTCGATGAAAAACTCGTATCCCGATCCCGGGGCCATTCAGTGATTTGTCATGGGCGTGCAAGGGTGGGATTTAGGGGCGACTAGGCTCGATTCAGAAATTAGACACACCGTTGGCCGGGAAAGAGGAATGGAGCGGTATGAAAAATCCTTCGATCGTGTTCCCACGGCGTGATTTCGTCTCGGTGTATGTACAAAGAGCTATAAATTACGTCAGTTGTTGCGTGGGCAATTTTTGCTGGAATTTGATGAGGGTAAAGAATCGAGGCCTTTCTCCTCGCGACATATTAATTTATCGATTATCGTCGTTTGATAGGCCGGCCGTGTCCGTACGATTTGTTCCTCTCGGGGAAGGATAACACCCGACAGATTAATTAGGTAATTTTCCGTGGGATACGCGGAATTTCACGCGGAATTATTCCCTTCGGGCGAAATTTTTAACCTATCTGTACTTAGGAAACTTAATTTTAAGGGATGAAATGAATACTCACATCCATGTTCCTGGCACGGTCGAGGCCACGGCGATGAGAAGTAATCGCAGAATAATGAGTAAGCCGCTGCAGGCCGCCATCTTGCCTGCAAAGTAATTTGCAATCTCGTAAATAATATTATCGTCGTCATTTTTATCGATTAAAAATTATAAATTAAAAACGATCATTTAAACGGAATTAAAGAATGGTATTTAAAAAAAATATTACGATCGTGTACGATAAGGAAAATAATTCTCGTATCTCGTGGAATCGCGAAGAACTCTGAAAATCCATTTCACCGGGGAAAGATAAACGGAACGATAAGCATCGAGCGCCTCACCCGGTATACAAAATGAGTACATGAGCACGCGTACTATAATATGTGTATACCAGTTCCGTGGGCCGCAAGCACGCCGTAGACTCGGCTCGGAACGAAAGACACCTAAGTCCGGACGATTATGGTACATCGATTCGACATTACACCTTGCTTGCTCCTTGAAGCGACTCGTCGCCGAGAGTCCTCTCGGTTTCTTGCACACTTGGGATTCTGGGGATTCGAGCTGCACGGCGACTGGTTAACAGAAACTACAGGCTTGAGTTACGACCGGTAAACGACTATAACTTTTCATTTTCCACTGTTACGCTACAGTGACACGAGAACTGTGCGCCTGCTGATGAGTAGAAGTGTAACGACAATATTGTATTTACGATTGGATCCTTCTCGTCTTGATTGCAATGCAGATATGCCACTCTTAATTGAATGTTGGGAGGCACCTATTATTGATTTGAACTATGCAATTTATTCCGATTCACAGAAAATAGAGATAAAAATAGAACTTTCAACGTTCGAATTAATCCTCGTGCTTCAATCGTCGTCATTTTTTTTTTACTTAGACGATTTAACTAGTCTAGTCGATGATAAACGTTAATTAAATAGATTTCGATAATCCTATTCCGAGGATTAATTTTTCTCCTTATCTTATTGTATAGTCAATGGTTAAGAATAAAGTTATTTCAATAATGTATTATTCAAAGCATCGAATAACCACAAATCTTAAATGGTGACACCGAATGATTGAGGTTAGAAAAGCGGATCAGCTATAATAGCTACGAGTAACATTACTAGTTATTTTTCTATTTAGAGTTGAGTTAATACCAACTTCTTCTTCTCTTTCTCTCTCTCTCTCTGCAATATTTAAAATTTATTAATCTCTCTATTTATCTTCGAGATGCAAAACATTGTTATTCAAATCAAATAAGCACGATCTCGTTTTGGAATAATCGCGTTATATCGCCGGCCTTGGTAATCGATGACGGGAGTATCATAATAAAAAAATTTCCTCGGCTCTTGTTCGCCGAGTGAACGATCTTGGGTAACCCGATCGCGGCTCAAAAAGTTCCGCTACTGGTTTTTAAAAGAGGCGAAAGGAGGCGCGTCGTTCATTAAGGGGACGGTGCGCTGTTAAATCAAAAAGCACTGGGCTCGATTATGGCGCATCGATTCTTGCATTACACCTTGCTCGGCCACGACGGGTGGCTGTTGCGCTTCAGAGTTGCCCGCTGCGACTAGTTAATATATGCTGACCGTTGGAGTAACGAGTCGTAAATTTAGTAACTTTTGATCCCGGCTTGCTATAATTTCAGTGGAACGATCGTGAAACAAATTAAACATGCTCGCGAACGGGAGCTTTTTAAAAGAACATGGTATCCTGTCATCAATTGCGAAATAATGTTGGCAAATTATCTTAGAGAAAAAGCTAAAAATCTAAATGTAATATCCTTTATGCGTGAACAGAATTTGTATATATAGTAGATTATTTAGTTGCGCAAAGTTTTTAACGCATTTATAACAGTGTCGCGTTAATAAAATTTGTTATATCGTTTATATAAATTTTCATTTTTATCTGTGGCACGTTACAAGTAATATTATGCATAAGAAGGTTAAGGTTATATAAGATTTCAATAAATTTTCCTAGTGATTTTTAGATTTTTAGATATTTTTAGATTAGAAATTGGGGAAATATATATGAAAAAAAAAAAACGAATTAATTAATTCTTGAAATTTTTACAAGTCAAATTTTAACAATCTGGATAAAAGCAATTAATAAAATTATTGTAAAAATATTAAAGAATACTATAAAAAACAACTTTTTTATAATATAAAACAGAAAAATATTTTGTCTCTTTATCTCCTTCTTCATCCTAGTGTATATGCATGTGTATAAGTACACGAGTCAATTCGGATTAAAGACATACAGGTTGAACGTGTCAAACTTCCTAGTATACTTGAAGCACCCAGTATATCCCCGTCTATCTAGCCCACGCGATCGGGCAGAATATTAGCCGGTGTATAAAATGCATTTGTGATCACGACAGGAATGTAAATGGCGTACTTCACCACGTCTCTCGCGGGACCAGCCTCGAATTATCAGCAATAAAGTATCTCGCTGGCGTGTTGAACAAGACATGACCGGCGGTAGTGCAAGCACCGCTACATTTGTTGCTGAATGGAGTTGGGTCCTCTCGTCGGTGATCGTTGATCCTTGCGCAGCTGGATGGTACCACGTTGGCTATAACGATCGTAAAGAGATCGTTGATCTAATATTAAAAGCGCATACGAGGTGTTCCGTGGCATCGAAACAAAGAAAAAGATTTTTAAAGTTTCAAGAATCCTCGTAACGATAAATTAAGTAAAAATCCTTAAGACCATGGAAACATTGTAATTTCAATTGTCGCCTAGAGAGCGCGCCTTCATCCTTTGATGACACTGTCGTTTTGTTAACCTCACTAACAAAAAAGTTTTATTTTATCATGGAGGTAAGAAAGTTTATTTCATTTTATTGTTACTTGTTCGACTGTTTGATGTCTCTTCTTTTTTCATTTTTAATTATTTTTCTTTGATTTTTTTCCTATCGATATTTTAATAAAGTGAAAAAAATCTCTGATTATTTGTATTATTTGTTTGATTCTTGCAATAATTGACTAATCATTTTCTAAAATTTATTATTTAAAAATTATAATATTATAATTTTCTAAATTTTTGAATTGTTGTTTTTAGACTTTTATATAGATAATGCCGAAACAACTTTCTGGATAAACGATATTTTACGTTTTATTGTTATTCTTGAAAGGTATTCAAGATTTCTTCGATGATTAAATTAACAATTTTATGAGTAAAAGCTTTTAACGCATTATATGAATATAAATTTATTTTGATAACTTATCTAGTTATTTCTCTATTTACTTATGCAGGACGTTCCACGATGAGTGATACAATCGAGAATAAGATAATTCTACGTGGAAAAACGTGAAGCAATTCTACATGGAATTGAAAATATCGAATAAAATTGTTCAACCCTTTCGCATCTATGAGGTTATCTCGCGATGTAATGTCGTTTGTATGATGCTTTAAGCGAGATATCTTGTGCGTCTTTTCATTAAAAAACAAATATCGTTCAAAGAAATCACTAATGGTAGAATATATTTTTATTTTTAAAAATAAATTTTTCTTTATTTCCGTTTTCTTTGTTTCTCGTATTGCGAAATATTTCGTCAAGGATACTAAGAGTTTAATATGAAATTTTGAGAAAATTGAATTTAAAAATTTTTTAATGATTTCTTAACTTATATTTACATTTTACGACAATATCTGTGCCTTTTTCAAATATCAAATTTATATTTTTAATAATTTAATTATTCATAACGATAATCAAATTTTAATATTTTTATTATACGAATGTTATAAATATATTTATGATATATTTTTTTTATAATGTGATCAACTTATTTTAAATAAATTTTTATCTAGACACTATTTGATACAAATAAGTAAAAAGAAAACTGATGTAAAATGTTAAATATAATTTCATTACTTTACTACTGTTGTTGGCCTTGTAGAGAAGCGCAAAGCGGTCTCCTTCCACCTGACCAGAAAACATTATCGTAACTTCACTGCCGATAAACTCACTGAAATTCTGCGGTACACACGTTCGCTAGCCATGGATATTCCAGTGTAGAGAAAGAGAAAGAAGAAAGCCAAGAATTGATAAAAGCGGACAGGAAAGCATTAACATAGCAGTTTAATTCCTGTTAGACTCGTAATTACGCAAGCATTTCAAATATATAAAGTTGAATTTGCTGCAAATATATCACAACCGTTAGAATCAAGATTATTAAACAACAGTTTTGGTATTGTATAAAGCTTTGTGGAAGATATTTTATAATGAAGATATATGTTTCCAACAGTATATCGATTATCTAATGAAACTGATTGTCTCAAAATGAAAAAACAAATTTTAAATTGAAAGATGAATAAATGAATTGACAAAATAAATAATTTTTATCTAATTTCAATTCACAAGGTATACAATTATAATTATAATTATATTTATGTACAATATTGTAATTTTTATACAATTACATGTAACAAATAAATATGTATATTAAAAAGAATTAAAATTGATTGAATAAAAATTAAAATATTTTCTCTTTACACAAAAAGCTATGAAATTCCTTTCAAAGAGAATGTGTAAAATTACATAAAGTCATAATGATCTAGACAATATATTTGTGATATAACTTTAATAATAATCAATTTAAGAAACGTCACAGCAATTTTGTACCTTATATAAATCAACTTTATCTCGCACTCCTTGTTTGTACTATCTACAAAACACATCCAAGATGTTTCTCATACTTAAACCATTAACTTTATTACCAGTTTTGCTAAAAAGGAGATGTCGTATCTAACACGTTCCACGACGTAGTTCATATCTCTCTGTTAAAGAATATCAGTATGTATGTATATATATATATGATATAAATAATCGAATAACAACAATTTAAAAAATTATATTTTAATAATCGAGCAAATACAAATATTCTTAGTCAGTTAACAATGTGTTAACCTTTAGAATACCGAATGCATGCAGAACAATGACTAGGTCAAAAGTGACCCATGCAAATAGATTCAATCATCTATGGTCAGTTAACAATGCGTTAACCCTTACAGTATGGGACTCGCAATGCTGAAATGGTTAAGTTAAAAGTGATCCGCACCGGTGGATTCAAATCATTTGTGGTCGATCAACGATGTGTTAACCCTTAAGGATACAATTAGGTCAAGAATAATCCGTATCGTTAGAATCAAACTTTCTTTCCCCCTTGTGAATCTTTTGTTCACAAAGATGCTTTTAAGAGCATTTCTGAGCCAACCTTGATATAGGTTATAATTGAACGAACTTAGCTTAAAGGAATTAGGAGGAGATTTTACAAAAACTTTTTTTTAAAAGTCGACTGAATTTTATTTTCTAATATTATGCCTCAACACTTACGAATTGAGGGCACGTATGAATAGAGAGCACATCTATTCGCATTTTCAAACCATACATCTGTAACTAATCTTTCCAGATCGCGACGCAAGATTTATGCGACATCGAACTGCTTTCGAATTACCTGCGGAATAAAATACACGCGAGTGCATATATCTTCGAGGCGTATCGTTCGACCGTGCCCCGCTCGAGACCGATACGCAATCATGTAAGTATTTTTATCTCGGGCCCATTATTTCGCGTTCTTAAACATCCATAAATACCCAGACCACTTTACACCCAGGTAAGAGAGCGGATCGTTGTTTTCCAGGCAGGGAAAAGGTGCGCGTTGTTGAATCAACCTGTTCGCGACGAGCCGGGGCATGGGATTTTCACGGAGGAGCAGAACGGCTCGAGTCCTCTTAACGAAGTTGCTGGGGGATAGGGACGATACGGGGAGCGACACCACATTCATGGTACGCGTGCATGCGAGAGAAAACGAGAGCGTGCTTACTTGCGGGGCTTGTGTAGACTCGAGAGAAGAGAGAAAGGAATGCGTGCGGAGGATTCTCTCCTCAGGTTGAGGAGTAGCGGGGTGGGAAGGAAAAAGGAGTAAAAGAAATGCGATGCTGGTAGGGGATAAAGAGAAAGTTAAAGAAATTGTAAACATGCAAGGAAGAAAAGAGGAAGAGAGGAATAAATGAAAACGATAAAGAGTTGAATTAAAAAAAAAAGAGAGAAGAAATTTGACAGAAAGTCTAGAAAAGGGAGGATAGATAAGATTAAGTTAAGAGAAGGAATTGAGATGATTTGAAAGAAACTTTATATCCGGAAAAAAAATTTAGAAAGGGAATATAAAAATAATAATAATAAATAAATAAATAAATAAAAGTATTAAAGTGTTAGAAGAATTATATAAAATGAATAATTTGTGATGTGAAATTTACGAAATTTTTTCGAATAAGATTTTGGAAAATTGTTATAAAATTTGATAAGCGAGGTAATCACAGAGTATTCGTATAATTTACGCCGTTATTACCTCTGCTATCGCATTGAATGTTACCTGAACGATGATACGGGTATTATAGGATTTCAGTAGGTTTATCGACAGTAAAATTATGTCTCCCAGTCAGATGGCTACTTTTGCGTTTAATTATATGTAATGTAACGAACGATTATCGTTATGGAAATTGATATGCATGCTTATTGAATTAAACAAATTGAATTTAATTATGTCGATGCATTTACATCGAAGAATTTTTCAAGATTTACTTGTTCATAATTTCATTTCACTTTTTTAGGTTATACCATCGTTTCTCTGACAAGCAAAATTATTGCGATACACGATACTACAGAAATTTAAATTCTAAAAAAAGAAAATTGATAATAATAAAAATGAAAAAGAATTTTTCAAAATCCATATTCAAATATTTATAATTTCGTCTTATCTTTTTATTTAAAATTACTTCTTTTCGAATTAGAATTTTGACAACGACAATTTTATTTATTTATCATATTTTCTGATTAAATTGTTAAAATACACTGCTATGATTCAAATTTTATAAATTTTCAAAAGATTTTAAAAAAAATTAGGAAAATTCATGAGAACGAAAAAAAAAGGTTGAAATTAAAAATGTTCGATATAGGATAATGGCAAGGTGGATGCAGGAGCGCGATAAAAGCGGACAATCATCGGCTCAGAAGCACCGAGCCTCGTTAAAAGTGTGCGGCAATTAATCTGCCTCGGGTCTCGTAAATCATTGACGCGGCGATCATCGAAAGGAAGTCGTGGGTCAGCAACGCGAACGTTCATCGATCGATCGATCGATGTTGTTTTATGTTACGTCGCGTTTCTCTATCACGTTAATGAAAGCTTACCTTAATGGCTATGTTTTATCGATGTCAAACGCCATTGTATGGATTGCTTTGTTAATGAAATCCTATAACTGAATATCAAATAATTCGATGCGATCGATTCATAAAAGTTTTTCTCGAGAAATTATTTTCCGAGAAAAAAAAACGAATGAAAAATTTTCTTCCTAATCCTAAATTGTAAAATAATACTAGACACCTCATTCATAACCAGATGCATAATGAAATAAGAACAAATCAATAATATTAACAAAAGCAACGATATTTGATTATTTGAAATTTTCTTGAGAAAATTTAAAAAAACTTTAAGATTTAGCGATTATCAAATTATGCATTTAAAATTTACATCTTTTTCTCATTGACATATCAAATAAAAATTATATAATTAAATGCACATAAGTGCATTTTTTTTTCTTAAAGGTTATACGAATAACATCAATAAATCCGAGAAGTAATATAATTAATCCGTTAAATGTTTTATTGTTCAAAACATATTTCTCTATTATGTGAACGAAACCAGATAGAGCAGTTGCATTTTTCGGACTGGTTTCGATAAGGGCGTTCATTTAAAATTCAACGGGACATTGTGAACTCGGAATAAATTGTCTCGAGTTGTGATTCGATATGAATCGATACGAGTATCAACTTATCAATGAACAATACGAATCGTTTCTATCATGATCGTATCCATTTATTTAAACTTTTTTTTTTTTATTTATTATTTATTATTATTATTATTTATTTATTATTACAATTATTATATTTTATTAATTTCGAATTAATTTAAACAAAAATGAAAAAAAATTAATTTATGAGTAAAATTGATAAATTTAAATGTTATACATAAGAAAGAATATTTAAAAAACTTAAATTATCTTTCAAGACTGAGAACGATTAAAATAAATTTTTTTGAATTTATTATTCTATGATGTTCAATTTGATTTTATTTTATTTCAATAAATTAATTATTTAATTTTTGATATTAATATTAATTGTTGTTTGATGTAACCTATTCTTCCAAAATTCCCTAGACATAAAAAGTTTAGTGGCGCAAGTTTCTCGATTAATCTCGAAAACTTTTTAGAAAAGATTTATAATTATATGACATATTTTTTTTTATTTATATTCAAAAATACCATAATATTATATAAAGTGATCAGAAGAAAACTGGGACATCCCTGTGTATATATAAATTCGAGTTCAATGAAGATCTTCAACATTCTCTAAGAATATATATTTCGGTACATAACCTTTTTAAATTGGCTTTTCATATATTTATAATACCTACTATCGACTCTTGTTTCTAATTACAATATTAATACGTTAATAACTAAGGCAAGGTTATATTATCGATAGTTAATTATTATGGCCCATTAAACCGATTAAACGATTACTCACCGAACCGGGTGTATCCAAAGTCGTTAAAGACGAGTTAATTATTGCTCTGGACAAGATTGACCACTTTTCCACTTTTTATCGGGGAGAACTACTTTACTTTTGAATTAATATCGATAACACAATCCGTGTTGGACGATTTCCATCGTATCGTTCTTCAAATTTCCGATATTTCGCGGGAAATCGATCATTTTTCACACAACGTAACTCATATCTCATCTTAAACATCGAGACACTTGATTTTCACAAATAAATGAGATAATAAATGAAAAAAAATCCTTTCCTATTAACAAAGTTTTCTTTTCATCTTTCCTTTTCTTATATACGGATTGCTTTTTATATAATTTTTCGTTATAAAACAAATTATTATAAAATATTATCAACGATAGTTTAAATTAACTTTACTTTTATGTTATTTTGTAAAATAAGAAGTTGTAAAATCTAATTTAAATAAAAATTAAACTTTGGAATCGAATTTTTCCTTTAATACATATAAATGACAAATAATTGTAACACAAAGAAAAACTGTTTTAATAATAAAATATAAATAAATTTAAAATTTTAATAAATGTATAAATAAATCAATGAAGTTTCAAATGAATTTTAACCTTTCAAAACAAAATTTTTAAAAGCATAAAATTTATAAAATTTATAACGTATTTTGATTATTACGTTAATTCGTATTCACTAATTATATTTCTTTTTGTCAGAAACATTACAAATCTCGAACGAATAATGACACTGATTTAAAATCAAGATGCAATCGTTGATGGATAAAGAAAAGGAATAAGTCAATCAAAACGAAACGGCGATCACCTGTTTGTCGAACAACCGGTCGCGGAAGTGTCAGCCAAAGCAGTCACTCGAAACACCAATGGGCAAACACATTTTAATTCTCAATCATTCCGTGAACTTTTCAAACACTGAAAGATTCTTGTCACTTCCGCTTCTCGAGGTGTTCACGACAAGCATCGTTGTTCACCATGATAAAATCCTCTCGACCTTCTTCGTGATCTTTCATCTTCTTAGATTCGAAAAATGAAACGTCATTGGAACAACCGAAACACAATTGATTCCTAAGAACCAATGACTCTTATCTGATCTCGAATGTCTCGAGAATCACTGGTCACGATATCCTTTGACGCGAAATTTGTTAAAGTTATCTTGTTCACCGTTCACCACCTCGAAACCAAACAGTTCAAGAAATCCTAACCATATTTGGCACGTGAAATTCCACCGAACGAGAGACTTTTCAAGAAATCAAAATCATTTGAAGGATAAAGTTTGTTCAGAGAAGGAGAGGATCACTAAAAGAAGTTGGTCCCTCGATAATTCAGTTCTTTGAGCATCTCGAGGACGAGTGGTGCCTCGTGGCAAGAGGCTAGGACCAGGGAACGCTGCGAAACCGACTTGAACGACGTGTTACTGCGGAATGGTCGCAGAGTGCAGGCAGAATCCATGAGACCATGGTACGTTTCGTTCTCTCCCGTTCCCTTGTCTCTCCTGTACACCACGGGATCGGTCTCTCCTGCTCGTACTCCCAAAGAGGGAGACCCCTCGACTAGTGATGGCCTTAAGACACCACGAATCCAGTTTGAATTCTATCGATATCGAAAACATCCCTATATTACTATCGAAATAATATCGGAATAATCGTCCGATGGAATAATAACCGAACGAGTTTCGCGAGACATCTATCGAAACTGTGACAAATCGATACACGTCACTAATCGATTGTGACTAGTAGATCAGTTCAGTTAAGACAATTTTTTCGAGATTCATCTATGTAAACTTCGTTTATTTGATAAGTTTCTTCAAGATTTTTTGATTTCTTTTTCTTTTAAGGTTCTCCTTTCTTTTCTAGGTTATTTTTAATTTTAATTTATCGTTTTAATTAAATATTTCAATTAATAATTTAAGTTAGTATTTTTATGTAATATATAAATATAAAAAAACTGATCTTATTGACTATTGCATGTAAGTATATAAAATATAAATTAAAAAGATATATTTATAAAATATAATTTAAATTTATTAATTCTTTGCAAATAAAAAATAATAAAATTATATTACGATAATAAAATAATACCAGGTAATAACTTTTAAAAATATAAAAATATTTTTGCAGGTTATAAATATTTTTCATATTTTTTAATCTATTAATTCGTACATGTAATACATTTCAAATTACGTTTTTATGAATTATTATAAATATAAATTAAGATAATGTTAAAATTTAATTCATCTTTTGTAATAATTAATTTTTTTTCCAGGATTCTCGAATTATTAATTAACTTATTTAAAAATGATAAAATATACATATAAATGAATTATTATTAAAATATTATAATTTCATTTTAACTATTAAAGTAATCAATTCTACAAAAGTCCTTTAGCAAATTCGTTTAAAAAGTAAGAAAGAGAAATGTAAACAGGTTAGTAATTACTTATTAAATTACACAGTTAATATAAATTGTTTGAAAACTTACGATATAGCAGAAACTGAATGCCCATCACTACCCTCAACAGAACTTGCCGGCTGCTTCTCTCCCCTGCTTCCCTTTGCCTTTCTGTTTCTCTCCTTCCCCTCTCTTGCCGCTTTCTGGCCGGTTCATTGGTTCATCGGTGCACCGGTCCAGGCTCCGTATTCTTCTCTCTAATTATACCGTTACGTGCAATCGCTCGTGTCAATTAGCAGCTCTTTTTTTTTTTGTCCGAATGCAACCCTTCCTTTCGCGAAGGACCAAGAGAAGGATTTCGACTCGACTTCTCTCCTTCCCCTTTCCTTCTATATCCTTCGAGCAATTCTGGAGAGGCAAAGGGGTTGTTTCATGATTCTTCTTCTCCAACAAAGATTCTTTTCTTTTTAGGAGTTCGAAGTGGAACACTCTCGCTGAAAAAACGAACATAGGTTAATAACAATGAATTGAAAGACTTGTTCTAGAAATATACGTGTATGTATTTTAAATACGGAAAATTTAAGAAATGGCAATTTTCTTTTTTTATTTAAATTTAAAATATAAAATTTTTCATTTTCGATTATTATTCAAATAATTATTCAGATAATTATTCATATAAGTATAATTAATGATTATGAAGATATAGCTCGAAAATTAAATGCAATAAAATAAACGAATAGAAGGAACATTTTATTATATTATTTGTATTCTTTTTTTTATTATTTTATTTCTATACAAATACATACAATGTATATATAAATTTTTGTCTGAAGAAACGTGTCAAAAAGCGTACAAATTATGAAAATATTCAAGAATGCAATCATAGAAAGCAATTAGAAAGAAATATGGTACATGAAAGGTATGTAAATAAAACTTTCATAAGCAAACAATAAGATATTCATATCAACATTCATTATTTAAATTAGAAAAAATTAAAAATTATTATTTTTATTATATATATATATTGTTTATTTTAATATTATTTAAAATTTTTTATTTATTATTAACAAATTTAAACAAACATACTAAATGTAACAAGATAATTCTTTGTATATGAATATATATCACAATATTTAAAATATTTAACTTTCGACAACACGATAGAATGTTTAACTTTCTGCGGAAAAAGAATGTGGATACAATTATCGCCTTTAAAGGTAGTCTCCCTTCGGAATGAAGTTGGGTCATTAGTAAGAAAGGCAGAACTCTTACTCACATCGATGAACACGATAAACCACTTGTTTTACATGTAAACACGCTCTGCTCTGGGTAATTGAATAGGTTCATTCTCGTGCTTTCCTATCTATTGTTATTGAATTAATATTGAAATGTTCTTCTATAAAAAATAATTTAACGATTCTTTTAAAACACATTAAAGCATTGGGATTCATACCTAATAATTAATAGTAATTTATCAAACATTTTTTTATAAAACATATTATATTTATATTAAAGCATTTAAATTAATACAAAAACAAATTTCTTATATTACAATTATTTTAAATGATGAAAATAATGTTAAAATTATTTATAGATTTCAATTATTTATTATCAAATTTAAATCTTTTTAATATATTGAGTTTAATTTAATATATTTATAGTTTTCAATTTTTTTCTATCTGTAAAATGTATACATTTTATTCTTCTAATATTAATATTATAAGTAATATTACTTACTAATTCAATCGTTGCAAAAGTATAAAACATCAAGTTATTTGCTTCGAAAATTCACAAAAAAAATATATTACGTCTCGTTAAACAAGCCGTATTTCTTGCATGTTCGATTAATCCTTTGCAGGTAGAATCGTTTACTAGCCATAATATCGGCTCTAATTCCTCTTTTTTTTCTCTTAATTATACCGTTACGTGTAATTGCTCTCCTTAATTAGTAGCATTCTTTTTTTCTTCTGCTTCGGGTAAAATCCTTTCTATCCTCAATAAATCTAGTAATTTATCCTGTGAATCTCTTTTCTCGATCGGAGGATAAATATATATCAATCGATCAATTAAATCGACTATTGGATACTGTTGAAGTTATCATTAATAAGGTTACACATTTTATTTTTTTCTTTTTAATAGAATTTTTATTTTTAAATATCATTTGTAAAATGTACATATTCTATAATTTATAATTTTTTTTTTTACTTTATTTTAACATCTTTTTTTTTATTTTATTTATCATTTCAATGTTTTCTGTTATCTCATATATAAAACATATAGAAAATCTTCTTGTGAAAAGAAATGATACGATAATTCATTATTTTTATATAAACTGGGTATTTTAACTTAAAAATTGAAAAGTTATTAATATAACTCTCTTTTATTTAACAAATATTATCTATTTTTAAAATTCCTTGAATCCTTTTTTTCTTTTATTCTATATTTCTATTTTTAATTTTAATTTGCAAAATATTTAACATAAAGGAACTATTAAAAAAATACATTTACAGCAAAGTTCCAAGTTAAAAGGGTAGTTTCGCAATTGAATAACTTGAATAGGGTGTCTGATATTACAAATTCTTCCAGTTAGTCGAATTCATTCAGACATTGATAGGACAGTGGTAATTATACCTTTAAGACCCCTCGTTAGAGTCATGCAATTACTTTAATAAATTTGCATATTTCTTGTCAAGAACACACGTGCCAACCAGAGCGTTAAATTATAGAGTAGTTTCTCTGATCCAGCTAAAGGTGCAAGTAATTGGATTCTAGTGAAATTACTGAATTTTTTTTTTTTTTATGTGTATACTTAAGACACATATTAAAATTAGCTAAATTAAAAAAAATTGTTTGTAATAATTCAAACTGTACAAACATATTTCGTTATTTATTGTAATTTGACAAGTAAATTTGTACTTTAAAAATATTATTTTATTATATTGTTATAACAATTTATATATCACATGTTTTAGTATGTAATTTTTAATTATAATTATGCAGATATAATAATAACAATATCTATATTTGGAAATGGATATTTTTTTTAGTATTATTAAATATTTAAATATTTGATTATATTATAATATATACATAATAGTATCTTAAAAAAAAAATAGATACAATCAAAAATATTTTGCACAATAAAATATAATACGTATACGTATATAATTGCAATTTTAATTTCCTAATTTATTTATTAAATCAATTTTATTATAGAAATAATTAAAATGCAAAAAAAAAAAGTAGAAAAATTTTATTTTCGTATTATATTATATTTACAATATAATACAATAACATTTATCGATATAAATTTCTATATAGAAAAAAAAATAAATAATAATTAACGAAATATATTGTAATTAATGATTGATTTAAATATTCAACCTCTTTCTTCTTAACAACTATTTTCGATAAATTAAAAAAATTCTCTTACACTTTAAATTCCATATCTAATTTATACTTGAGGTGATAAAATATTTTGTAATTGTCAATTAGATAAACATTTATAAAATAATACTCGAAAAAAAAAAAAAAAAAAAAAGGAAACTCGTTAAATAAAATATATGACTCGTAATTCGTAGTTGCTCGTGGAACATTTATAATCAAACGTTTTCCTCGTTCGCATATCGCGCTATAATGGTGATGAATTTATGATCGTATGTTACGTTTTTCATCGACATTTACAATGCTAGTCTGTGTTATGCGAAACGCTGATCAAATCACACAGTTAGCAAACTCAATATTACGTATATACCGTCTCATATATCGTCTGTTATATGTAAGTACTCTTAGTTCTGATTACGTGCCGATTGAATGATATGAATAAAAATCATAAACAATATCGATATTATGCAGATTACACATAATTCATAATCATCACGCGCAACAATCTCGAACGAATTTTACACAATTTAAAATAAATACATATGTAACTTATAAAAGATAATTAAGAAAGCATAATAAAAAATTAATAACTCAAAAATATAAATTTACTAAATCTATTATCAATTTGATTTATAATCTGATGATTAACATTGTAATTTTATATCTATTCAATATCTCTAATACCTAATAATACCATTCAAATGTATGTTGCAGTTAATGATTGAGACGATCAATCAAATAGAAATATAAAAATTATAAAATTTTTTTAGAGAAATTTTATTTTAATCGTTATGTAAGAAAATAATTATAATATGACGAGTACTGTGCATAATGATATTTTATAAATACAAATTAATGTTAATTTATCAATATAGTGTAGTATAAATATGTATATAAATATAGATAATTTTAGATAATCAAGCCTAAACAATGCATAAAGTATCCCGATCAATTATGAACGATAACGAAGGGAAATGATAAGATCCAATGGCAGAGTCACTGACAGGATAATCAAATATATCAACTAAAGTGTAAATCGTATGTCTATAATTGATCTATCATGAATATCTTAATTAAATAATTAAACAGAAATAAGTACAACTTTTAGCTTATTTTTTCTTTTTTTTTTTTTTGCAATAGTATTTATATCAAACACATTCAAAATTTCAACTTTACATAAAAATAATTATATAAAAAATGACATATTAAAAAATTTTATTGATTTTTTTAACTTGAATGAATAATTCAATAGTAGTAATATTTCATTACTGGCATTTCATACAAATTATAAAATACAAATTTCAAATACTGAAAGTATTATCTTTCACTATAATCATAGTCGGGATTAGAGCAGACACCGAGACATGCAATCCGCTCGTGTTTCCTGCAGCTACAGATCAAGGAGGAGGAAAAAAAGCATCCACAGTATTGTTACTACGTAGGGTCGATGGAACTGCTAGGTGGCATCTAATGAGAAGGAGCGAACAATGAGCCTTTCTAACTTAAGTGCCCTAGGGTGAATGCCAGAAGGGTACTCTTACCACCCTTCTTATTTCATTCATTTATTCTCACGCTTGCTTCACGAATCAGACGAGTTATCTGACTAGATAGACTTCCACACAATGAATGATTTTATGATTTTTGCGATATTTGGAATAATGTAAATCATATAATCGAACTTCAATATAAAGAAGTTCGATTAAACAATCTTTTCCTTTTCATAATAAGATTAAAATTATTTTATTAATCATTATTTATTTAATAAAAATTATTTAATTAATAATTAAAATAATTTCTACATTAATATTTTTTTTAATTATTAATTAATTATTATTTCATCAATCATCAATGTAACAAATAAGAATTTTGCTTAAAAATCTAAACATATAAATTATTTATTATTTTATTAAATTTTTAAATTATTTATTAATAAAATATGTATAAATTTCAATTTAAAATGATAACAATAGTTGCTAATGATTTTTATGTTCATGTTAAAAACAAAATAAAAAAATAACTAATAAGCAAATAAGTAAACTAATTTTAATCTTCAGAAATTTCTTTATTTTTATATATCAATTTGATTTTATAAATAACAATAAAAAATAAAAATTACATTTAATATAAAATAAATATAAAAATGTTTATTTTGAAATATTTTTAATGATAATATTTAAATTAAAAAATAAATATTAAATATAATAATTTCTTTTTTCTATATAGATATGCACTATTGATATAATTTATTAAAATTCACAATTTATTATTATTTCCAATTCAATTTATATTAATGTCAATAAAATTATTGTTCTTAAAATCATATCTAAATTGCAATATTAACATTTATATGTAAATAAAATTCAATATATATAACAGAAATATGAAACAACTTATATTTTTTTATTATATCAGATAATTCTACAAATAGTTTATCAATTATCAAACTTAATTATTGAATATCAATTTGAATATAAAAAAATTTCTACATATATTTTTTAAATAAAAATATTTCTGTAAATATTATATTTCTGTAAATTATGTTTTTTAAATTACAAATAAGATGATTTTTTAATTAATATTGATGTAAGAAAATATTTTAATTTTTTTTAATGTAAATTTTTTAAATTTTATTCATATTTTAATTATATCAAATTTAAGGAAAGAAATTACTTCAAAATGTTGAAATTTTTTAATTCTATTATAACTTAATCACATAAAAAATGTACAATGAATGTGAATGTACAATGTATTATTTTATTGTATATCTTTAATTAGACAACTCTTCTGACTTCAAAAAATCGTTTTAAATAGAAAATTTGTCCTATTGTCATACAAACCAAAACCATAGCTTCAAAAAATGCCCACATAACTACACGAGAATTTGTGCTTTCACTAATAGCTCTATGATTTCGATCTCTAACCTAAAAATTAACAAATAATGTTAATTTAATTCAATGAAATTATATATGTATATTATAATTTGCATATTAAAAAACATAATAATAATTAAACAACATAATAAAAATAAAATTACCTGCATATATTCTTGCTCATTTTTCACACCCCATAAACTTGTACTTAATTCTTTAATCATATCATCTATTTTGCTATGGTTTGAATCAGCATTTTTTCCATCAGAAGTTTGTTCAATAGGTTTTTTACTTTCACCAATGTCCATATTAAACATTACAACTTTTGGTGTCATACTACTTTTTTGATTACCAAAACAATAAGTATAAACACCAGGAATATGTGTAGCAAATGTATATTTACCACTACTTTCTTGATCACCTTGATAAATTATTTTTCCATCAGGACCAATTATTTTTACATCTATGTCTAGAAATCCTCCTTCAGCTATTTCAAATGTAAGACCTAAAAATATAAAAATAAAACTTTATTAAATTATCTTTTAACCAATTATACATATTTTTATTCTTATATAAATAAAATTAATAATTAAATATATATATATATAATTCTAACAAAATTCTTTTATATGTATATACTTTTTGTTAATTCAAAATTCTTTTATTTAATGTAGGCATTTTAAACATTGAATAATTACTTCAATATTTACATTATATTTATATTGAAATGTAAAAACGATTTTATGTCAAAATTTTATTTCAGAAAATTCTAATTTAATGTTTTAATGTATACAATTATATACAAAAGTACAGAAGAACTAACCCATTTTCATGCCTGCTTCCACAGTCTCAAAGAAACATTCTTCGGCATGTGCATCCACAGTAATGAAATAACAATTTGCACTACAGCTCAAAAATATTAGAAATAAACAGGAAATGAGCCACCTCATTTTATTAAATTACAATATGAACCAATTAAAAACGACATACGCTTTTTCTTTTTCCTGCCACTTCACAGTGGCATGTTGCTACCACAGCGCCACGTATGCATTCTGCCATAAAATTAATAATATAGTTAGATATAAATCCTACTTATTATAATAAATATTTTATTATTAAAATAAAAGATTAAATATTTTCTAGGTAAAAAATTATAATATCTTCAAATATTAGTTAAAAATTATTTTATTTGTATTATAAAAATGTAAATATATCTGTATATAAGTAGCAATGATATATATGATGTACATGTGACATAATTTGAATCTTTTTTTATTTTTATATGTGTATATAAAATATTATATGACATTATTATATGACATTATAAGATATATAGAATTTTTGAAAGTCAATCAAATTGGTGATTTATATTTTATATTTTATAATATTTTTTTAAAATTATATTCAAAAATAAGTTTTAAACTATTTTATGAAGAAATTATGCAATTGATTTAAAATTTTATGTGGATATTTTACGTATATAACTTACATCGAAATTATAAAAATAAGTAATATATTTACATTATTATAAATATAAGGATATATTTACATTATTTTTTAAATAAGATATTAAAATTAAATAATTTTTCAAAAAATCAATATTTTTTTTTAGTTTAAATACATTTATTTGATTTTGATATATTTTTAAAATAAAATTGATAAATAAAATTAATATGATTATAAATAAATATAAATAAATATAAATAAATTAATATAATAAAAAAATAAAAAAATTATTATTAATAATTTATGATATTGATCTATTATTATATATCGAGACAAATATCAAATCGGATCTTATTCAGAATTCTTATAAATTCACGTAAGAAAAAATATAAAGTTAAAGAAATTCAAAAATTGATGTCCTTAGTTTCTTTCTAAAGTAATTTAAAAATTGTAATTTTAAATTATTATATAAAATATATTTGTTCAAATTTATTTCAAATTTATTTCAAATTTATTTTTATTATAAATAATAAAAATAAATATATTTTGTATCATATTATCGAACTTTATTATATAATTATATGTATATAATCGAATCTCGGTATAAAAATGATTTATATAATCAAATAAAAATTAATATTTTTAAATTAAAAGAGAAATTAAATGTTTTATATAAAATTTGTTTCTCATTTCATAATTTATATTATATTTATTTTATATATATTATATATAATTTAATATAATATATAAAATATACATTTTAAAACATATGGCTATTATAGATTACAATATCATTCGTTTGATAAAAATATTACACATTTTAAAATATATAATTATTATAGATTACGATATCACTTATTTAATAAAAATGTTTCCGCGTAGTTATTATAGATTACAATATCAGTTTTGATAAATTATAATTTGAATTAGATAGCAATTAGAATCTAGAAGCAATAGATTAAAACTAGTAACCAATATTATATAATTTTAGTATCAAAAAGATATTTATCCTAATATTATTTATTATTATTCTATCAGGATATATAATAAATAAAAATATTATATTTAAAGTGCTTTTGTAACAAATATATATGCACACAATATAAAGATATTTTTGCCTAACATTACTCTATTTATTTATATATTTATATATATATTTTATTCATATCATTTGATTTAAGTTCTAGTAAGAGTTATTATTTTACAGTGTATTATCACTATATGTAGATCATTCATGGTTCATGATTTTATGTTATTAAAAAGTAACATAAAAATCATATTTTTTAAAATCAATAAAAATGTTATGAAAATTTTAAATATATAAATGAAAATTATTATTAAAAAAAAATATTAAAAAATACTGTTAAAAAATAAAAAAATAAGAAATATGAGTGGTGCGTGTCGATATTTAATAATATCACGAAATATTTTTCTCCATTGTCGAAGACAAAACTTCGTTATTACTTCGTCTTTTATATCATATTTATCTTCCAAACAAATACGTAATAATTCAAATGTGTACGTATTAAATGTATATAAATATATATTCATTATATGAAATATATATTATATAATATTGTTTTCATTATTGCTATTTTTCAAGTGTACCAGTAAAACTTGCATATGTTTCTTATGAATCAATGGATGGAAATAAAAATGCTCTTAAACATCCTATAATAATAATGCATGGTCTTTTTGGTTCAAAGACTAATTGGAATACATTATCAAAAACAATTCATCAAAAAACAGATCGTAAGGTAGATACCTAGATTTTATGTAATATAAAGAATACTTGAAATAAATTTATAGGTGATAACTATAGATGCAAGAAACCATGGAGATTCCCCACATTCTACAAATATGACATATAGTCATATGGCACAGGATGTAGTTCAACTTATGAATGATTTAGGATTTGAAAAATCTATATTATTAGGACATAGTATGGGTGGTTCAGCAATGATGTATGTAGCTTTAAATAATCCAGAACGAGTAGAGAAGTTAATAGTAGTTGATATGTCTCCAGTGAGGACCAGTCCTCATCTTAAAGACATGAATAAAGTATTTAAAGCAATGAATTCAATAAATTTAGAAGGAAATAAAACATTGACAAAAGCACGTAATGTGGTAAAAAATCAACTTGCAAATGTTATTAAACAATTAGCTATATGTGAGGTAATTAAATATTGATCATATTTCATATAATTTATTTTATATTTAAAATTCTTTTATTATTTATATTAATATTTTTTTTTTATTATAGTTTTTAGCAATGAACTTAGTAGAAGCAGATATTGGAAAATATAAATGGAGAGTTAATTTACCCATAATAGAAAAAAATTTTCCACAAATTGCTACTTTCCCAGATGTAGGATCAAAATTTTACAATGGACTTACATTGTTCATAGGTGGTTCTAATAGTGATTATATAAGAATAGAAGATCATGATAAAATTAAAAAATTATTTCCTTCTGCTCGTTTTACTTATATAAATGGTGCAAATCATTGGGTACATGCAGATAAACCAGGAGAATTTTTAAAAATAACAATTAATTTCATTGAATCATAATTTATTATCATTTTATATATAAAAAAGTACACAGTATGTTTTGTAAATATATACATTTATTTGTGAATCTTATGACATTATATATAAAACAAGAAAAAATAGTGAAATAAAATATAATTTTATGCAGTATAAATAAATTATAAATTTTGTGCTTGTCAAAAACTTAACATTTTTTTAATTTCTTATTTGTTATTTTCATAAAAATACATACTTAATGTTATTATTTAAAATTTAATACTGTTAAAAATAGTTTTATATGATTTATACTTAACAAAAAAAATTATTTGGATATTAAAATAAAATAAAATATATATATTTTAATCAATTATAAATTTAATACAGAAGTACTCAATTAGATATAAATTCAACAATTAAAAAAAATTTGAACTCTGATCACATTATGCAAATTCAATATTTAAATATTAATGTGAAAATTTAAGAAAATTGCAATTATGTGTAAAAAAAAATAGAATTGTAATTTTAAATTAGCTAAATATTTGCCACTATTATCACAATTCTTTTGCAAAGTGCAAATATCCTACAAACTTTACCTACTAAAGTACATCATGTGTATGTCCACCATTATATGCATAATCTGCTTTATTATGCATTACCAATTGATTGTCCACAAAATAAAATGAATCTGAACGTGTTTCAAATGGATTTGCAATCATTTCAGAAACTGTAATTATCATTTTTAATATGTATAACTAAAATTTAAAATCATATTCAATAATTTTTTCACTGCTTACCCAAATCAGCAGGTAAAGTAGGAAATTCATAAATGTGTTCACAAGTATTTTTACTATTTGGTATACAAAATCCAAATTGAAAATCGAAAGTTTTTAATAATCTATCTCTAAAGAAATGACGTTCAATCATCCGAAAATTATTTACTGGCTTAGAACCCACCAGAAATTCAATTGTAGCTCCTACAGTCTTTAGTTTAAGAAATTGAGGTGTAAATTGATATCGTACAAAACGGCCAGTATTAGCATCTTCACAACCAGATTCTTCAATTTCTGATTCTACATCTTGGTTTAAATCACATTCTAAAACATAAACGATAAAATTTAATTTTGTGAAATATAAATTTTTATATAAATCTTTATAATTATCACTAACATAACAATTTTTTAAATTGCTAACCAGTAATTGGTGGTTTTGTTATTTCAAATAATATTGCTCCCGTTTCTAAATCTCTAATTTGAAATCTTGTAAAATCTATGTCATAAATGTTTGCCTCAGGAGAACATAAATACTCTAAAATTAATATCAATATATAATATTTGTTTAATCTTTTCTTATATAAATTAAAAAAATATTATTTTACTATCAGTAATCGTAGGTAATCGTAGCACCATTTCTGGGGTTATAATATTTTCTGTAATATTTCCATTATCTGTATTTTCCTGTTCTGCTGATGGTGAAAATGAAACAATAGCTTCATTTGATTTATTTTCGCTATCAACACTCATAATTTAAACGTAATTAAACAATATAAAGACAAATAATTTATAATTAAACACCACGTATAATAATTATGAAATGTCACAAATGACATTCATTAAATATTTGTATATGAAATTTCAAATACATTAAAAATATTTTATTTAATATTTTTAATTGTAAAAATATTTATATATTCAATGTTATTTTCATTGTAAAAATGTTAACAAAAATGTAACATTCTTTATGCAAGTATTTTTATTTTACATGAAGTATCAACAATAAGTATCCTGAAATTATATATGATTGTAGAAGAACTTTCTTGTGTAATTTTGAAAGTGAAAAAAAAAAATAACTATTATTTTTTCTATTATTAAAATTTTATTATTAATATTGTATAATGTATGAATTTTTTGAAATTTTTAAACTTTTATTGGATTACGTTGTCAAAAAATTCAATTAATTAATTTCAATTTCAAATAACAAATTTTCTAATTTATAATTCAATTTTATTATGTTTTATACTATATTTATTATATTTACTAATAACATACTTTATTTATTAAATAATTTATGTAACTTTTTAAAAATAAAAGAAAACTATTTTAAACTATATATAATTTTAAATTTTAATTTAAATATTGAATTTTATTAATTTTTTACATAAATATAATTACAAAATGATTATTCTAATATACAATATGAAATGATATAAATTTATTAATTTTTTTTAGATATTAAATATCTAATTAAACTTATAAAAGAAAATAATTAAGGCATATTTACAATAAATGATAAATACAACGATAAAAATAAAACTTTTATATAAAAATATATAATAATAAAGTATATTCATAGAATAATAAGATATATTTATAATAATAAAAAACATATATTTTCATAAATAACAAATTAAAAAATTTATTTTAAACTTTAATTTACTATTTTCAAATATTAATGAATAAAAAAATTTTATTATTTCAAATATCAATTCTAATTTAGTTAATAATCATTGCAAAATTTTTTATTTAACTAATTTTTTTTATTTTTTATACATTTAATATTTTTTTTTTTATATTTATACTATTTAGTGTTTGTTTTGGTAATAGTAACCTAACCTCACTTTTCTAGAAACGTTACGCACTCTATATATATATATATATATATATATATATATATATACACACACACACACACACACACACATATATATATATATTAATGGAGATTCGTACACAATAATTAATTACTTCATTTGAATTTCCGAATCAATTAAATATACTAATGATAGTTACAAGTATTTGAATTTCTTTAACTCTTTGATTATTTTGTGTATATGTTAATTAATGACTATGTCTAATTCATCACAAATTTCTAATGAACCTTATCGTGAATTAGAAGAATTACGTGGTTCAGAATTAAATATTAATTCAGAAAATGTTTCAAGATGTAATAGAAATTTTGAAAATTGTGTTGCTTTGGAGCTTTCTTCTGTTGTAGTTATTCCAGATGGTAAATTAAATTTCTTTAGGAAATGTATATTGTAATATGTGTAAATTATTATAATGTATTTTCACAATATTGCTGGCAATTTTTATGTACAGGATAATCTGCTTAAACTTATCTGTAAAGGAGCGGGTAACTGTAAGTTATGTAAATATTTTATTATGCATGGGAATATAACATTAGATTTTTTAAAAATAGAATTGCTTTAGTTAATATTTATTGTAATGATGATTTTTCTTTGCAAGGGTCTTGAAATGATATTTTCATTTTCTACTTGGATATGAATAAAACATTACTAACAATTTATTTTATGAATGCATGTAAAACAAAATAATAATTTAAAGAATATTTTCATATATTTTTGTAAAATATTAACAAGCTATAATTATATAATGTTAGAATTTAGTTGATTTGTTATATATTTCACATATTAAATTTATATATATTGTATTACACACAATATAAAATATATTGTATGTAAATAACTTATAACACATTATTTTTTTCTTTTTTTAATTTAAGTGTGTAAGTAATTAAATATATAATGTAATATATAATAATTATTAATATAAATTTATTTATTTTATTAAATATTTTTTCTAATATTATAAATTTATTGACAGATACATTTACTGTTGTTCAAGCTATAAATGCATTAGGATTTGGAAAGTTTCAAGTTAAGTTATCTTTATTTACGGGTCTCTGTTGGATGGTAGATAGTATGGAAATAACAATATTAAGCATTTTAAGTCCATCACTACATTGTGATTGGGGTATAACCAGATATCAACAAGCTTTAACAACTACGGTATTATACAGTATTATTTAATAATATTGATATCTAAAGAAGATTTAATAATTTTTATGTTATTATTTTAGGTTGTCTTTCTAGGTATGATGTTAAGTTCTACATTTTGGAGTAGTTTAAGTGACAGATATGGGAGTAAACAATCCTTAACTTTATGTGCAATATTATTAGTTTATTATGCTTTTTTAAGTGCTTTTGCACCAAATTTCCTTTGGATTTTATTGCTTAGAGGATTAGTTGGATTTGCTATTGGTTGTGTACCACAATCGTAAGTACTTCATAAATTCTATAAACAAGTACCAATGTTTATAAATGAACAGCATTAATTATTATTCCAGTGTTACATTATATGCAGAATTTCTTCCAGCAAAACAAAGAGCAAAATGTGTAATTTTATTAGATGTAAGTATAGTTATATAAATAAATTTATATATATCTATATATATATATATATATATATATTATATATATTATTTGTATAAAATAATTATTTTTTATAGTGTTTTTGGGCACTTGGAGCTTGTTTTGAAGTAGCAATAGCTTTGGCTATAATGCCAACTTTTGGTTGGAGATGGCTTCTCATTTTATCAACAATACCACTTTTTATATTTGCTATTATTACTCCAGTAAATATTAAAAATCAAGTAATATAATTACAATAGATATTAAATGTATAAGTTTTTATATTTTTTATTTTAATATTCTTTGTAGTGGTTACCAGAATCTACAGTATTTGATATAACAAGTGGAAGAATGGATAAGGCTGTTTCAACTTTAGAACGAGTAGCAAGAGAAAACAAAAAACCTTTACCTCCAGGAAGATTAGTTATGGATCGTTTCTACCAAGTTAATCATGGCAAATTAAAAGATGTATTAAGTAAAGAAATGTGTAGAACATCTACTTTGCTTTGGCTTGTATGGTAAATATTGCATAGTATATATATTAACATTATATTAATTATATAAATAATATTAATATGATTTTAGGATGAGTACAGCATTTTGTTATTATGGTGTTGTACTAATGACTACAGAATTATTTCATACATCATCCGAACAATGTAGTTCATGGGAAAATGAAAAAGAAGATGTTTGTCAATTAGATTGTCGTTTAGAACGTAGCGATTATATTGATCTTCTTTGGACAACATTAGCTGAATTTCCAGGAATTTTTTCTACTATTTTTGCAATTGAAAAAATTGGTAGAAGAAAAACAATGGCTTTTCAGCTAATAATGTTTGCCATGCTTATTTGTTTTTTAGGCAGAGCATGTCTATTAAGCAGAGTAGTATTAACATTGACAATTTTTTTAGCTAGAGCTTTAATTGCAGGCGTGTTTCAAGCAGCATATGTCTATACTCCAGAAGTATATCCAACTCATTTACGTAGTATTGGTGTTAGTACATGTAGTGCAATGGCTAGAATTGGTGCAATGGTTACACCATATATTGCACAAGTATTTCTTCAATGGTCTATTACTGGAGCAATGGCAATTTATGCTACAACAGCATTATGTGCTGCAATAGCTACACTTGCTTTACCTGTTGAAGTGAAAAATCGTACATCTAATGAATCTCAAGAAACGAGATAAAATTTCAATGAATATTCCAGTTTTTTTTCTTTTTTATCGAAATGTTTTAAAAGACAAAATATATTTCTATTGACACTCTATTGTTATATCAATTAATAATTGTTAAATTAACAGTTTCTTTAATGATAAAAGAAAACTTCTTATTTATTAATATTCATTTATTTTGTTTTATAATTTTATAGTTACATATATGTGCATAATTAATATTATTTTTTATGTATTAATTTTATTTTATTTGAATAGGATTATATTATATATATTACATCATAAGTTAATATATCTTTTTCTAATATTTTAAAAAGCAATAGTAAGTTTAAAATATATAAGAATTGTACAAAGACTGATATAAAATATTAAATGTTAATATACAATAAAAGTGCCAAAATGCACAAATGTGCAAGATTATTGTATACATAAATTATGATAAATTATGATTTTTGTTATGTTTTAAAATAGTATAAATAACAAGATATGTAAAATTGCAATTCAAATTACTTGATTTATATATATATATATATATATATATATATATTTATCTTATAAAAACATTAAAAAATAATAGCTGACATTATTTTTTATTTCATAATTTAAGATTCAAATTTTCATAAGATTAAGATGCAGAACAATAAATTTATAAATTTATTAAACAGAAAATTTATTTATATAATATTTAATTAAAAAAATAATAAAATTTAATATTTATAGATATTAAAATAATAATAAAATATAAAATTTTATATAAACTTTTTTATGTAATCAATCATTAATACAGTAGACCTCCATATAAAACAGTAAATAAATTTCAAACTTTTAGATTTCAATTGAAATTATTATAATTTCTCTCTTCTATTTTTATTAATTTTATATGATTCTTTCTCTTCTAATTTTATTTTATTTTATATTTAATATACTAAATCAAAAATATTTATTTTGTATATTGAAAATTTTCATATAATGAAAAATTAACAAAAAATATTTCAATAATTCAATAAGAACAATTAATTTTTATATATGTTTTAAAGTGTTTAATATAATCAATTTGTAATTTCTTTCATAACATTTGCAATAATAATAAGGGAAGGAAAAATAAATATATATATTATTTTTATCATTATATTTATCATTAAATATTTTGTCACTATAAATAATAAAAATATTTAAAAAATTATAGAAAAGTTAATGTTTCAATGATTTGTTAGTCACAAAAATAAAAAGACTAGTATTGAATTTAAAATATGAATATAATATGAATTGAAAACATTGCAAATCATTGCATAAATTTAATTAATAATAATTTTTGCACTGATACATTATTTTAAATATATAAGAAAGTATGAATGTGTTAAGATATATTTCCTGACTTTAAACTAAAATTATATGATTACTTCTGAAATTTTTACTTATGAAAACAATTTTGAATAATACCCTTTTTTTTTCAAAAGAGTACATTTAAATCTAACAATCACATAAATTTTATTGAAAAATATTGAAGAACAATAGAAAAGGAAACAAAACATATTATCTCTACGTTACACAGAGCTCTACTGTAATTTCATATTTCATTAGAACTTGGAATGAATATATATATTACAACTGCTTTTTATCATATTGTTTCTATTGTATGAAAAAAAAGTAAGTCGCGTTGAGATACTTATTTTTATCTCTTTCAACATTTATAATCACAATTCATAAAAATTAAATAAGATTTTTCCAAATTGTATAAAGAATAATTTTTTAAGCAGGTTGAATCATAGAAAGTAATTCTTCTTTCAAGTATCCTACAGATTCATTGAGATTTGTTTCTTCTGATTTATTTTTCCAAAAAAACATCAAAAGAGTAGCAGGAAATAACCCCAATTCAAGTAAAGTTTTATCAAAAGTATCTTCACTAAAAGTTGTTTGAGGAAGCTTTTTTAAACTGAATGGTCTTTCGTTATTTATCAAGTTCTCACTAACAAAATTAACAACATTTTGAAAAGTTTCATGTACAAAAAATGTTCCTTGTAAAATAAGATTATCTGGAAATTTGATACGAATCAATGAGAATTTGTATTTTCTAAGCTTTTGTTTTTCATCTCTTTCTCTCATAGCTTTTGTTCTCAACATCTGATCTCTTTCAACTGCTTCGCTTCTATTAATATTAATAAAAAAAAAACAATTAATATAATTTGTTTGATAAATTGTTATTATATATTTAATCTAAAAATCTTATGATATAAGTATATAATTACCGAAGTTGTTGTTCTTTTTCTATATCCTCAGGACTTAAATTGAAAAAGCTTGGTGGTAATTCAGTTCTTGTGCTTGCTTGCATAGGTAACAATACTTGCAGATTTCTATCTAATTCAAGTGGAATGGGTTGTGCAGTTTTTAGTGCCTCAAATAACGTTGTAATATCTTCAATACTACAATTATCAGCACTCCAAATTAAGAAATCCTCTTCTTTATCATTATTTAGTATCTTTTTCTGACGAAAACCAGCTGCATTTAAAAATTCTAATGCACCTTCAATTGGCATTACTTTATCCTTTAAAAAAATTATTGATTTTATTTAAAATTTACAGTTATCCTTAAGTATAAAATAAAAAAAAGAATAAAAATCTTCAATTCCATATTTATTTATTTTTTTATTTTATTTATTATATATTTCTAGATATATATTATTTTAATAAATAAAAAAAAATATTAATAAATTATAATTTATATTTTAAAAATTAAAATAATTTTAAAATTCATCAAGATTAAAATAAATATTTTAGTAATTTTTTTTTTAATAAAATTTTAATTTAAATATAATTATATTTGATTCAATAATTTATAATTATTATAATTATTATAAAAACATAAACAAAATATAAACAAAAAAATTTTTTACAATTTCAATATATATGAAAAATAAATATATTCATTAAACAAGAATAGAAAATTTTTATATAAAATACTTTTTTTTATAGATTTAGCAATAAAATAAAAATATTACTTGAAATATTTTATTCTGCATTCTAATCTTCTTATACTTTTCTTCCTCTGGATAATTTATAATATTTTCTAAATATTTTCCAAGTGTTTCAACACAAACATCAACTTTTTCTTTCTTACTATTACAATTTCGTATAATTAAACATGATGTTAAACCTGCTTCTTCTCCTTTCAATTGTTCATATAAAAATTTTTTTATTTTTATTTTCCATTCATCTTGTGATAATATTTCATCGGATAAATATGGACAACGATAGCATACATTGGTAACAGCTAATGTGAAATTATCTTTAATTGTATTTTCAATTTTTTCTTCTGATTGCACATGATTTTTTTGTTGTGCTTTTTGTTGTGCTTTCCTTTCTTGTTCTAATTCTCGTTTTACTTGTGCCTTAATAGCTGCATATGATCTACAAATATATTTTTAATATATTTTTATAATATTTTTTAATTATCATTATATTTAAAATTATAAATAAAAATTATTTTTTTATAAATCAACTTACGTATTAAATCTTTTTGTGTTACATTCTTTTGCTTCTAATCTTGCTAAAGCTGCTTGACCAGCTACTTTAGCTTCTTTTGTAGGTTCTACCCTCTTTATGGGTTCTACTATAGAAGTAGATCCAGAAGTACTAGTTGAATCTGTCAATCTAATAATTTTGATTAGATTATTATTATATGATAAAGATAATAATTATAAATATAAAATTCTATCACATAATTAATAAATATAATTTATTTTACTTTAAAAAATTTTATATTTATTTTGATATGACTATAAAATCAAATTAAAAATATTTTATATATTTTTTTATAATTTTAAAGCTATTATATATAATTTCTTATAATAATTTTATATTAATATTTAATATAAGATTTTGCTATTCAATATTTATATTATTATATAAATATAATATGGTGATTTATATAATTATAATATTTATAACATAGTTATTCAATAAAAAAAATTTTTAAAAAATGATATTGATATATAATAACAATTTTTATTAAGTTTTTTTAAATTGTTATTATTTGATAAAATAATAACTTATAAAATAAATTATACTTATAAAATAATAATATATTTAAAATAATTATTAAAACAAAGATTACAAGTTTCAGTTATTTTAAATTATAACAAAATAAATTTTGTTTGATTTTTTATATTTTTCTATTTTTATAACTAGATTTAATAATGTGATTAAAAATCCAATTATTTTTTTATTAAAAATTATTAATTATTAAAATTACTAAAAAAAAAAAAATAATAAAAATACTATATAACAAAATGTATAAAAATAAACAAAAAAATATATATTAAAATAATAAATATTTGAAATAAAAAATTTAAAACTTGTATCTTGTATTATTTTTAAAATTGTCTGTAAACTTGTATCCTTTGTATTAATGTTAATTAATTATAATATTAATTAATTATAATATATTATAATAAACTTTACTTGTGTCCTTTTCCAGCATTCATAAATTTTACATCTATTTTTGCCTTTTGAAAAAGTGATTTAATTTTTTCTGTCATAATTGTTATTTTTTAATGTCACGAGAGATTATAAAAAGCAAATTAATTTTATAAAAATTTACTTTTTTAATTATTTTCACTAATAACTTTGTTGTTTTTAACTTAACCTAAAATAAATAAAAATTCCTTATATTTGTATAATAATATATATAAATACATTTATAAATAATTTAATTAATTTTACTTACAATTATAAGTTGAATAAATAATTTATATTAAGCAACAAATTATTCTCCAGATGAAGAATCAAGATCTTCTGATGTAGAGTCTATGACAAAAATTATATCATTAATATTAAAACATTTCAAATTTTAAATACGAAAATGTGACAATTTTGATACAAATTCATAGAAAATTATTTTCTAATTACTTAATATTATTTACTAATAGCATGAAATGAACATTATGAAATATTTCTTTATTTTTTTATCTTTGAAGTTGATTTTTAACAAAAATAAATTAATTTTTACTTGGAAAGAATTGAAAACAAAATAAGATCATTGACATTAGTAATAAAAATTTATAAAAACGAAATGCTTTTATTATTACGAGAAACAGCTCACGCCACATCATGACATGATGGATGAAGATTAAATTTTCCTCGAAAATTAAGTTTTCATTAGAAAAATCCAAATTTTGGTGACAATCTTTTTGATTAAATTAAATAATATTTCATTAGAAATTGACAAAAAATTTATAATAAAAATTTCAATAAAAATATGAATATTTATAATAATATGTAAAGTTAATGTCTATCTATATATATTTATATTTAATAAGATTATGTAATATCAATGTCATTTTTTATGAAATTATATTTCAAAACAAATTAGATACATATTTTTTTTATATTTTTTTAAATTATCTATCTAAGAATTGTTGATTTTTAGCATAAAATGTATATGTTCTAATTTTTTTCTTTTCACAAACTTATATGAAATATAAATATAAATATTCCATAAACTATTTAATTTTGATGAATAATCATATTAAAAAAAAATTTATAAATAGATATATTCATCTTAATAATATTAATATAAGAAACAAATATTCGAAAAAAGAGATAGAGAATTATTATTGCAAGTTTATATACAAAAATAATTCATATAAGTTTTATATTGAATGTATATACATACAAAAGTAAAAATATGAATTTTCTTACTTGTTTCCATAAATTGTTCGGAAATTCTTGGACCATAAATATGCCAAACGATGAAAATTAAAGCCACAGTACTAATAAATGTAAACAAGAAGACTTTCAATAATTGCAACTGAAAATCATCAAATGCTACCAAACTAATAAAGTCGTTAAAAAAATCAGATAATTTTTGCTGTAATTCATCGTCAATGACACTATTAATTGGATGAAATGATAAGTCAAATGTTGTTGAGCTCACTAAGTCATGAGCAAGTTTATTGATTGTTTCCACCAAATACTCTATCCACGACCACGAATTTTCATGTACACTACTCATCACATGTGAAAAAATTTTTAATTAAATTAAATAAACACACACGTTCATTTCACGTTCAATTTCATATTAACACGTCATACTTTGATATATTTTCAAATGTCTAAATCATTCTGATTTACAAGGTCGTATCCCAGAATACGATGAAACTTGACCATTAAGAAAACTTCTAAACAAGTATAAAAACTAATGTTCGATTTACTATCTTGAAATAGAAGTTTTATATAATTCATGACTTTATCAATATTGTATAATTTTTTGTAAGGATAAAATTTTAAAAATTGTTTATCTATAGTTCTATCACAAATTTATATTATACAATTAGATTATTAGAAAAGTTATATTAAATTAAAAATAAGTAAATTATTATATATTATATTAACTTTTATTTTATTAAATATTAAAATTATTAATAGAAAATCTATAAATAAAAAATAGTAATAAAAATAATTTTAAATCTTATAATTATATATATTTATATTGTAAAATTATTTAAATAGTTAATAAAATTATAACTTATAAATTAAAAATAATTAAATATTTTTCAAAAGTTTAATTAAAAAAAATAAAATTAAAATATCAAAAATAATAATTAAAATTTTTATATTCTCTAAATAATCTTTATATAATTTGTTTTATATATTTATATTTTTTTAACAATTTATAAAAATTTTTATAAACTTCTCTATTTTTATCTTTACTTTTTAATTATATGTGAATTTTAAATATCGCGCCATTGAACACTTTAAATTTTATTACTATATATACTATATATTCTATGCGATATGAATATGCGCAGAATTGTTAGATATCGGGATAAAATGGTTACCAGTATAATATCAAAAAACCGATAGGGAAATAATATTGTAACTTTTTAAAGAAAAGTAGCTTCATTTTAATTTTAAATTTTAAATATAATAAAAAAATAGTAAATATATTATAATTATAATAATATATCTCATCTTATATCTTATTTTCGATTAAAAATGGGTGGAGGAGATTTGGTAAGATTAATCATAATTTTAAATTATATGAAAATATATTAGGTTAGAAATACAAATAAAAATAATAATATAATAATAATAATAATAAATACAAATAAAATACAAATATAAATCTATACTTTTGTTTAATAAAATTTATAACAGAATTTAAAAAAATCATGGCATCCATCTACTATGAAAAACATAGAAAAAGTTTGGAAAGCAGAACAACAACAATGTCAAGAAAAGAAAAAAATAGCTGAATTAAAAAAAGAAATAGAAATAGAAAAAGATCGAGAAGATATAAAAAAATATGCAATGGAACAAGGTGTGATAGAAAAAAAAGATGACAAAAAATTGGATTGGATGTATAAAGGACCAAATCATTTAGTTAATAGAGAAGAATATTTACTTGGACGACCAATTGATAAATCTTTTGAACAAATGGTTCAAGTAGAAAAGGGTACTGAATTAAGTCAAGTGTCAAGAAATCATGTTGAACATGGTATTAATTTTTATATTTATATATAATATAAATCATTAGTAATTAATAATCAATATATATAATTAATTTGTAATTTTAGAATGTATTCCACCATCATTACGTTTTTTTTCTGGTAATGAACAAGTGGATTTAGTAAGAAAAATGCAAGAAGATCCTTTATATGCTATTAAAAAAAAAGAAATGGAAACAAGAAATCAATTATTAAAAAATCCTGTTAAATTAAAACAATTAAGACAATTGGTATGTAAATAATATTGATTTAATATAATAATGATATTGTAATAATATTATTAGTAATAATATTAATAATATTTATTTATTATTTTAAGTTGGAACAGCAAACAAAAAAAGATAAAAGTGAAAAAAAAAAGAGAAAAAGAAGTAGACAAGATATAGATAGTGATGATGAAGCACAATTAGATCTATTATTGACTACTAAATATAAACAATTAAAAGAAAAAATTAATAATAAAGATTTAATAAAATCAATGAAAAAGATAAAACATAAACAAAAAAGAAATCTAAAAGAAGAGAATGATAATTCAAGTAGCAGTTCAGAAAGTAGTGAAAAAAGTGAAAATAATAAACATATAAAAAAATATAAAAAAAAAAGAAATAAAAGTAAAGAGATAAATGTTCAAGTTACAAAATATAAAGAAAAACAATCTATACATGATAAAAAAGAAAAAGAATATAAATTACATGAAAAATATATTAGGACTCGTAGTTTAAGCAGAGAAAGTGATAATAGTTCAATTCAAGTAAGGAAAGATAAATTATATAAAAAAGACATAACTAAACATAGAGATAAAAAAATTCGTTTAAAAAGTCCTCAAGATAGAAGAAATAATTTTTTTAACAATAAGTATAATGATAAAAGTAATTTTGAGGACAAAGATAAAAATATTTCAAAGAAATTACATCAAAGAGAAACATATTTTAAATTATCTTCTGATAGAACTAAAAAATATTACAAAGAAGACAGAAATAGAGATAAATGGAATTTTAAGAAGAAACAAAATCTTACAGAAGAAGAAAAAGAACAACGTAGGCAAGAAATGATAGCAAATGCAACATGGAGAGATAAAGAAAGAGAACAAAATGTTAAAAAATATCGCGAAGAAGAAAAAAAAGAAATAGATAATAGAAAAGTATATAATCAAGATTTTCTTAGAAAACAATTAGCAGTTGCTGCAGATATAGGAACAGTTGCCTCTAGAATTAAAGCTAATATAAATAATATACAACGATCTGGAGGAGCTATGGATATAAATTTCGCTAGAAGATGATTTTAAATGATCTAAATTTATATAATTATGTAAATTTCATCGAACTAGAATTCTAGAATTATAAATGTAATCTATAAAAATATATATATCTTTTAATATATATTTGTGTATTTTATAATTTTTATAATATTATGACAGGATCTGATAATTTATAAATTTTTATTGAAGAAATATATATATTAAGAAAATACTACATTTTTATATATTAATATAACTTTTAATATATTTACATAATAATTTATTATGATAAAAGACTACATTTTTTTATGTGATCTTGCAAGTTTCTCTATTTTCAATTGCATCATTAATATCATTAATAGTTGCAAAACATCCTCCAGTAAGCATGTTATTAACTACAGCTCTAGCAAGATATCCTGTAGTTATTGAATAATTAGCAGAAAAAAATAATGATTGATCAGCATTTTTTTCTAAATTATGATCCTAACAAAAAAATTTGAATACAATTATTAATGATACTGAATTATGTATAAAATTGTATATTAAATTGTATGTATAAAATTGTATATTATATATACCTTACAATACATGAAAAAACTATCTTCAACGAGTTTATTTAGATTTAATTGTTTCTGAAAACTTAATTCTGGATTTCGAAGTAAAATTGTTGACACTATAGTTAATAACTATAAAAAAAAACATAAATTTATATATATAATATATAATTTATATGTAAAATAAATATAAAATATATAATATATATAAGTATATAATATTTTTTTATATTTTTTATATTTTTTTATATTTTTCTGTGAATATAAAAATTGAAGATTAAGTAAAATCATAATTAATTTGTTTTGACAAAAAGACAATATAAGCTTTCAAAAATTTTTATAATTTTAACGTTCTTAGATTAAAAAAATTAGATAAAATAAAAATATAAATAAAAAAAATTACCTCTACAATAATTTGTCGATATTCTGGCAATTGTATATTATGAAGTAAAGATTCCACAAACAAAGCAAATGTAAGTTCTGAACGAGTCATATTAGACAAAGTAGGTTGTTGGGGTAATTCTCGTCCATTAACACAAATACCATCTGGACAACGCATTAATACTTCCCAAACGTGATTATAAAAATGTGCAGGTACTCTACATAAACAACCTTCAATTTTCCTGCGTCCTAAAACTGTAAGTCTGATACAAATATATAAAAGAAATATATTAATATAAATACATATATATATATATATATATATGTGCGCGCGTGTATAATATATATTTAATTAAATATTATATAAATAAATTAATATACTTTTCATCTTTAGCCCAGTATTTAACTGTTAATACTTTTATGAGAAATCGTCGAATTTCATATGGACTATAATTTTCAATTGGTTTAATATTTTTAACAAACATTTGTAAATAAAGCTTTATTGCTTCTAAAACCCATCTATAAATATGAAAAATATTTAATATTAATATAAATATCAATATTAAAATATTAAATAATTAAATATAAAATATTAAAATTAATATTAATATTAAAAAAATATATATACATACCCAATACGAATTTTTAATATTCCTTTAAACATTTCTGGATTTGTTCCAATAAGTCGACCACAATATAATAAAACTTCTTGTTGAAGTACAGTTTGAACTACATTATGTGGTTGAATTGTAGAATACATAACTGACTGAATTTCTATAGGTGTCATTGGTTTATCAAATACTGTTTCTTCTTGACCAATTACTCCAACTGTTATCTAATATTAAATTAATTATTAATAATAAAAAAATTTTAATATTATTTATTTTAATAATCATTCATTTAATTCAAAATACCTGTTTTCCTTTAACAAGAACTCCAGTTATAAAAGGACTTATGCTATCAACAGTATGATGCAATAAACTACTACAATAACGAACAACCATCCAATATCTAAGACAACCTGCTTGTTGATATAATGATCTTAAATGATCTTCAACTAAAATGAAATTAATTAAAATATATTAATCAAATTATTTACAATATTATTAAATAATAATTTATATTCTTTCTAAAGAATGTAAATTTAATACCAGTTATCCCATTAATTTCATAGTTAATTCCTTCTCGTTTTAATAAAATACCATAAAGTTGACATAAACTATACAAGCTTTTATTGTTACGAATTTCATTTAATATATTATACAATGGTTCATTCATATAATACTGAAATATGAAAATATGAAATAATGAAAATAAACAGAAAAAAATATTTATAAATTATTTATTACAAAATATTTATTTACAGATACTTACTGAATAATCTTTAGTATCTTCTGTATAAGTTAAAGCTTTAGGTACATCTGTTAAACTTTGATATCCGATATAATCATGTTCTAATTGCTTAAATTGACTAAGTTCGAGATCTGTTTCTATAGTATTTATAAAATCTAAATGTTCTATAGTATAAAAAGTTTAATTTTGTTAATATTTAATAATAAATATTGATATAGATAATAATGGTATTATTATATTAAATAAATATTAATATAGTTATTAAATATTAAATTATTACCAATACAAGAAGAAGAAATGAGATTTTGTAATCGACCAATTCGTACTTTTGTTTTATCACAATATCCTTTTTTTAACATAGCAAAAAGATCAAGCATTTCTTTAAATTGTGGATCTCTAAATAAAAAATTTATGTAAAAGATTATATATATTAAAAAATTATGTAGACAAATTATTTTTTAATATATTAATTGTTTTAAAAATTAATAAAATTAATAAATACCTCATATGTTCTTCTCGAATTAAAAGACATACAGTCGGTCGACCTGAAAGTCGCCAATATTTGCCTACAAACTGAAGCTCAGTTTTAATATCATCAATTAATAAAGCCATATCTCTGTACAAATAAAATTCTGACACTTCAAATATAAGAGGATAACAGAGAACTGTCATACCACATACTCTATAGATCTATAAAAAAATAAATATTGATGATTTTTATAAAATTTTTATTTTATATATTAAACATACCTTACTTGTACCCAAAGATCCAATAGGTCTTCCTGGTCTACCTTGTAGATTTAATTTAGTATTTACTCCCAATTTTTCATAGACTTTTACCAATTGTGTAGATGATAATATTTGTACAGGTTCTACTTCATGTGGTGTCTGTGTTTGAATACCATATGTTGCCATCATAGCTTGTAATCTCATAGATTCAGCAATAAGAACAATTTGTACTACAAGATCAGTATGAGTACCCTAATATAAAAAAATTTTATAATAATATATAGATAAATCATGCATTATAATAATATATGAAGAATATTGCTAACATTATTATTTAAATTTTTTCATGTTTAAATATATCTAAAATCAAAAGATTTGAAATTCAAAGAAGATTTTTAAAAAAATAAATGATCAAATAAATCATGCCTTGATTCAAGCTTCATGCACTATATTATTAAACAGCTTTGAATGTATATTTATTAAAATATTTATATAATAAACAATTAACATAATAATTTGATATTAATATCAAACCAATAGTATACATTTAACACTACAATTAATTTAATACAAATCTACTATTCAAGCATAATTATATTTGTTTAATTTAAAAGCTTCAAATATATAAATATTATTAATTAAAATTATAAAGCTATTATAATTAATTAAAATTATAAAGCTATTATAAATTTAATTGTCAAGCATTAAAAAAAAATACTGCAAAATATACTATACTACACATATTATTTACTTACAATACTTGGTTTAGCCTGCATGAAACAAATATGTATCAAATAATTTATGCAACTAATTATAATATATTTTAATAAATATGCTAATTAAATTATATTATTACTTACTTGGAAAGCTGAATACCTTCCAGCTTTTCGTGGTCTATTATATGAAGGCAGATAACGTCTAATTGGATCTAATTCATTAATATGTAATAAACTAGCAGTAAGTAGTTGAGCAATTATAAACATAGCTTGATTCCATAAATACATGGGTCCAAGTTCTGTATCTGCAGAACTTTTCTGACCTTTGCCTTCATTGCTTGAAACTCGATATGTACTACCAGGATCATTTCTTTCTGCTTCTAAATTTTCCTCAGGTACATAATAATACATAGGTATTACAGGATCTATTAATTAAATAAAATATAATATTATATTTATAATTGTATATTATTATAATTAAATCTATATTTATATATTTTTCAATATACCTCCATTCATATCTTTATATATTCTTTCTTTTAACAATTTTTGATATTCTTCTACTTGTTCTGGCAAAGTTTTAAAAACACCATCAATAATCATAAATATATAAAATAAAGGCCATTCACATTCTATATTATCAAATTCCTGCAACAAAAAAATTGTTTAATATTATAATCACTTAATATTATAATAAACAGAATTATAAAAAATAATTAAACAGATAGAAATTACAAGCATAATGAAATTATTTAAGCACTTTTCAAAAATATATACTAACAATCAAATACATCAGAGACCTTGATTTCACCAGATTTGTAATATCGCCGATCTTTGTTTTCTATAACTGTTTTATATCCATCTCTGCCAAATCTTTTAAATCCATAATTTCCTTTTAATCTCCTAATAATATTTGCCTTTGTTTCATTATATAATACATCTTCATGAGTAGCAAATGCAGGAAAAGATATTGTTGGCAATAAAGCTATATCTACACTCTAAATGTATGTTGTATTATATTATAATATTTATTTAGATAAAATATATAAAAAATTATGTTATAAAAATAACTTTACCTTAGAACTTGATTCTCTTGGAAGCATTGTTTCAAAAATACTACGATTTCGATTATGTGCATCAATGTCAACATATATAACTGACCAAGAAGCTCCTTTTTCTCCAAATAAATTACATCCATTAATAGCTTCAAGAGCACTTTTAGCTATACCAATTGAACTTGCATGTATTTCAGGTGTACCATCATTATATCTACTACCACGTTCCCACATGCCATAATCTGGTGTACGATATGCTCTTTCCACATAATAGACAAGATTTTGCACAAATGCTACTTCATCTTGAGTATATATAATTTGTAATCCAGAAGAAATCATTTGTACCAAAAATATCAAATATAAAGAAACAATATCAATCTGCAAAAAAATCAATATTTTTTAATTGTATAACAGATAATTGTATTAGAAAATCATTGTTAATAGTTATCAATCTTTTAACATTTAATCAAATAAAAATCTATTTTCTTTTAATTATATTTATATAAATTATAATTACTTGTAAATGATTATAGTCAGCATCTTTAAAAATTTCATCACCAGTATCTAAATGAAATTTACAATGTAGAGCAAAACGGTTACATTGATTACGTTTAAATAATTCTATTCGAGGTGATTGTTTTACCCAACATTCTAAAATTCCACGCATACATTTTACAGCAGATTGTCCAAGTTCATAAGATTTTCCACGATCATCATCTATACGTCTAAAGAACATAATATATTATTCATATATTATATAATAATGTAATATAATGATTATATTAAATTTAAATTAATGATTTTATTTTATTACCTATATGCTTGGTACAAACTCCATATAGCAGCAGCACAATAAATACTTTCTCTTACACTTCCAACTATTTTATCATTTGAAACTTGTGGAAAAAGACCTGTTATACAACTTTGATAACGTAATAATTGTCTTTTAACTAAAAAATATATATAATTTTTATATTTTATAATATTGTTTTTTGTAACAATTATAATATAACAATATATTATTGTAACAATAATATATTATAATATATAATAAAAAATAATATAAAAATATTTTTATACCAATTCCATAATAGATATCAAGTTGTCTAACTGTATCTTCATAATTGGATATTTTGAGAAACATGTCAATATCCAAATCAATAACACTACCTTGACGTGCATTTCTAATATGAGACCTATATATTTAAAAAATAATTGTTTAAAATTTAATTATAATAAATAAATTAATTATATTTTAAATCACATTTTCTTTTATAAAACACAGAATTAAACCTTTTTGTATTCATAGATGTTGTCGCAAGAGATGTCATCTTATTCATAATAATCAATTTAACTTTTTTTAAAGTTGATCTTATTTAGTAATGCGCATATTCATTTAATAATAGCAATAATTATTTCTATTTGTTTCTTTAAAATCGATAACATTTATTTATAATAAAGTATTTAATATCTAAAATAAATCTTTTAATGCAATATGAAATAATTACATTTACAGTTAACTATATAACTAAAATAATAAATTTTTTCTTTGATTATCGTATACATATACGCGCATTAACCTTGACTGTGTTCTTTTGAATACTTATTTTACTGATACTATAATCAAACTATCTATGTAATTGGCACATAGAAGCTATTTGCTATCTTTAACTTATAAATAGAAATTGAAACAGTTAATAGATTTATTCTTAACTTATTTTAAAATAAACCGAAATGAAAAATTTTAAAATTTAATTCAATTATATTTTGAAATATTTTTCAATTTTTCATTATTTCATTATATAAATAAATCAAAATAAAAAATTTCAGAAGATTTTTAATAAGTTATACTTATAATTGAATTTTTGCAATAATTATTTTTGTTTTAGTTTATTATTAAATCACACTAGCAAATACATTTTAGAAAATACCTTAGATGAAATATTTAATTTTAAGTATTTTATTTTTAGATAAGTATAACACAAACATTCATAAATATTTAAAAAATTACACAATATTTATATTTCATGCTATATAATAATATTATATATCATATCATTTTTTCTTATTTTTTTTTTATAATAATTATAATGCATAATATATATTAATTATTGTTTTTATTTAATTTTTATTTAATTTAAATATATAATATTTAATGATAATTATTAATTATAAATAAAATTTATTATTGATACAATTGTCGTTCATTTCATTTAAATATAATTTTTAAAATATTAATTTTCATTAATATCTATTGTATTTTTTAAATAATTTTGTAAATATTAAAAAATATTTGAAAGTATAATTAAGTATGTTGGTCATATCTTATTATATATTTAAATTAAAAATAAATTTGTATATATATATTTACTATTATTAATAGTTTAAAAACATTCTTTTAATTACATATACTTGTAGTTTATAAAATCTGACCAATGAACTCTTGTATTTTCTCATAAAAATGAAAATTCTAATGAGTGAAAATCAACCATAAAAAATCATTGCTAACATATTCTACGTTTGATCTGTTTTCTTATGAAACATTTTTAGAATGTGTTACGGAACACGCACGACTGTCGTGACAGAAAATTGAGTCAGTTCCGCAAGCAGAGCGCGAGAGCGGTTGTGTCTCTGTTCCGTTTATAATTATAAAATACATTCGTATATGATGGCGTCCGCGAAAAGAAAGCAAGACGAGAAGAATTTGAAAATATTACGCGAACTGGTTTCGCAATCTGGTAATAAAGAATGTTTTGACTGCCATCAACGAGGCCCAACTTACGTCAACATGACAATCGGTTCATTCGTCTGTACCTCTTGTTCTGGTATGCTGTAAGTACTCATTACTTATAAGAAGCCCATAAAGTGTATCAAATCTTCTTTCTTATAAAGGAAATAATTTAAAAATTATTTTATTCAAGATTTCTTCATATTATAAATAAAAATGATAAAATATATATTACAATTTACATGATATTTAATGATTACAAAATTATAATATTCATTAGATAAATGTCAACATTTCAAATATATAAAATAGATTGTTTTGGTCTTAATTAAAAATATTTTTTATAGAAATCAGTAATAAATTTTGTTGAAACATATGTACTGAATATATTATATTGGAAAGATTATAGATCTCTATTAAATGTTCATGTTTACAGTCAGGAAGTTAACTATCAGCATCAGTATTTTCTTTGTGCGTGTAGTAGTAATAGTTGATAACAATGATCAAAATATACTTTTTCAAATAATATAGAAAATCAGTAGCTATTTTATATAATTTATATTATATAAATTTATATTATATTATAATATAATTTATATTATATTATAATTATTTTAGCTTGTTTATGAAGATAATATAAATTTATTATAATATATATAATTATTAGATGAAACAAATGGCTAAATTATTAAATATAATAAATATATATTTAAAATAAAAATATTAACAGTAAATATTTTTTATTTTCAGATTTTTCTATCAATTTTTCATTTAAAAATAATAAATAATTATTTTATGAATTTTATATTTTTATTTACTATATTTTATTTATTTAATAATTTTATTTAAAATTACAGACGAGGTTTAACACCACCACATAGAGTAAAGTCTATTTCTATGGCAACATTTACACAAGAGGAAATAGATTTTATAAAGGAACGTGGTAATGAATATTGCAGAAGAATATGGTTAGGCTTGATGAATCAAAATTCATCTCAAAATTTAGATACAAAAGATGAACAAAAAATGAAAGATTTAATGAGTGCAAAATATGAACTTAAAAGATATTATTTGGATCCATCCATGGCAAATCAAAACTCAAATCAAAAGTCACAATCATCTAATCAAATCAACATTCCAAGGGTTCCACATTCTGGAACATCTACATTATCTTCCACATCAACTTCAAAAATAAACAATGTTGAGTCAGTTAATTTTAATAATTTTTCAACAGATTTTGTAGCTGATTTCAGCAAAGTTCCTGATCCATTTATTAATACAACACCTGCAAGTAAACTCAGTCAACCAATTGTACCTCAGCCATTCTTTGCCAATTTTGACAACAATCCTGTTTTTAATAGTCCAAAAAATACAAGTAAATTGAATCAATATTTATATTTTTACATATTAATATAATAAAATTTGTATATTAACAAATCATTTTTTTTTTAGATGCTGAATCCTTAAGTCCACTTAGTCAGACTACAGGAAATTTGGCTAATACAATGAATGCAAATGGTACACATGTACCTCCATCAGAAGATCGTTATGCGGCACTGAAAGACTTAGATTCTTTAATGAAGCAAATACAATTGAAAGATGATACTGCAACAACATTAAATACATCTACATGGAATACTAATAATGGTATATCCATATAGCAATAAATAATTTATTAAAATTTTACAGAATTATATTATTATTCTTTTTCTAGCTACAAATTCAATTTGGAGTGTAGGAAATCAAACTACAAATGTAATTTCAAATCCATTTACAACTGGTGATTTATGGCGACCATCTAATGTAGTTAATAATAATACACAATCAATTGATACTTCTTTATACAATCCTATTAATCCTTTTAAACCAGTACAATTTCCTGTGAATAATGGTAAGATTTAATTTAAATAATAAAAAATTGAATGTGAAAAATAATTTAAAAAAATATAAATATTTTAGATCCACAATGGGTAGGTATTGGACCATCTAGTAACAGAGATGTAATTCAATTTAGTCAATTAATGACAAATAAAGTATGGCAACCAACTCTTCCTGCATATCATGCAAATCCATTTATGGTATAATAGTATTTTTGCTTTAACTTTGTAATATATACCCATATATAAATGTCTAAAAACATACAAGTTTTTTTAGGTTGGTTCTGGTGTGAGCAACATGACAAGAAATTCGAACAATCCTTTCTTATGATTAAATAAGCATAAGTTTTTAATGGAATTACGAACAAATAATATAGACCTAAAATATGTTTAGCTTAGGGCAATTGTTTATATATGTGACCTTATTGGCAATTAGTGCCATTAATTTTTATCTACAGGAGCACCAATCTCTTATTCATATAACTAAATAATACTTTTATTTATGAATATAATATACACGTTAAATAAAGATTAATATTTGTTACCAATCATGTATTAGTTATCTAGTAAAATTATCCCTTAATTTAATTTAATTTGTATTTTATTATATTGTTAAAGTATTTGAGACAAAATATGATATTTTTTATCTTTTAGAATATATATTAAAATATGTACATATTTTAAATATTTGGAACAAAAATATTTAATTTCTATATATTTCTAATTATTACATATTTAATATAATATAAATATAGTAAACAAAAATATAGTAATAATAAAAGGATTTAAAAGAACTAGATTTTACCTGATGCACACTTAAATATAGTTTATTTACTTAAAAATTTCTAATAAATACAAAATCACAAATGAACACTTAGTCTTTGTCATAATTCAATACCAATAGATTCAGAGTAGAGATTCACTTAACCGGTCATAATTGCATGATAATTAACCATTATTTGATCATTATACTTGCAGTCTACATTACGCGTAGTTGTAAATATATTAATTGTAATAACATGGTCGGTCGTGTTTTACAATTATATATAGATATAATGAGAAGCTTTGTGTGTCAACTAGTCAATTGTCGTATAGCTGCCGTACAAATGTTTCATTTTTCTTAGCTTTGTTTGCTAAATAGTATGGAAGCTCCAATGAATGATAAAGATTGTTGATGGCAATTACTTAGAGTAATAAATTATTTATCAGTGTAAATGGACAAACAATCAAGAAACACTAATATATGAGTTCACCAATTATATTAATTATGTATAAACATACGAGATGTGTGATATTGATATTACTAGGCAGGCATTGCGTATCCCAGAGATACATTCCAAAGCGCATGGACCGTTTCATGGCACGAATTCACCTAGCAGCCATTACTACTGGGGTTGCCTTTTGGCAATGGACGCACCAAATACAATTTCTCACCCTGCTTATTAGTATAAATAGGCGCTCGTTGATAATGATCTACTAATTGGTCTAATGTATGAAATTTTCTTTGACCAATACAATATAATGCTCCTTCCACGTGTACCCTAAAGTGTTTATTACGACCTGGAGCTTTTAAAGATACTGAATAATCTCCCACCTAAAAGTTATAATAATATAGAAATAAAAATATTTTATTATAAAAAATTATTTATTAAAAATGTATTATTTATTGTTGTTAGTAAAATAATAATTCAAATAAACTAGTTTCAATTGAATTAAAATAATTTTTATTATCATACTTACATTAGTTTCACTATCTCTAATTAAAAAGTCACCATCATGACCATGTTGATTCAATAAAGTGTCACATTGTGAACGTGAAATGCTACCATAGTACCAAGGTTTTCCAACAAGATGTGGTCTATCACCAGGATCTGGCCTTCTTTCAAGGGAATCTCCTGTACTAATCTCACTACTTGTCATTCCTCTTTCACGATATGGTTGAGTCAAATATTCACTGAGTTCTTGAAGATAATTACGTGGTACTAGACCTATTTGACCTTGACTGTTTCGTGCTTTATACCATTCAGGATCTGCTGGCGGACGGTCAAGGATTTCCAAACGATCACCTTTTTCAAAAGATAGTTCTTGATCATTATTAGAAGAAAATGAATAAAGTGCTACAACAATATCAAGAACGTTTTCTGCCATTGCATATGTATGAAGAGTATCATCTGCATCTCCTTCTTCTTGAGTATAATTTGATGGAAACCAGCCTGCTTGTGTACCACTTTGACCTCTCCACCAACCATCGTTGCTTTTTTCCAATATTAAGATTCTAGTACCTTTAACAAGTGATAGTTCATCTGCTTGTTGTGCTTGATAATTGTACTTAACAACTGCTGTGCCTATTGCTTCACTTGGATCAGCAGGTAAGCGCCTAGCCATAATAGGAGATTCCACAGCTCTAGATGGTGAATTACTGGATGGTAGAGTTTTTGAACCAGAACCCTTTTTGACTTTCTTTTTGATACTATCAAAAAGAGATGGTTTTTCTTTCTTGACATAATTACTTGGCACATAACCAGCTTGCCCTCGTGCACTTTGTACTCTCCACCAGTGTTTAGAATCATCAAGAAGCAAGTAACGTTCATTTTTACGTAAATCTAATTCTTGAGCACCTTGTGCTCCATAGTCATATTTGGCGACAACATAGCATACGTCGTCTTGACTTGTCTTGCCTGAAAATGGTTATTTTTTTAATCTTTTAATTCATATTTTATTACAATTTTAAAAATAACATAATATTTCTATAATACATAAAATATGTAATGAATATGAAAATTTGATTCCTAATTTAATATTCCTAATTTTTAAATATAAAATTATTACAGTAAAAAGAATATTCTTAAAAATATTATATTATAAGAAAATTTATTATTTAAATATGAATAATGAAATAATAATATTAATTAAAAGAAAAAAATAAATAATATTGAAATTTAAAAAATAAATCTAAAATTTAATATATCCAGAATCTACAATATTAAATAATACCTAAATGAATACAATTAATTACATTAAATTGTTGTATCTATATCTTTCTTAAGAAAAAAAAGACACAAATAGTATGTCTGCGAAATTAAAAAAAAAACTATGTATATGTATAATGTTATCTACAATGCAAAATTATTAAATATATATAAAATATTATCTGCATTGAGTAAATGTGTTTCAAAAATAATAAAAAATATTAAATATATTATAGTCATAATATAGTAAAAACTATATTATTTGTAATTTATTTATATTTGTTTTTATATTTTTATATTTTTTTAAATTATTTTTTAAGATATTTAAAAATATAATTTATATATTATAATTTATAATTTATATTTCTCTGAAATTTAAAAAAATTATTAAATAAACAATATTATAAATTAATTTATTTAAACTATCATCAACAAATTGATGTTTATTATGAAATGGTTAGCTGAAAATTTAAAAATCTTCATATATATTATTATGTATTTAATTGTTTAAAAAATTATTCTAAGTTTTTTTAAACTATTGTTATATATTCTTTAATATAATTAATATAAAAAATAAAATATAAACTATTTACTCAGAATTATATTTTAAGATATATTAAAGATATATTAATTAACTCTTTTTTCTTAATAAATTATACTGATATGGCCATTAAAACAAATTTACATACAAAGCAAAGCATACAAGAATAAAACGTACCATGCTTCATGGCTGCCATGTGCGAAAACAGATATATACGTCTGAGTGTGGCGTGAGTAGCTGCTACTCACACACTACTTGAATAAATATTAAGTCTGCTTGTTCTGTGTTGGCAGCGTGAGTGCAGCAGGCATTCATTCTTTAGCTTTTTGTTTAGTGTTGATATACCTGCTGATTTCTTTGCTCAGAGTCCATCGTTCTCAAGGGTAGGGCAAGCAAGTGCATTACCAACACTTTAGGAAAAATAAAACAATCATTAACTTGATATCATATATATTATAGAATATAATATTTTTTTATATCACAAAAAAAATTATATACAGTACAGTATGTTTATATAAATATAAATTTGATTAAAAAAATATACTTATTTATTAAATAACATATGAATATTTATTTTATTAATATAAATTATCTCCATAATTTTTTTAATATAACTACAAATATAAATAATTATTAAATATTCTTAATATAAATTATATAATTTAATTTTTATTAAAAAAAATTTTATGTAATATATAAAAATATAATTTTAATTTAAAAATTTTATATTCTCATATTGTATTCTATATTTTATTTATAATTTTAAAAATTATAACAAATTATATATAAAGAATAAAAATAATAAAATCTATTTTATATATATATATAATTTATATATTTATGTATATAAAATAATATTATTTAGAAATATTAATATATTTTTATAAATTGTATAAATACATAAGTGAAATAACTTAAGAAAATATAAAATTTAATTAAAAATTATATCTTCCTCTAAAGATAAGTATATATAATTGTTAAAAAAAATATATTTTTTAGAGATAAGATAAGATAAATCATTAATATTAGAAATAATATATATATGCACACACATATATATATTAAATAAATATTTCAAATGTAATTTTAAATTAAATATTATTATTAAATTTAATATTTTTATTAATGTATTTTTTCAATAAAAAATTATTTAAAAAGATATAATTAACAAAATACTTTCAATACTATCATTGATTGATAAAAAGAACATTAAACATTCATGCTACCTACAATATACTATAAAATAAAATAATATTATTAAATAAAATAATATTATAAAAAATATTATTAAAATCATTTAAGAATCAAAACATATGATGAAAATAATAATTAAAATAAAAAATTTATAAAATAAAAAATATCTATAAAAAATCTATAAAAAAAATACACAAAATATTATTTAATATTTTATAGGTATGTATAAGAAAAAAATGAAAGAAGCTTATGAAAAAATTGAAAAAAAGAATTGTAATACAATTTCAACTATAGATAGCTTATATATTATAAAATTCGACAAACGTCATAAGCGATGATTTGATAAAACACGCGAATGTGCTGCCCATTGTGAAATATTTACATACGCAAAGGAACGTGTATACAAGAATTGGACAATTATTTTCTGTTCCCCTTCGCGTAAAACTTAAAGAAGAACTGGTAATTTTCGAAGCACGTATATAGAGTACGTTCATTGCCTTCTTGTCTACCATACTACAAAAGCAAAGTAGAAGCGTGTTGGATGCAAAGGGGCAACAATTAGCACGAGTTAACTCAGCCGTTCCTTTTATTATTTATAAAATAAGATAGTTTCTCGTTTTATTATTGAAAAAAACAAATAAATATTAGCTTACCGATTTTTAAACTAGACATATTCCTGCATACAAGCTTCGAAATTTTACGTCGTTATACAGCTTGTTTTCCCCCACCCTGGGCCGCCATGAACGGGAGCGACTAGAGTATATAGGGGAATGAATCTTTATGGGGAATCGGGTCGAATAAAGAGGGGGTCTGGAAATTAGGGAAAGATAGCACAAATCGTAGAAACCAACAACTCCATCCAACAAAAAGTTTTGGTCACCGTCACGTTGTTAATGATCATTGAACACAGAAATATAATATCAACACTTTTACACAATATTAATTTTCACAAATCCATACAAAATATACATAAGATGTGGATATTATTGTATTTTTTAATTATTATATTTAGAGACCCATTTACATGACCCCTCCCGAAAAAAGAACAGACCCACCCTTAATCCAAAGATGTTGAACGACCATGCGCGCAACTGAGATTATCGTCTCTGTGAATTGCATCCAATACGATGCTGGCGCCATGATATAAAATAATTTTAGTATCTTTATTCATAAATTTAGTCGTACAATCAATAGGTTACCTTCTGATTTTTTATTTTTGTTTATATTTTTATTATAATATATTTTTTAATTTTTAAAAAATCGAAAATGATAAATTATATATAAAAAATATTAATCCTTTATTATAATTTTTAATATTAAATAACAATACTTTCAATACAATTTTTTAATACAAAGTTCATTCTCATGAAATTATATAGTAATAGTTATGCTCTTTCCACAAAGTAGATATTTAAAATCTGAGATTTACATTTAAATCAAACAAATTAATATGTGTAATAAGTTTAGACTTCTAGATTATATATTTGTGATTGTTTGTAATAGTATATTAACATGATAGTCGTATTTCTCTCAAACGTATCTAAGAATATAGAAACTTATATTGACATATGTCATGTTTAGTATCTTTTATATTTATTAATTTAATATTAAAAAAAATATATACAAATTTAGCAAAATGAAATATATATAATAAATATATTTTATTAAATCTAAAAGAATGTAGAATTACTAAATTAATGGATTAATATATTTTAATATTATAAAATTAAATTATACTTTATTGATAATATGATTGTATTTAATGAAAGAAAATTTTGAAAAAGTTTTTTAAATTAATTATATTAAATTATTGTATAATTTAAAACAATGGACAATTTATCTGATTCATTTAAAGCAGAATTAGATTCTGCTACATCAACAGATTCTCTGCAATTAATAAGTGATGAATTTCATATTAGACATTTATCAACACCAGATGTTTCAAATATAGAATTGTCAAAACGTATTGCATTACTAGAATTAGAAAATGAACGATTTCGAATAGATTTAGAAAATATGCGCATTGAACTCAATGCCAGAATTGCAGCTAATGAAGGGCTTAAAGGAAAAATAACAGAATTGTATGTAGAAATGCAATTAGTAATTCAAGAAAAACAAAAATTACAAAATACTTTAACAGATGTAAATAATCATTTAGATTCATCAGAAGCATCTGTAAAATGGTATCAATCTCAAATACATGGATTACAAGCAAACAAGAAGACTTTACAATTAGAAATTGATACTTATCAAGGAATTTTACAACAAAGACAACAAACTATAGCAAATATAAATACTAGATATAAGCAATTGAATACAGATTATATTGAACTTCTTCAAAAACATCAAAAAGAAAAACAAGATTTAGAATGTGAAATACAAAATTTAAAGACACAAAATCAATCAAATAATATTTTAAAATCATTAGATATTAGTACTACTTCTAGTTCTCCAGATGTTTCTACAAAGTTAGAATTAACAGAAGATGAACTACAAAGTACAAAGGCAGAATTAAAAGCATTAGAAAAACGATTTTTAGGTAATGAAGTTTCTAAAGCATTGATGGAAAATGCTTTAGCCAAGCAACGTATATTAATTACAACTATGGAGGAAAATATACAAAAATGTGAAACTGAAAAAAATCAAACTGTTAATACATTGCGTAAAGCACAACTTGAAATTCAAAAATTGAAATGTGAGAATGAAGCATTACAGACTACTCTATTTTCTTCTAAGCAAGAACAAAGTCAGATAGAAGATGCAATTTTCCAATTGCGATTACAGTTAACAAAAATGATTGCACAATATAAGCTTCTAAAATCAAAAAATATAGAAGCAGAGGAAAAATTAAATTCAATGCAAGATATAATAAATGAAAATAAGCGTTTAAAAACATTATCATATGAAGCTAACACTGCTTTAATTAGAAAACTTAGGCAAGAGAAACGAAAAATAAAATGTTTAGAAAATAAAATTCATGGTATTCAAATCAAGGGACATTTGAATAATATGGTATAAAATAATATTTATAATATCTATATAAGATTAATAAAGTTTATTGAAGAAATAACATATAATTATTTTATATATATTTTGTTTTAGAAAAATAAGATGGATGTTTCTTTACAAGAATGCCTAAAGCAAGTTTTAATAAGAAATAAAGTAATTTTCATTAATAACTTTTTATACATAGTTTTTTATTTTTTTTAAATAATCTGATATTAAAATTATATTATTTTATAGGACTTAAAAGATCAATTGAAAGCATTAACAAAAAATTCAGATGAAAGTATTGATGAAGGATATGGTGACAATAGTATTGTTAGTTCCATTTCTATAGACATTCCATCACCTAAATCCATTAATCCAGTATTATTAGATACAGCATCTAATATTTTGCTGCAGTTTAAAGATTTTTATAAGCCAGTACAAACAGAACTTGAACATTTAAAATTAAAACTTAATAAACTGAAGGAACAATGCACTATATAGTATTTAATTATTTTACTAATTATTATTTATTTTTAATCATTTGTGATTTAATTGGAAATTATGTATTACATTCAAAAAAATCATTATAGATTAAAAATTGATTAACTCATTATTATTATTATTATTATTATTATTATTATTATTATTATTATTAATTTTAATAATTTTATAATTGTTACAAATATTATAAGTTGAAAATTTATTTGTATAAATATTTTATCAATTCTAACAAATGTACGTTTTTAATTGAAGATAAAAATATTGTTGTAAAATTTTAAACATATAATAAAAATGAATTATTTTATTATTTTTGTCATATATTACTAAATTATATTTTTTAATTTAAAATAAAGATAAGAATATAAATATATTAATATTTAAAATATATTATTTATATTATTAATATTATTTATATTTAAAAATTCTTAAAATTCTTAAAAATTCTATAATTTTTATCTTAAATTCTATATGTTAATTAAATGGATTTTAAATCAATGTACAATAGAAAAATAAATTTTATTTAGAATTTTTTATTAAGCTGTTTATAATGTATGTACTTTATTAATCAAAAACAATATATATGTTATTTTAATAATTTTATTTTTAATTTAGTGTACATTACAATTTTATTCATGGAAAAATGTTTATTGCAATTATTAATATTACTACAATTTAAAGTATTTTCCATTCAATATTTTTATTACATTAATAAAAAACAAATATCAAGATTATAAGATTTTATAGTCACAAATATGCAATGAATTCTCAAATTTTAATTTCTGGCATAAATATATATATATATATATATATATATATATATATATATATATATATATATATTTATAAAATAAGCATAGTAGAAATTGAAATATGGTTTTCTTTTTGAAAATATCACAGATGAATATAATATCAATATTATAAATATAAAAAAAGAAAAGAAAAATTATATTGTAAATATATTGAAATATGAATTTAAATATAATTTTATTATATATCAAAAAATATTCTTTCTTTGATATATAAATAAATATTATTTAAAAACAAAATCAAATTTAAAAATATTCTTTTCTTTAAAAAATTAAATATAAATTCATCAAGAAGATAGATATATTCTTCTTTAGTTAAAAAAATAAATTTAAAAAAATATTTAAAACATAATCAAATTAAAATTTTTATATAAAAATAATTTTTTATATTATTGCAATTAATTCTTATATTGAATTAGAGAACTATAATATAATATATAATAAAAGCAAATAAATATATAATATTTATTACAATTTTCAATTAAGCATTTTAATCATTTTTTATTTTTAATTGAAATAAGTTATGTATATTTCATATATATATATATTTATATAAATTATAAAAAATGCATAAAATTACTTTTTCATATTCTATTTAAAAAAAATAGGTAATAATTAATTATGACGAAATTTACATAATTTTACTAATATATTTTGACATTTAGAAAAGCATTTTTGGACATAATAGCTTTAATAATGTATAATTAATTTTAATTCAAATTTATTATTCTAAAAAAATTATATAATTATGACAAAATTAATATCTTAATTTAATTGAATTGGAATGATCTAAAATTATAATTATTTTTTTTTAATTTTTTCTTATTTTATACTGTTTATAAATATCACACTTACAAAGAAGATTTTTACATATTAATAAAATCTTCTTTTGCATATAATAAAGAAATATTTACAATAAATCTCTTCAAGATATTTAAAAATAAAGTAATAGTAAAATTAAATACAAATAAATTACAAAAGTAACTTACATTCTTTAAATATAGATATTAAATATAGATATTACATATTTATGGAAAAAATTTTCTGCATTGAAAATATGCTAATGTGCATTGTTTGAATAATTTCAGAAGTAGTGGTTGATTCATGCATTAAATCAAAATTCTCAACTCTTGAAAGGTATATTTCATATGTTAAATTTGATATATAATAGCATTACATATTTTTACTAAGGATTTACATTGCTTTTGTATGCATAGAGCAAAAATTAAATTTTTGATTCCTTTAAAAGGAATAAACAAATATCTGTTTAAATACTGATCCATGTCTGCTCTGTTATATAGCACGATCTATATTATTAATAAATTTTTACATGAAAATGAGTATTATAAATTATTTGAAATATTTTAAATTTATTTGAAAATTATTGATTTGGAAGTGATACATATTATTTTTATGCTTTGAGATCATTAAATTTTAAATTACTAGTATAAAATATTTTTAATACTATTTTGATTGCGTATATATTTTTTTTTTATTTATTTGTAATATGCTACAGTACTTACAGCTCTGTATACATATTTATACTAAAAAAAAGAACTAACTTTGTACGATTGTAGATCGTTTAAAAGAGCACCATGGCTTCAGTCTACACAGACAGTCCTTGGAAGTTTTAACATATCCCATTTTATACGCCATTACGTTATAACGGGAATGTTGTTGAACAATAAAACCTATAATATCATAATATAAAAGTAATTTAAAATTAAATAATTGTTATATAATACATACATAATTATGCTACTAATGCTATTCATATTATTGTATACATTTAGCAAAATAGGAGACCAGACAGTAAATAATTTATCTCGAACCCATTGTCATCTGGGAGTAGATTCCGTTTGTCTAAGTCTGTCAAATTGTCGACGATAATGAGCTCGTCCACGACCTCTATTTCGATGTCCATGATTATTATGTCCATGGTAATTATGATGTAGTTGTCTTGATTGATAGTGAGCATTTTGAGTTTGATGTGAAGATTGTTTTGACTGTGATATTTAAAAGAAAACAACTTATCATTAAATTATTTTATATAATATATAATTTTGTATATTAGTAAAATTAAACATCACAAATATTCTATTCCCAACTATACATATATTTTTTATTAAAATAATTAAAATATTTATAAAAATATGTCTACAATACAATTAACATATAATTAACATACCATCTGATTAACAGGTTGCACTGAATAGGTATTTACACTAGTTCCTGGAGGATTGGGTCCTTCGGTTGTAGCACCAGATTCATCTTCTGTTCGAACTAATGTTTTTACACCTTCAGCTTCTAAATCAATTATACCACCCCTTTCTTGTTGCCTTAAAAATAATGCTGCCATCTGTTTTTGTAATTCTCTCAATTCTGCAGTTACTGAAAAATCGATAGCAGCTTCAACATCAATTGGAGGTGGAGCAGACCATAAACTTTCTACATCACAATTAATGGATTCTCGACATACAGGACATATAGCCTATAAAATTATAATATAATTTTTAAAATTATAATATTTAATGGTCATTAATACTTCAACTTTATTTATATCAAATTGTATAAACTAAATAATATTATACCTGAAATTTATTAGTAGTATCTTGTTGCCATTGAGGCAATTTTTCTTGCTCCTCTCTGTAATATCGTTCTGCAGCAGCAACATGTGCTGCTAAACAATGAGAATGAAAATAATGATAACACTCAGTTTTCGTAAATTCATCTCCTTCTCGAAAACCATACAAACATATGGCACATTGATCCGTTGGAAGATTACTTCTTGTAAGGTGTTCTCTTATTAACTGTTATAATAATATCACATTAATATAATGAATATACATTATTAAAATAATAGTTTTATAATTAATAAATTAATAAATAACAATATAAATTGTAAATATTTTCAACAGTAATAAAATTTAAAAATATATTTTTTTATAAAATATAAAAAAATGTATTTTTTTTATATTTATAATTATATTATTTTTATATAATATATAACATAATAATGTATAATATATAATAACTCAATATTTTAATATATTTTAATATATTGTTATTTTAAAATATATTAATCATAATATTTTACAAATTGATTATTTTTAATATGTAATACATACCTCAATGAGTTCAAACATAACTGGTTGACCTATAAAATTCTTACATTTTGCTTCTGCATCTGATTGCATAAGTCTTACAGTATTTTCATCCAAACCTCTTGGATTTCTGAGATTAATAGTAGGTGATATATCAGGATATCCAGCAGGTAACTGAACAATCAGTGTTACACAAACATATTGAGACTGTGAATCTTCACCAGTTGAAGGAAATAATACAGTCTCAATATATTCTGGTTCGCCTCTGAAAAAAGATTGATTTTCATAATTCATAATAAAACTAACAATAAATTAACTAATAATTTTAAAATTAATTAATTAATAATTTTATACACATAATTAATGATAAAATAATTAAATATTAAATTAATAGAAAATATAATACAAAACATATGTTTTTTTCTCTCTCTCTATAGTATTTAAAAAATAAATATAAATAGATTAAAAAATAATAAAAGTAAACTAATAACTCTTTTTATAAAAATAATTTTGTTCTACATATTTCAATTACAATATTTAACATTTATTATTATATAATAATGTATATAATTATTATGTATATAATATATATATTTATAATATGTATATAATATATATATAACAATTATTATTATATAATAATATAGTAATTGTAAACATATAAAATTATTTTTTTGTCTTACAGATCTTTTACATGTACAATATTTAAATATTTGAATATTTTAATTCTTAATAATTAAATTTTTTTATTTTTAGAAAATTTAAATTTATATATAATTATATATTTGCAGAAACAAATTTTTGTTTTTTATTATTAACTTATATAATATATATTTTATAATAATTATATAATATATTTTTATAATAATTAATAAAAATTAATAATAAATAATTAATAATAATAAAAACAATATTAAGTATTATAAACATATTAATATATATATAAAGATTTAATATTATAAAGATTTTATAATATTAAGATCTTCTATCATATTAAGAATTATGAATATAACATCATTATGATTAATAAATATATAGATTTAAAAGATAAATAATTGCTAAATATTATATAATATAATATAAATAATTAAAATAATAATGCTAAATAATTCTACATAATGTTATAAATATAATACTATTTTCAAATGAATTAATAAATTCAAAAAAATTATAATTCAAATTATATAAGATTAATTTAAATTAATAGTTATAATTTTATTATTATAATATATTATAATTTATTTTTAAAATTAATATTAATTTTTAAAATTAAAATTCAAATTCAAATATATTTTACTTTTTAAGAAATATATTCATTGAATTTTAAAATTAACAATTATTATTTTGCAATTAAATTTGAATTTTTATAAATCATATACTATTATATTTATAATAGTAATTTTAAACTATTATATTTATTTTTTGAAAAAAATATATTTTTGTTATAAATTAAATTTCTATAATTTATGATTAAAAGTTTTAAAATGACAATTGATTCAATTACTAGGTTACGAATATCAAATTTCTTGTAGAAAAAACTTACCTATCATTTTCCTTTATATTTAACTCATCATCAAGCAAAATTGCTTTTAATGCTTCGATTTCATCGGTTACTCTACAAAATATTTTAATATATTTCAAAAAATTGAATATTCATCAAAGCATACCTAATTTAAAATTTTACAAAAATTACCTTTCGTCTATTATCGTCTCTGACATTGTTTTTAGAATATGCAATAATATATTTTGTCTCGTGAAAATCACTTTGAATTTGACAATACAATTTTGTTAGTCTTCGACGATTACAGGATTCTCAATAAGCGTCAATGTGCGTCAATATTGAAAGCCTTCTGCTACTATTACTGTTACCAACTGGATCACTTCAGAATTATTAGTAATATGTTACTATAGTTACTAAGAAAAATTATATTGAAATAAATGATTTAATTGTGCTTTTCTTAATAAAAAATTCTTAATAAACTTATATTCTTAATATACTTATATTCTTATTATAATAAATATTTTTCATATAATAAAATATAATAATATATAATAATATATAATATGTATTCACATCACATATTAAAATATATTATAATATAAATTGTATTAATTTAATCGTATTTATTTTAATAAGACTATTAAAAATCAGTTACAATAAAAATATTACTAATTATAATTAATTATTTGAATAAATCTTATTTCAAATAAATTTTGTAATCAAAATAAATCATTGTAATGTTAGTACTTAAATTTTCTTAGGTTTATCTCTAAATGTAATAAACAAAATTTAATAAACAATATAAAATTTAACACTTAATAATAAAATAATAATTAAAATAAAATAATAAAGAAAAACTTATATTAAAAATATAATATAATATAATTTATGTGAAAGAAATATATAAAGTATACATAAATAAAAATAGTATCATAATAAATAATATAGTGTCATACAAAATCATACAAATATATAATTATAAAATATTTTTAAATTATTAATTATTTATGAAAAAATATATTTTTTAGTATTTCTTATAATTAAATTTCTTATGTAATATTTATATTCATATATTTTTATATAATTAATTATATTTTTAGTTTTGTATGTAAAGAATTGCTATAACTAAATGTATTGATTTTATATTGTACGTTTCACTTTTGTTATCGTGTATGTAACCTCTTATTATTATAGTTTGATAACAAATGTAAAAATTATAATAAAATTAATAAAGTTTCTTATTGTATAAAAATATATATCATTATGCCAGAAAATAAAGAAAAAGAAGAAGAAAAACCTGTTGTTGCAAAAACAGCAATTGATTTACAACGATTAAAACTTCAAAAATTGATGAAAAATCCGGTAAATATTAAAATATTAAAACATTATTTTAGTTATATTTTTATTTTTTTTCTTTTTTAATTTCAAACGAATCAAAAAGTGTTATACAAATCATTTTTATCTTTTTGCATATTCTTAATGACTTTGATAATATATAATATGAATATATAAATGTATATTCATATAATATATTCATATAATGTTTGATTCCTGTATTAAGTTGATTTTATTTTTTTCAAATATTGTTAATATAAAATATTATTTATTTATTTGTTATAATAGGAAAAACCTATTATATTACCAGAACGACCTAAAGCTAAAAGTACACCTACAGTACCAGAATTTGTTCGTAATGTAATGGGTAGTAGTGCTGGTGCTGGTAGTGGAGAATTTCATGTATATAGACATTTAAGACGTAAAGAATATGCACGACAAAAATTTATTCAAGAAAAAGGTCATAAGGTAACAAAAATAATTTTATTCATGATTTTATATATATATATATATATATATATATATATATATATATATAATTTTTAAAGTATAATTATTTAACATGAGTTAAACTTTATATTATTAAATATAAAAATTATTTTTATTAGATTAAATATACAAATGAATAATACAAAATTATTTCCTTATTTCATTTGTTTTCATGTTTTCATTAGGAACTTTTAGATGCAGAATATCATAAAAAAATTGAAGAAAATAAAAGAATAGCTAAGGAAATAACTGCAAAAAAAAGAGCAAAAAGATTAAAAAAAAAACAAAAATGGAAACAAAAAAAAAAGATAAAAACTACAAATATAGAACAACATAGCAAGAATGAAAATAATATATATTCTTCAGAAGAAGAAAATTTAAATAAACAGGAATTAAATAATAAAAATGATAAAATAGTTAAAAATATATTAAATTCAAAAGATTTTAGTCAATCCGAAGAATCAAATTCTATTGCAAATACAAATAAAAATAAAATTAATAGTAATATAGAATATATAGATATAAATGTAAACAATTCAGTTCCTTAACAAAAATAAATAACATTTGGATTAAATCAGTAATTATAACAATTAAACTAATAAATAAAAAATTGTGACTTTAATTTTAATATTTTAATATTAAAATTTAATATTTTTTTTGACTAAAATTATTTTGAAAAAGATATTATAGGCATTTAATAAGTAAAATTTAGGAAATTATTTAAATAAAAAAATTATAAAATGTTTACATTTTAGTTAATTGAAACATATTTAATATATAGATATATAATAAATGATATAAATGATATATTTAAAATTTATAGATTTCATATATAATGTAATCCATATAAAAATAATTCAATATTAAAAATTATATAATATAATAATTTTCTTTATATTTTATCATACTGATAAATATACTGTTGTATTATTTTAAAAAATCTATTTAATTTAAAAATTATCTTAATATTTATATGTAACATTTGCATTTACATTTGTATATTTTATTATTTCTATCTATTTCCTAAAAACAAATTTTTTTCAATTCAATATAATCTTTATTTCTAAAATATTTATTTAGAATCATTCTATATGCTTATTATGTACATATACATATATATATATATATATACTGTTCGCGACTTAAAAAATTTTTTAGAAAAAATATAATTAGTTGATTTTAATGAATAATGAATTTATGATTAGTTAATTAGATGAATCTAATTCATATATTCATAAAAATGAGCATATATATATTAATTGAAAGTATATCAATAAAATCATGTAAAAAAAAAATTTGTCTTGACTCTATGATGAGAGTTTTTTGTCAGCCGCGAACAATATTTACATAGTTTAAATATAATTATATATATATAATTGTATATACATGTCTACAATTATAGTATACAATTAATTTATAAATATATTATATATATATAAAATATTAATTATTTTTTACTATACATTATTCTGAAAAATAATATCATCTAAATTATCAAATCGTTTAGTTCTTTCAAAAATGCTTGCTAAACTTTGGGCAATTTTTCGTTCTTCTAATAATATAGCATTTTTCATATATTTTTCCAATTGAGATTTTGCCTTTATTATATCTCCCATTTTTTCAGGAACAATAATTTCCTAAAAAATATATACAAATATGTATTTGTGTATGAACACAAATTTTTAAATTAATAAAAATTATTTTATATTTTATATATTTAGAATAAAAAATTTAGAATAAATATGATAAAATATTAATAAAATTAATATATTTTAATAAATAGTTTAATTTTTTAAATAAGAAAATCATACTTGAAATTGTTTTATATAACTAGAAACATCATTTATATATTCACTTATTTCTGCCCAAAGATTTTGTAAATCTGATACTTCTGTATAAGCAGCCACATGACTAAGAGTAAGGCACAACTAAAAACATAATAATATTTATGTATATATAATTTCGATTATAGATTTAATATTTAATTATTATAGATTTCATATTTAATAATAATATTAATTACTTGTTGAATAAGAGCATCACGATGAGGATACTCAATATAACTCGGTACATATTGAGAATTTTCAAAAGCTAAAATAAGACTCTTCCATAAAATTATTATATATTTTCCATAGGAATTACAAGAATATAATGCCCATGCTGCATTAGTACGCACTTTAAAATTTGGACTATTACAAATTAGATTGCATAATGCAGGAAATACCTGATCCTACTAAAACAAAAAAATTGTATTAATTGTAATATAAAAAACTAAAGTTTTATTATATTTATTACATACTCGCCAAGAAGATGGTAATATACTATCTGGATTATTACTTAAAACTAAACCCAGAGCTCGACATGCATTCCAACGCACCTTTAATGTATAATATAGAAAAATATTAAAACATAAAATATAATAATAAAAAGAAATTAAAATAATATTTAATATAATGTAAAAATAATTAATGCATATAAAAACTTTCAAATTATAAGATATGAAATACAAGTTTTTTGATTGTATTTCAAATTACTAATTATGTACTTAATTGATATATTTTAATTTACATACCTTCATATCATTTCCTACTGTAGCACAACTTATCAAAGTCTCTAAACCTGGTGATGTATCTTTCAATATGTGTTTGTTAGAACATAAATATAAAATACTCCCAAGGGCTCGAACAGCATTGCATTTTACCTTATCATTGTCTTTAGATGCTTTAATACTGATTTGATATATCTTTGGTAATAAAATTTCCAAAGAAATAGGTTCAATATCTTCATAATCTCTTTTTTTATAAAAATTTATAAAAAAATTAAAATTTTTATATAAGATTAATATATGATTTTAAATATAAAATAGTTTAGAATAATTAAAAAATATTAGTTAAACATTTATATATCTATAACTAACTTTTCTTTAGAAAGACAATTGCACAAATTAGCTAACGCCCATGCTCCCTTGATACGAACACCGAGATTTTTATCATCAGCAGTTAAACAAACTATATCAGCTAGATCCATTAAAAATCCAGTTTCTTCTCTTAGTGCAGGTAATGTAACTAACATTCCTAGTGCTCGTAATCCAGCAGCTCTTACAGCACTTTCTTCATCATGTACTGTACCAAATAGTACTGTAATAATTAAAATTGCTTGTTTTCTCTAAAAGAATATTTATAAGAGATTAAAATATTTTCTTAAATGATTTATTATTTTATTATATTTAATAACAACATAAATAATTAATCATTTAAATAAATTTTTTTAAATGTTTTACTATATAAAAATATATTTATATAAATTATCTAAATTTTTAATTTGTATAAATACTTACTTGAAGTTGGGCAAATACAATAGAATTAATATTGCCTAAACAATCACATGCAGCTTCTCTTATTATTGTTTGTGGATGTTGAAAAAGTGATATTATAGGATCAAATATAATATTCCAAAATATCAGAGCATTATTATTTTCTAAATCAATATTCATGAGACAACCAGCCATAATTTCTAGAGCTCTGCAAGCATGTAATATTACTTGTGTTTCAGAATCTTGTATGACTTCTATTAAAGTTATTGTAATCAATTCTATTTGTGAAAATACAAGACTTTCAGTACTAAATGCCATTCTACCAATTAATTTTAATGATTGAAGACGAACAGGTGTACTCATTGTCTATAATCAGATAAATCATTATTTATTTCTTAATTTATGTTTAATAATTTCTTATTTTAAATATTTTTTTTTTTATAATTAAATTGCTAACTTAAAATATATGTATACCTTATTTGATATATTTTCTAAACAAACATGAATTAGAAAACAGATATTTGTCTGTTTGAATAATTTATTATTATATTCATTTGTCAAATTATTTTTAAGATCTTCAATATCAATCTCTTCATTATTTTCTTCTTCTATATTTCTTTCTGCTTTATCAATTGAAGTATTTAAACATAGTTGATCTCTATTTATAGTTAATTGTTTTCCAAGTATTTCAAATATTTCTGCAGTCACTGGATCACAAGAAGCAATGGCTTCAAAAGCTGATAATGCGGCAACACGAACTGTTGGATCTATATAATAAATAAAAATATATATAACATTTTATTTCTTACAAAAAAATGTAAATATAATAATAGTATTAATAAAAATATAATAAAAAGTATTAATAATAAGAATACCTTTGTAAAATATATATGGCCTACAATTTCTCATTAATTTTGTAGCAAGTCCTGTTTTCAAACGTGCATATGGTGTACCCTGAATTAGAGCAGCAGCGCATTTTAAACCATGTGTTAAGACTGCCACATTTGTTTCACTATTTAAGATCAAAGATAAAGTAAAATGCAATTCTTTAATCATTAGACAAACTGTACCAAAAAAAGTAATAAAAGACATTTGATCAACTTCTTCTGCATGTATTAAGAAAGGTTTAACATCAATTAATAATTCTGTTAATGTACTTAACATATGTTGTTTCACTTTAGATACAGATTCTTTTAAAATACTTCTAGTTAATACTCTAGCATCATTGCGTGATCCAGTAGCAATAATTTGTGGCCAAAATCCAAATATTTCACGACTTGGTGAATTTTCAATAAGTACTTGAAGTAATCGTACAGTTTCTAATCTTATTTTAGAATCCATAATAATAGAATTACTATTTTCAGTATCTGAGGTATCTGAATCACTTGAATATATATTAATTCCTTTGGATTCTAATACAATATTATTCTTTACTTCTGTAACAACTTTTTTAGTAGGTTGTTTTCTTAATTTTGCTTTATGATTTTTTAAATTTTTGCATTTAGGAATTACATGAATTCGTTCTGGAAGATTCATTACTGCTGGACGAAGTAATTGTGGTTTTAAAGGAGAATAATCTTTAAGACCATAAAATAAAAATGCTTGCACAACTCCCAAAATTTCACCCATAAAGTCAATAGAATGTGGTAATACTTCATTAACTGTTATCATTTGCAGAATATGTAAACATGAACATAATATCTATAAATTTAATGTGTAATTAACATTATAAAATTTAATTTGTTTTATATGTATTACTTACTTTAGTATGATAATATTTATTATCATTTATATACAAAGAAGAAACAATATTTAATGTAATATTTTTAATGGTATATATCAATTCCTTTGTTATAAAAACACTATTGTCACTCATCAAAATTCCTTCTAAACAATTAATTGCATAATAATGAGTTTCATTCCATTGTGCATCAGATGAATTTAAATATTTTTTTAATAATTGATCATCTTCAATCAATAATTTTAAATACTATAAATACATATTTTTATTTTAAGTATTTTAAATATTATATTATATTATATATTTATAATAATTAAAATATTATATTTTTTAAAAAATATATACTTACATCAATATCATTAAATTGTTTATTCATTAAAAAACTTTTTAAAGCTAAAAGAATATCATTATGCGTAATAGATAAAGCAAATTTAAAAACTTCTATAAACCACTGTTTACAATGTATAAATATTTGTTCTTGAAAATTAATATTGTTTTGAATTATATTGATTAAAAATCTGCAAAAACTTTGAATCAAAGTTGTTTCTGCAAATGTAACGATATTACATAATTGTTTAATTAATAATTGCACTCCCTAAAACATTATTACAATATATACATAAATATATTTGTTTATATATACATATATAAATTTTGCATTATATTTTAATTAAAATAAAACAAATTATTTTATTACATCGTATGATAACTTACATCATTATTTAAATCTGTTAAATAACGATAATCAAGATTATTAAGAACACAAAGATAATTATTAATTAATTTCGTTTCATAATTCTTTGTCAATACGAGTAATTTTTCTACTATATAATTAAATTTTATTGTATAATTTGTATGATCTATATTCGTTAAAGTCATTTTTTAATATTTTTATCTGTTTAAATACAACTAAAAGATGTTTTAATAAGAAATATTTATATAAATATTATATCGTATATAAATATTTCCAACTGTTATACCACAGACAAAGTATATGATAGATTTAATACTTTTCAAAATCTTTGTATCACACAAATTAAAATATTAATGCAAAAATCGAAAATTTTCTGCAGTCTTCGATTTAAAATAATAAAATTAGAAATTATATATATATTTCATTAAATATTGTAAAATATCACATATAAAAATATTCTTTTTACATCTAAGTATCAAGCTCAGTATAAATAAAGATTCTTTTCTTTTTAATATCTAAATATTAAATTCAATTTAAATGAATAGTTTGTAACAATTTGCCATTTCTTATGAATTATATCGAACTTAATGATATATAATGATATATATTTTTTTATTACTTTTTTAATTAATACAAAATAAATCAATACTTATTTATTTATTTTTTATAAATTGTATCTAGGAAATTTTTGAATAGTTAAATTTTTGAAAAATTACTTTTATCAGTTGGTATCAACAATGCTTAATCCGGTTATAGATTATATAGGTCTTTTGCTTCCGGTAAACCATGGTAAGTGTAGCGTAGTTTTAAATTTATTGATATTGCTCATAAAATCTATAGTATTATGAATTTATCATTTTAAAAAAATTGTTTTTACATATTTTATAATTTAATTTATATTTATTTATTCTTGAAAATGCATAAGAAATATAAAAATTATTCAATATAATCTTGCATTTTTCATAGTTTTCAACCACATGGTATGTATTTTAAATTATTATAAATATATTAAATTAATAATTAAAAATTATTTATAATTTATGATATAATTTTTCATTATTATAAAAATAATTGTTTTTTTTTTGTTAAATAGCCATTTCAAAGGTTTGTAGAATCTGGTCGTATTGCTTATGTGAGCGATGGGCCGCACAAAGGTAAACTTGTTGCCATTGTAGACATCATTGATCAAAATCGGGTAAAATAAAATTTTATAAATATATTATATTTTTTATTAAATATTAAATTAAAAATTATTTAATATAAATTATAGATATAAGTTAAATATAATATATGATGATCCAATATCTTGATAGGAATTGCCGACTGAGATATAATTGATGTCAACATACTTTCACTGATGCAAAATATTTAATAATTATATATTAAGGAAATAATAATATTTTATATTAAATTTTAATTTTTTTTTTTTAGGTTTTAGTTGATGGACCTTCTTCAAATGTTCCACGTTGTGAAATGAGATTAAATGATCTTCATTTAACTAAATTCCGTATACGTTTCCCATATACTGGATCCACCCGTGTTGTACGTAAAGCATGGGAAGCTGCAAATATTAATGACCTTTGGAAACAAACTATGTGGGCAAGAAAGGTTGAAGCTAAGAAAAAAGTGAGTATAATTATATATGTATATAATATACATATTAAATCATCATATATATATCTTTATAATATCTTTATATATCTTTTATGTAATAACAAAAAAAAGTTATTTGTACATAGTAATAAAAAATATATTTACTTAATTTTAGCGGCTGGAACTTAGTGATTTTGATCGTTTTAAATTAAGAAAAGCAAGACAAATAAGAAACAAATTAAGGACAGATGCATTTTACAGATTAAAAAAGAAAGCTAAGAAAACAAAGGCTACAGGTACCAGTAAAAAAGTTGAAAAGAAGTGATTTTTTATTCTATGAAATAAATACAAAATTATCTTATAATTAGCATTAATTATTTAATTACCTTTTATCTCTATTTGTAAGAAAAATAAGTTAAAATTAACAAAAATTCTAATAATAATAAATTTAATAAATTTATAATTTATTTACTTTTAAAAAATATAATACAATATAATTTTTAAAAAATATAAAATACATGCGAAATATATTTTTATAATTTAATTTTATTAATGTTAGTAATACATATTTTTATTTTATACATTATAATGATTCTATTATTATAAAATAACTATAATACAATTGAAAATGATAATGAAGTTTGTCACAATTATAAAGATAGAAAAAATGAAAATATTTTGCTTTTAAAAACTACTATTTCAAAACAATTTATATAAAATATGTTAAATTTAGAATTCCATTAAATAACATATTGAATATTATTAATTTTATTTAAACATTATTCCTTCTTATATCATTTTTATTTACTTTGATTGATAATGATTTGATTTAATTATTGATAAATTTACTAATTCTTTACACAAATTTAATTCAACTTTCATTACTTCAGCTGCTTTGGGATATTTTTCGCAATAATCAATTACAAATTTATATGCATTGATACTATTTTGCATATTTTTTATTTGAATCGTTTTATCAGGAGTTATTATCTTATTGTATAATCTACCAAGATGAAAGTAAGAAAATAAAGCTGGTTGCATCACATCGTCAGAAAATTCTTGCATTTCGAAATTAGAATTACGAACATGTAATGAATCAAGAAATGCTTGAAAATTTTTTATAGAATTTCTTGCTAAATGATTAATTTTTGTTAATGTTTGTGGTGAAGGTTTTTCATCAGACGATCGTAAACGATCAAGTTTTATATCCAGAATATCGGAATATGTTTCTCCTAATTCAATCCAAATTTGTCTACAGGCAGATTCATAATATTGTGGATTTAATTCTGCGATAACATTTTCTAAAATATCTATTCTTCTTTTATGCATTTTTGCTTGTCTATCTTCATGTTCTTCAAAGAATGACAAATATTTATAAGCTCGAGAATTATCTTGTATAATTAATATATAATCAGATGCATGATTTTCTAAAGTATAATATGTTTTAGCTTGTTCTAACCATTTTTGAGTATTTAAGAAAACTGATCTAGCATCATCAAAATCTAATAAATATTTATCAGTTATCTGATTAGTAATTGGTTTTATTTCTTTCTCTAAAATACTGAATCTTAAATCATTAATTATTTTTGATTTTGAATTTTTATTTAATTGTTTGTTATCCTGTCCTGTTTCATTTTTCTGCATAAGTCTTTCTTTCGATGAAAGCATAAGTAAAATTCCATATTTAGCCCAACATCTAGCAACATCTGCACTTCTATGTTTAAAATTTTCCCATTCAGCTGCAAGTGTTTCATTCTCCTCATTATTTTTGGATTTTTGTTCTAATATATTTTTATACTTTTGTAATATGTAAGATGCTGCTGCTAAATGATGTCTTGCTTGAAAGAAATTATTATTTTCCATAAAATATTGAGATAATGTTGCTGCATTTAATGCCCAATCAATATAATCTAAATCTTGCACAATTTCATTATGACCTAATTGCTTCCGCAAAGTCATATGACAATATATTGCAGATTGACAATGATCTTTCAAAGAACTGTATACTTGAGCTAGATAATATAATGTTAAGGTATTAACTTTTTCTAATACCTCTTTAGGACTTAGTTCATCTTTAATTTGTTCAATACCAAAATTCTGAGCTATATTAATAGGATCTCTACAGGGATTATTAATATTTATAAAATTGTTATAAATTTTCTCTGCTTGATCTAAAAAATTTTTTGCCTTCATAGGTTGATTCCATTGAGACCATATAATACCCAATTGATTTAAAGCACTTAATACTGATATAATAGCTTCTGGTTCTAATTCTTTATTTTTCAATAATTTTATACATTCCATAAATTGTTCTTCACTTGCTTTTAATTCTTCCGTGTCAGCATGTAATAAACCACGATTTAAGTGAATCATAGCAAGCATTATAACTCTTTCTCTTTGTTCTTCTTGCGACATATTTTCTGAAATGCTAATCAAATCTGCTTCCATTGATTTGAACATTTCAATTGCTTGATATTTTATTTTATAAGGTTTGCTTTCCATTGTAGATTTGTCAACATCATCCAACAATTTTCGAACATCTTTAAATTTTGCTCGCACTTTTGTAATTATACTCTGTACAGAATTAGATTCCATCTCGATTTATCTTTTTGTTTATATATATATATATATATATATGTATATGTATATGTATATTATGTATATATTATTTATTATTTCTTTATTTTAAATGTTATTATGACAAATTTCACGATATTATCATGATTTTCAACTATCATACATTATACGTACTAAGACATAGCCTTTTTATGAAATCCAAATACAAACATATTTGAGCATGCTCAATAGTATGATATAATAATAAATTTACTAAAAGATTTTTTTACTATAAGAAATGTTACAGCTCTCTCTATATATATATCAATGCAATTTGGACGCACCACGTAGTAGGTAGTAGGTACATGTACTATTATTATATTATATTAATCTACATTGTCAATTCATGTTACATACGATATTATCGATTCAGAATGAAAGAAAAATAAGGGAACTTAATACTTTCAAAAATAGGATAAAAAAAATATTGAATATTAGACCTATTATTTATGTTATATAGTGTTATATAGTATTGATTATTAAATATATATATTGAATTATTAAAATATTAGATAAACTAACTTTTATGATAGTAAATAGCATCATATTTTATATTATTAAGTAATTATTACATATAAAATATAAATTTATTGTAAATATATTTTAATAAAAAATTATATAATAATATTCTTATGCATAGGTTATATTTATGATTATCTATGAAGAAAAGTATACATATTAAAATTTATTATTTATAATTAAATTAATTTATATTAATTTTTATCGAAATAATGTCTTTGAAAAAAAAAAGAACAACTTTAGCAGATAAAATAAATTCATTGGTTACTCCAGCACCAATAAATTTTGATTCTGATGATGAGGCTGAAGAAACAAAAGCAAAGGTAGTTGATTATTATGATGAAAGTGACAATTCAGATAATAATATTCAAGTTTCAGAGATACGTAAACAAAATGCTTATTTCTTGGATCAAATAAGTAAAAGGTAAATTTAAAATTTTATTTTAAATTAATGAATAATTTATTATGTTATAAGTTTATTAAATGATATTTAATTTCTACCATAGATATAAGGGTAAGAAAGTTTCAAGAAAAGACATATTTAATAAGGATAATGAAAATTTCAATATACAAAATATATCAGAAAATGAAAATATAAATGACATAGAAGAAGAAAGTGATGATGAAACAAATGATAGTAATAGTGAAGAAAACATTGAAGATGATGATAGTAATAATGAAGAAGATAATGATAATAAATTTAAATAAAGAATAATTATAATATATCAATATTATAATATATCAATATAATATATCAATATTTCCTTTATAGAATATTATATTAAAAAAATTCAATAAATTCATTTAAGAATTTTTAAGAAAAAGATAGTTGATAAAAATATAAAATTAAACATAAGATCAGATTCTTGAAAAATAACTTAGTTCTATTATATAATATTTTATATAATAGGATATATTATTAATTAAATATATATATTTAAAAAATATATATATTTAACATATTCATTTTCTTAATTAAATTAGTTAAATAATTTTTTAAGAATAAGGACGAAGATAGATTAGATTAGAAAGTAGGTATAAAAATAAAAAAAACGAGATGTAATATAAATAACTATTGTATAAACTGTAGTTTGATAATTATGAGTCAAACATAATAATAAAATATAAAATGTAATATACGAAAATAAAAATAATGAAATTTAATAAAAAATAAAAAATTTTTATTACTGAACAAAGAATTTGATTTAATGTCGAAATATAAATTTCGCTCCATGAAATATCCAACATGAATGCATCTGAATTTGATTGATTACAATTAACTTCAAGTTGAATATATTTATATTGGATGAAATATTATATTAAATAAGATATTATATTAAAATTTTTAAATCGTTCACTAAATTGAGTTTTTAATAAATTCTTATAATAATAAATTTTAGAAGAAATAATAAAATCTAACAAATAAATATTGGTGAATTAAATATATAAATTTATAAATATCGATATTAAAAATATCGATAATTTCGATATATCAATTTCTAAATATCGATGTATCGTTATCATTCCTAATTCCTTAAAGACGCATACATAGATAGTCTTATGGCGATAGTATGAATATCACGTGCTTTTACATATTCTAAATCAAAATAATTAAATAATATAATAAATATACAAAAAATATCAAAAATAAATATGGAAACCGAATTAGAAAAAAGTAACTGTGTTAGAAATCAATTACAACTTTGGGAAAATTTATTAGAAGTTAGAATAAAATTACAAAAATGTTTAATTACTAGTAATCAAATGCCTCAGTATGATATTTACAACGATTTTAAAACAAATGCAGAATATATGAAAATAGCTGATGAAGTGAAGAATAAATTGAAAACATTATTAAATAATATGTTGCAATTGCAAAGTTTTCTTGTAAAACAATATCCTAAAACAAAACATTTATCTACATATAATAAAAAAAGAAAAGCTGAGGAAAGCAAAGATAAAGTAGCAAATATAAGAGACCCAATGGATGAAGAAATTCCTTCAGACACAGAAGATGAAAATGAAAATAAAGATGATAAAAAGTATAGAAATTCAAATATAGAAGATGAAAATGAAAATATAAATGAAGAAATTCTTTCAGATATAGAAAATGAAAATGAAAAAAACACAGATGATGAAGATACAGACAATTTTAATAACGATATATTTAAAAAGAAATTAAAACTTGGCAACTATGAAAAAATATTAAATAATAATCATAAATCTTATATAAATTACAGAAATTCTATTATTCAAAAATGGAATGAAAAAACAAAGATAGCTAGTGGTAAATTAAATAAAAATACAAGTGAATCAACATTAAAACAAATTGAATTTGCTTTAAATGATAAACAGAAATTGCGTAATAGAAGTCGATTAAAACGATCAGAATATAAAATTATTGGTAAAGTAGAATTACCAGAAGATAATGATGGTAGAAAACTTCAAGAATATGATTCTGAAATTTATGATGATGATGATTTTTATCATCAACTTTTGAGAGATTTAATTGAATATAAATCATCTGATATTACTGATCCAGTACAACTTAGTAAACAATGGATAAAATTACAAAATATGAGACATAAAATGAAAAGAAAAATAGATACAAGAGCTACTAAAGGTAGAAGAATACGATATAATGTACATAATAAATTAATAAACTTTATGGCTCCTATCACAATAAATGATATATGGACAGATCATGCAAAGAATGAATTATATAATTCTTTATTTGGTAAAATTAAATTATCAAATGAAAAAGTTGGATGCTAGATTTAAAATAATTAATAAAATGTTAATTTTGTATATTTTATTAAAAAATATTTTATAAAGTTTGTAGCAATTTGATAATGAAATGAAAAAATATTATTTAATAAAATAAATAATAAAAACTTGTTTATTTTAAATATCAAATTATTTAAAATTTTTTAAATCTTCAATGAAGTAATTTATATAGTAATAATATATAAATATAGCTCTTTTCTTGTATATTATATATTTATTCTTCTTATATGTAATATAATATTCTAATATAAAATTTAAAATGTTAAATAATGTTTGTTTTTTTATTGTATCAAACCTGTTATTGTATATTTATATTTTTGTAAATAAAATAATTTTAATATATTAGTAAATTTTTTATGTATTAAATTATTTTTTATAATATAACATTTAGAAATAAAAAAAAATATTGTATAAATGAAAAAATATAAAAGTTATAAAAAATGTTAATAGATTTATATGATATAAAATCTAAATTCATAATTCATTTTGTTTATTATATTTATTTTATACATAAATATAATTTTAGAATTTATTTTAAATTTAATATGCTAAGGTATTCCTTAATTACTATTTATATTTATTATATATTTAATAATTTATATGTACAATATAAACAAAAAATTTTTCATTTTCATCAATATTTTCTATAAAGTTTAATAAATTTTTTTATTTTATATACTGTTTTATATTTTTTATAAAAACTTTTGAATATATATATTATTTATATACAATATTTTATTATATTTTTTTAAATAAAAAATAATTGAGAATTTTGAACAAAATTATTTTATTATAATTCAATGAAAATCTGAGCGATACTATCGCCTCTACATCCGTTCTTTTCTTACTCAATTATTTCAAACTCTATAGAATCAGTAGTTTCACTATTGGATATATTTGATCTATGGTACAGGTGATTCTCGTTTCATTCTACTTAATTTAACCGGTGATTACGCTCAAAAGAGCAGTTGATAGTTATGGATTCTGCGTGTCAAAATTCGGATTTTAGTAATAAATATTTGCTTAGTCAATTAAATATAGCTAGAAAAGAAATTAATAATTTAAGGTATTGTTTATATTTGATTGCTACTATTTTATAAATTCATATATAGAATAGATATTTTGAATATTATATAGATAATTCGAAATATCAACAAGTTCCGTTTAAATATATTGTTTTATATACACTAAAATATCCTAATGAATGTACATACGTACGCACATACATACATACATACATACATACATACATACATACATACATACATACATATATATCATACATACATACATACATATATATCATACATACATACATACATACATATATATCATACATATATACATACATACATACATATATACATAAATATATATTGCACATAGAATATTATATTAATATTCATATGAAATATTTATTGTATTTCATGAATAAAGTAAATGATATAATTGAAAATATTAATATTTAAATTATAATATTTTATGTTAGATATATATACATATATATTTTTGTAAATATTAATGTATTTTATTAATGATTTTTTCATTTTAATAGACAACAAATAAAAAGTCTTCGATACATTCATGAAAAAGATGTTGACGATATAAAACGTCTTTTGGAATCATATAAAAATGGATCATCTATGTCTGAAACAAAAGTTATAGGTCCAAATGATGTGAAACCTAGCACTAGTACAGATAATGATGCTATAAAATTAAAACCAATTGGAATAATATCTACTTGTTTTCCTAGTAAACGTGCTACACCCAGACAAACAGGAGTCTGTGGAAAAGTACCAGGAAAACTTTTATTATATAATTCAATATTTACCAATCCTGATCATGCACTTGAAGGATTACAAGATTTTTCACACTTGTGGTAAGATAATTAAAAAAATTTTTAAATATAATTTATTTTTAACTTATTATATTAATTTTGATTAAATATAATAAAAAATATTTTTTTTCTCATTTTATATGAGTTATTATGAATCATTAATCTATAGTGCATAAAAATTTTATTTTATTTATTCCCAAAGAATTAATATAAAATAATTTCTATTTCAACAGGGTTCTATTCTATTTTCATAGAAATGAATCCACACATGTTCGTGCCAAAGTTGCACCACCAAGATTAAATGGTACAAAAACCGGTGTATTTTCTACACGTTCTCCACATCGTCCATGTCCAATTGGTTTAAGTTTAGTAAAAATTACAAATATAGAAAATCATACAATATATTTTGAAGGTGTAGATATGGTTGATCAATCACCTGTATTAGATATTAAACCTTATATACCACAATATGACAGTCCATCATGTTTTGAGAAATCAAGAAATAGATCACAAGAATCTAATATAAATGATGCATTTGATTGCATAGAAGAAACTGCCAGAAATCAAATATGTGGTACAACTAGTGTTAGTCTTGGAGATGACACAAGAAATTTATTTTCAGAATCTTGTTATAGAAAAACTATTCATAAAACAAATCAAGAAACAGATATTTCTAGAGATGAAGAAATTGCTTTAAGATTACAAGCTGAAGAGTTTCAAAGAAATTCTAATTTCGAAAATTACACCAGTATAAGACATTTTTCTGAATTAAATGATATCACTTTGCACAATAATAGTACATTACGACATAACGTAGATGTAACTGGTATACATAGAACTTCTCATACATTTTCTGATACTTTATCTGATACAAGATCAAGTTTGAATATAATTAGACACAACATACTTCCATCTAATATTGAACAATCAGAAAGTTTACTAGATATAAATAATGAATTACAAAATATTAATGTAAATGGTCGTACTAATATTGAATCAGCATACGAATCGAGAAACATAGAATCTAATTATACAGAAACGCATGCTTCTCGATCTAGACTTTTAGATGGAGCTGATGGACCAAATACCATTTGTGGTACAGATATAGATTTAATTCATAGACGATCATTAAATTCAAGAATCGACAATTCTCCCATAAGAATGGGAGTACGAGAAGCTCCTGATGGAGAAGAAGGATTAGAATCACAAATTCTCACTCCGCAACATTTACCGAATCAAGAAATAAGAACTACATCAAGTAATAGTTTTCCAGACAATGGAGATGCACATTTAGTATTTTCTTCTGAATTGAGAAATGCTGAAGATAGAGAATCAAGAGCTAATTCTTCTTCAGAAGTAAGAATTCCAGAATGGATATCAAGACCTCGAACACCTCTATGTGTAGTATTTAACGATCGTGCTTTAATTCAATTAAATGAAATCTTAGGAACTAAAATTAACGATCAAAAGATTGCAATTGAAAATGTACTGCGCGAAGATCCTAGATCTGTATATTTAAGACAACGATGGGGTAGTCAATTTTATACTTTCTTAATTCACGATTTACATATCACTTGTAGATTCGATGACAATCACGGTATAGTAACAGTTTTCCAAGTCAAACACGCTGGTCGTATTTGCGAATGTGGAGAACCTGAATGGCAATGCTTGGGTCATTCACCACCCTCATCTTAAAAAACATTCTCTTATGTATATATGTATGTGTATATATATATATATATATATATATATACAATATTATATATATATGCATAACATTAATTTGCTACTATATTTTTAAAATTGTTGATTACATGTGAATGAATGAATAATTTAATTTATATATCTATAATATATTTTATTTCTATATCATATATTTTTTAAAAATTTCCTCGTTATAAAACTTTAGAGGAATGCTTATTTAAAATTTTGTGCATTACAATTGGTATTTTTAATTTAATATTTATCTATAAATTACAATAAATGATTGTATTTACATTTAATATTAAAATTTCATGACAAACAATTAGTAACTTAACTTAAGAATATTATAAGATTAAGCCAAAAATATTTTATGAATCATAATCAAATATTAAGATCTTTTTTTTTTCTGTTTAAAATTATTATTATTGAGAAATATAATTTTAAATAAATTTATTTGTTTTATACGAATGAATTTCAAACTTTTCAAATTATATTTTGATATTTATATTATATAATTAACATTATTTTTTTATGAAAATTTAGTAAAATATTTAATTACATGTTTTTTCTTTACATCTTTAATTATTATTTATTGATAATTTTATTGTTAACGAAAACAATCAATTTTTTTAAATCTTTTCTTTTTTATACGTAAAAAATAATTTTAGATTTTTTACAATATATAAATATATTTAAAAGATTTATCTAATTTTTAATCTAAAATTTATTTAAATGCTAAGATGTTAAAAATCTTATAAATTATAATAAAAGTAGATAAATCTTTTAATTATGGAATATTTATTCTATATAATTTTTTATGATTTTTTATTGTAATTATATTATTGCATAATTTTTTATTGTAATACGAAAGTTCCTATATGTTTTTAGTCTTTAAACAGTTATAGTGCAAAAGTTATACTTTAAACTTGCGCACAAAATAAAAATATTAGAAAAAAATTTATTTATAAAAAATTGTTCATCAAAATTTTTATGATATTAATACGATAATTTTAGTTTCATAATTTGATTGCATTAAAAATTACGTTAAAAAATTCATAAGGAAAAACATTGTTAACTGTGATTATATATAAATATATAATTCAAGTATACATTCGTATTGTTGAATCTGCACCTGCAGAAAATACCCATGGTTGAATAGGATGGAACATCACATCCAAAATACCAAAATCATTATAAGATTCATGATTGCATAATCTCTTAAGTGGTACGATCAATGCATTTTGCATTAAATCACTAAAATGTATTATGAAATAATTAATATATAATGAAAATTATATTAAATAATTATAAATTATCTTACTTGTACACCATTCCATGAGAAACAATAAGACTTCTATCATCAGAACCAGATGCAAAAAGAGGATATCGCTTATGAAAGATCACACTTCGAACGCCCGTACCATGTAAACGTAATGTCTGGTAAGGTTTTGTACTTAAATCAAGATCAAACCAAAGCATTTTGCGATCATAAGTGCCTACTAAAATATTATCACCTCCTAGAAATATAAATATAATTAAATAATGATAATATAAATCATTCATGTAATATTCGATTTATTTACCTGGATGAATTGCCATTGATGATATCCATTGTGAATTCGATAATAATTTTTTAATCATTTCTTGTTTTACTAAATCATATATTCGTACGTTTCGTTGAGTCTACAATTTTTTTTTTTTATTACAATTATACTTATAAAATTATACATTTAATTTGTATTTTTTACTTACTGCTACAAACAAATAAGGCCTAATTGGATGAAATAAGACACATTGTATTAAACCTTTTGATCTAGTGAATGGTAATTGAGATCTTCGTTTCGATAATTGATTTATTAAGACAGATCTATTTTGACCATCTGGCATAACAGCAGCAAAATAATCACCTTTACCATGCCAAGTTACTTGTTTCACTATCTTAAAATGATTTAAAATTATTCTGATTCCATCAGTCCAATGTTCACCTTCTGCTTGTTCCCATTGAACAGCAGTTTTCACTCTCTCACTTACTGTAAATATAATTATTCTAATTATTATTTTTTAGTAATGTTCATAAAATTACAATATTATAAATAGTTATAGTACATTTTTAAATTATACAAATATAATACAATATATTTAAAAATATATATAATAAAATATATAATATAATATAAAAAATATATTAAAATACCTATAACATCACTTTGTGGTATTATTTCTAGTAATTGATTTGTTTTACTAGTAATTAAATGATCTCCTATACCAGGATTTATCAAAAGAATCTTTTTATCTGCAGCTACCGCTATAAGTGATAGAGATTGATTTGGAGACCATGCTGTAGATCTAATAATTCCTCCACATGGAATTGTCTTTACACATCTGCCTGTTGCTATTTCCCATACTATCAAACAATTAATTGTTATATATAATATATAATATACAATATTTTATATAAAGGAACTTACTTTTTAAATTCATATCATCACTACCAGAAGCAATGTATTGCCCCATTGGTTCTGCAGTAATACTTCTTATCATATCTGTGTGACCTTTAAATACCATGGACATTGTTGTAGGGAATGGTTGTAAATCCTTTGGACTAGGTAATTGAGGTACTAAAGCTTCAGGTTCTATAGTTAACTTCATTTTCAATGCTCTAGGACATAAATACAAATCTAGACATCTCTGAAATCTTTCTTTAACATATTTCGGATAAGAAGGAACTTCGCGAAGTGAATTAAATTTCTGTGGAATGAAATGTAATTTTCGTTTCCATGGTGCTGTTTGTAATTTATTCCATTCTTTTAATTCTTTTTTATCAAATAGATATTCTGGTGGAGGATTATAACTTTCTGCATGTCCAGGTAAATGTCTTTTTGGTGGTGGAATATGTTTATGAATTCTACGCATTTCTTCAGCTTGGTCATCTGATTGCCACAACATGTAAAATTGTGGATCGTTTTTTTTCTGTTCTTTTTCTTTCTTTAATTCTTCTGTAGATTTTATCCAACCCATTTTAAGTGCATGAACTAATTTTGATATTTTTTTAGCTTCTGGTTTAGATGGTAAGAATGAACGTTTATGTTCTGGAAATTTACGTACTGGTGTTTTCATTATTTCTGAAGTGAACCATTCTATCCATGGCTTTAGTAAAACAATAACATTAAAAAGTAAATTAGTATAGGAGATCAATTAATGAATTATTATTAAGTTATAAAATATTAAACAATAAAAATTACAATTAATCTTATTAATAAAATACTTACAGAATATTCATCAAAAGTTATATCAGGAATTTTCCGTTTTTGTATCCTTGTAATTAAATCTATATCTGCTTCACTTAATTTAACATCTTGTCCAGTCTGAGGATCTTTAATTGTTCTCCAAAAATCAGGATCTTCCATTCTTTTCAAAAAATTATCTAACTGATCACCTTTTTGAGGTTTTATAATTTTTTTACCATCCCAATTATAACCAATGTGATCATAGTCATTATACCATTTCATTGGTATATTTCCAATTGTATTGCGAATATCTTCTTCATCAGAACTATCATATTCATATTCATCTATTTGCTGATTTTTTATCATTTTATCACTATTTATTTTTTTGTTTATGTTAGATTCAATATTTTTTTTTAAATCTTTTTCTTCAGATCTTTTTACATCATTTAATTTAAAATTATTATCATTTTTTATTTTATTATTCTGTATAGAAATATTTGATACATTTGATTTATTAATTTTATTTGTAAAGTATATGTTTTGTTTATTAATTTGTATCTTATTAGATACATTGTTTTTGTTATTGATATTAGATATAGAAGATCTATCTTTTTTTATCTCTTTAGATTTATTTTGTTTAAATTTGAAATTTTCATTTTTTAAAAAGTTTTCCAAAGTTTTATGTTCACTTTCATTAGTGTTTTTATTGAGAGAAATTTTTTCCTCGTCATTTTCGGAATAATCTTTATCCAAACTAAGATCATCTGAATCTTTATCCAAACTAAGATCATCTGAATCTTTATCCAAACCAAGATCATCTGAATCTGTTTCAAAACTTAATTCTTCTTCATCATTAGATTCAAAAACAATTGGATCTTTTTCGGTATCTGATTCAGGAATATCTTGATTTTCATCTATTTCTTCATCTGTGCTTTCATCATTGTTATTCACTTCAGCAGACAATAAATCTTCAGCACCTGAATCCTAAATAATTTTTCCATTTAAATTACTTTATATTTCTTTACAATATAATCTTTTTAAAATAAATAATATTTTAATTTAAATAATTATATTTTTTATATTATTATATTAATTTTTATATTTTTAAATTTGGATTTAATAATATATATATATATAAATATATATATATATATTTTTGATCATATTATAATAATAATAAATTTTTTAAATTCAACTTATATATAAATTTGATTAAAAATATGTTGTCATGAGATAAAATTTCATAAAACTTATTTGATATTTAAATATTTAAATTATTTATATATTTAATAAAAAATATTCAATAAGATAATAATTCTATAATTTATTTCTTATTAAAACGATTTTTATTAAAAAATTATTAGTTTAAAAAATATATATTAAAAAGTTGTATATCTTTTATAAATGAGAATGCAGTATTAAAAAAACATTACCGATTCTTCTTTAAATATAGATTTTGTTGAATTCTCTTCTTCTTCTGTAACATTATTTTTAATTTTTGTGTTACTCAATTTTCTTTTTGAAGTTTTCTGTTTATTCTTCATTTCTTCACGTGTATACAAATAATAGAAAGGTTATGTATATTCACGTGATATTAGTTTCAAATTTATGTACTTATGTATATAACCATAAATAAAATATTTATATGATAAAACTATAACTTAATATATTTTTTATTTCACACAAGCGTAAATATTATTTTAGTATTGTTAATTTATTTTAATATTATTTTCAATATTAAGTAATAAAATTGAAATTTTTTAACTTTTAAGAATTTAAATTAATAAAAAATAATTTTGAAAAATTATTTAAATTAATTTTTTTTAATTTATTTAGATTATTTCCTATTAAGTTTAAATTCTTTAATAGTTAATAGAAAATATAATAAAAAATTGTATTATTTATTGAAATGAAAAAAAATATGAAAATATCTCAAATAAATGCTTAAAATTTAAAAAAATTCAAACAGTTAGAAAAGTTAGATTTTTTTTTTATTTTAATAATTATTTATTTAATAATTTCACTAAAATGTATTATTGTATTATTTATTTTTAATATATTATTTTAATCTACATTAATTTATTAATTGTTTAAAATTGTTTGATGAATCCTTAATTTTTTTATAAATGTTAAATAAAAATAATTAACAAAATTTTAACTTTTTAAACAATATTTCATAAAGATAAATTAAATTTTATTGAATATTAAAGAAATATTACAATTAATTATAATGTGAATAAGATATTAAAAATATTTTAGATTACTTAAATATAATATATAATTTGTTTTGTTAAATTCATATACATTATATAAATAAAATACTTTATTTATGTACATTTTTCTATATTTATCTTCTTGAAAAATTTATATAATAGATATGAAAATTTAACTATTTATACTACTATAAATAAAAAATAATCTATAAATTCTTACAATATTTTTCAATTTGCTATATCACTATATTATATTTTATTTGTTGTGCAGTATTAGGTGGTGTAGTTGTTGGATGAATATGAACAGGTAAATCCCAAATCATTGTTTCAACATCCAAAACTAATGGTCCTTGCCAATTAATACTAGTTTCATTTGGCATTTCTACTAGTTTTGAAGTTGTAACAAATTCAAAATGTAATCTCCATTTTAATGTCATTAAATCAGTTGTAAAATCCGGTGTTACATGTAATGGTATTGGTAATACTAAATGAGAATATTTTAAACCCATACACATTTCATGATGTTTATTGTAACTAACTAAAGTTGGAGTTATGGCCTTTCCTCGTCTGTATTCATCAGAAATATGTTCTTCTGATTGTAATGCAACAGATACTTGTGCACAAGAAACAGTAGCATTTGAGAAATCAAATGTTCCAACTATATCTTCTCCAAGTTTATAGGAATTTTTGAAAAGACAAAATCTTACGACGCGTCCACGTCCATTTGTAATATTATAAAAATTTGGACTACGTCTAGCTGTTAAATTCTAAATATAAAAACAAAATATTAATTGACAATATATATATATCATAAAATATATAGTTTTTAATAAAAAGTTTAATAAACCTGAAGAGTTTGTAGTGCCACATCTAATGGAGTTTCTCTATGTTGTGTTTCCATGAATGGATTATTTGGACTTAAATCAACACTATCATTGCAAGCAGCTACTTCCGGCAATTCTAAAATTGTTAAATTGAAAATTATATGCAAATATAGAATTATTAAATATTTTATATTTAAGAAAAAATTATTTTATATATATATTTATAGATATAAAACTATTTCCTAAATGATTAATTTTTTGTTTTCATTATAGGTAAAATTTTACAATCTTAATTTCATATAGAAAAAAATTATATATCTTTATTATAAGAAAAATTGATAATAAATTGATAAAATAAATGAAAAGTTTGTATTATATTTAATACAATTATTAATAAAATAATAGCTTTAAATGCAATTTTTTCATATTTTTGAGAACATTATAAATTTATTCATTTATTTCTATATAAAAAATAAGTTTAATAAACCAGATAAATAATATACTACCACTCAAAGAAAGGACTCTAAATGGAATTCTAAGCAATTTTATAGCTGTGTTTACTCGTTGTGTTCCAACAGTGATTTTATATGAATATTTTACTGCATGTCCTCTATAAGATGGAGGTGCATCGCTTGGAATTGTTTCCCGATAGAGATCTATAAAACTTAAATATTTAATTTTTAATCATAAATCTAAAATATATTTAAATTTTTATTACAGACTCACATGTTTTACTTTCACCAGGAGATAAACGTAAATCACAAAATAAAATTTTAGGCTTTGTGTTTAGAACAACATGACCATTATCTTGTTGCCATGGTGCAAATGTTGTATCTGCAAGATACTTATTATAAAAAACAAGCAGAATGAATTATAAAGTTAAAAAAATAATTCAACATTTAAATAAATCTACATGAGATATAATAAAAAATGGAAAAAAAATTATTACTTTAAAACATAATAACTTACTTGCATTAATAGCAGCTAATTGAGCTGTCATGTTTAATTTTTCTGAAAAAACAATTTTACTATTTGTGGAACATTGACAATGAACTTGAGCACTAGCCCATGCAAGACTTTCAAAAATATCACTGAAATTAAATATAATTTATGTATAAAAAGTAGAGAAAGATCTTTTTGATATCAATAAATTAATAATATATTACCTATGACTTTGAGAAATTTGATGAATTGGATTTGGAGGATTACTAAACGAGACTAAACATTCTATAACTTCACCAGAAAAATATACGGGTCCTCTAATTAATTTTGCTGTTATTTCAATCATAATTTTTGTTATAAATTGCAAATAATTTTCTTAAATAATTTTTGAAATATGTTTAATCCTATAATGTAAATATTTCGTATCACAAAATTCGTTTTATATCTTATTGTTTCATAAAAATTCAATTTTTCTGTTCTATTATACAAAATGATATTTAAAATTAATTTCATGTATTATTTTCAATTTGTGAACTTCATTTTATTATTTTCTTCTCCTATTTTCAAAATTGACATTTTTAGGATTTTATTAATATTAGTCTAGAATTATAAATATATAGAGTATCAATACAATACTAAATTTTATTATTACACATATATAATATTTTTAAATATTGTTTACAATATTTCAATTTATATTAATTTATATTAACTGTGTCTATATATATTATTTAATTTGTTATAATTCAATTTAAGCCATTAGACTTAAAAACAAATTACGCGTGTAAAATTTCAATTTCTAATACGTATCCATTTGTTTGTTTCGTAGTATATTTTGTTTCTCCTAATTGTAATGCTTTACTTTCACTTAATAATTCAATATTTATTGATAAGTATTTTATTAGAAATACAAATTATAATATAATTTATTAAAAAAATAATATTTATTTTTGTAAACACTTGTATCGCAATGATATCAATTTTTTACTTTAAATTGTGTAATCATTAGTGAATTAATAATAAAAATTATTATTGCAATGGCAAAAATAACTGTATGTGAAATTTTTAACCAAATTGATGACAAATATTATACACTTTATGTAGAATGGTTTAATTCACATCTTAAAATAATGTTATTAGAATCAAAAATATTACCGTTGATTGGTGAGGTTAGTTCATAAATAAAAAAAAATAAATAAATAAAAAATAAAAAAATAAAAAAAATAAAAAAAATTTGAATTCAATTATATAAATTTTTAAAAATATATAAGTTTTATTCAATAAAAAAATTGTTATATTGTAGATGAACACTAAAAGTATAAATGATTTTTCTAATGAATTATCTAAATCATTTGATGAGTATTTTACAGAAACAAAGAAAATACTTTGTGGGAAAGATACAGAAATTAAATATTTTGTTAAAAATAAAATTTTAGAATGGAGAAATAATGTATGGATCCTTGGAAGAATTGAATTGCATTCTATTTCAGATATTCAAATAATTTGTGAAAATTTTCAACAACTATTAAAATTTTACCAAAGTATTGAAAATAAAGTAACTATATTAGAAGAAGAAAATAAAAATTTAATACACAAAAATGAAAAATTAAATTTGGAAATAGAAAAAATGATAGAAATCAAAACTACTATGGAACAAGATCTTTATAAAAAATTTATAGCACTCCTAAATTCAAAAAAAAAGAAAATTAAAGAATTAGAAAATACTATAAAAGAAAAAGAAAGTAGTAAAAAATCAATTTTTGATGTATGTACAGATGAAAGTGAAGAATCTGAAAAAGAAGATCAAACTGGAAATTACATTTCGACATTATCTACTAAACAAAAATCTTTTATTAATAATAATCCAAAAAAAATACAGAAAAATAAAAAAATTGATAATATTTCTGATGATAAAATAATTTATGAAGCATCTAGCAGCAAAGATGATTCAAATAATTTTAGCTCTAAGAAATCAAGAAGTAGTTTAACTTTTACCGAAGAAGAATCTGATAATGAATTATTTCTTTAATAATATATTTTATTTATAACTTTTATTTATAATCTATTAAAAGAATTATATAAAATTTTTCATATTGTGCAATGAATGCTTAAAAATTGTTTATATTATGAATATAAATAATATTTTATTATATCATATAATTATTATTTTATTTTAATGAAATTTAATTCATGAAAATATTCTAATTCATGAATTTTATATAAAATATTTTTTAAATATATTAAATTATAATGAAAAAAATATTTAATCTAAAAATAAAATAAATTTATTTATATATATTTTTATTATTAATTATATTTATACTCTATTTTGTATATAAATTATAAATTACTATTATAAATTTTATTATAATGAATTAATCAAAGAATTATAATTAACATAAAATTATTGTAAAATTATAATATGTGCATATTCACATAATATTTTTACTTTTCAATAAAAAGAAGTAAGAATGTATATATATTAAAAAATATATTAAAATAATATATTAAAAAATTTTATACAATATGATAAAATATAGATCTATAATTTTTACAATAAAATATTTTTTTCTATAAAATAATTTTCTAATGCTAAATCATATAATTATTAAATATTATATAATTATTATAATTGTTGAATTTATTGAATTATTTTTATCATTTCATTAAAATAAAATATTTTTACGGATTGAATAAAAATATATAAATTCAAGATGGTGGAAACATATTTAACATATCATGATCCTATATAATTTTCCGAATATGCGATAATGCACATATTGCAAATAATTTGAATCATTATTATATCATTTTCATTTATTTATTGAAATATAAAATATATTTATTATTACATTTAACTATGTTATTATTATATTTAACTAATTATTGTAATTTTTAATCATATTAGTGATTAAACATATTGAATTTTGATCTGTAAATTTAATGCATTATCATTTTTATATTTCTCAAACGAATATGATTGTCAAAAAACTAATACTAATGATAATAAATATAAATATTTATTGAATAGAAATATTAATGTCGTATCTCATAAGAAAATTGTCGATCATTCTGCTCCGTTGATATTCGAGGATGAATAGATGAAGGTAATGTTACCGTAGAAGGATTAACAAATGGTGTGTGATAATCGTAACGATAATAAGCGAATGATTCCCATCGGGATGTATGTTGAACATTTAAAGAAGTAGTTGTAGTAACTGGTGCATTATTAGCGTAATAATTCCTTTCTGTTACGTTCGGGACATAATTGTATTGTGGTTCTAGAAGACTTTGCAGATGCCGTATGTACGTAATCGCGTGCCTAAGCGATTCGATCTTCGAAAGTTTTTTACCAGGTGGTTTACAGATTGGAAGCTTCGATCGTAACAATTCAAAAGCACGATTCATATCGCGCATTCTTGTGCGTTCACGATCACAAGCTGATTTTTTGTAATCTGAAAATGAGATAGAAATCAATTTAAAAAAATATATAACATTTAAATTATATATAAGAAATATTTTTTGATATATAAATGTAATTATAAATTATAATAGTTATATAATAATATAAATTATATTTTTTTTTATTTGTAAATTAATTTTTAGCACAGAGATGTAACATGAAATGGTAATAACGCAGGAATAAATATTACGTATAAAAGAATAAGTTATTTTATTATTTATTGTTATTAGAATTATATACTATTTACTTCACCTTTCTCAGTTTGTGATGATTCTCTTTGAACTGATTTAATGTTAGTCTCGTGAAGAATTTCTAAATGAGGATTGGTATTAATCATTTCCGGTTCGGGAACTCTTATTACAAATACTCGATCATCATTTTGTTGACGATCTTCGAAATTTCCATCATGCCATGATCTTCTTGTTGATTGTCGAGATATATTTGAATTTTCTATAAATAAATATCTCGTAATTATTTTCTAATTATTTTCTAATGATTATTATTTTGAAATATTTTTTTATTTGTCTTAATGATTTTAAATAATAGATTAATATTATAATTCACGTATTCGATGGTAAGATATTTTTATCATATGATAAAATATTATTAAATGGTATTTTTATTTAATATTAAACAAAAACTTAATATTTAATACTGTTCAATATCAATAATAAATAATAAGATGACATAGTTTTATTAATTGAATAATATTATATAAAATAAATAATAAAATATTTCTTTGTATAAACCTGTCAATTATATCCTTTATGCGTATCTTGTATGTCCTGCATATTGTATAGGAAAAAAATTAAATGTATACAATATAATATAAATAAATATTACGAATTAATATGAATATATACCATGAATATACCTGATCCATTTCTTATTAACTGATCTTGCAAATATTGATTGACACTGATCAATTTAGACGATGAACTTTTCTCTTGATTTAAGATTTCTTGCTGTTGTTGTTTAGAATTTTTATCTAGATCCAACAATATTGGCGAATGAGCGCACTCTTCGCTATCATTTTCCGACTAAAAGAAATTAAAATAAATTTTCGATCTTTAGAAATGTTCTTTTCTTACTCCTTTTTTTTTTTTTTTTTTTTTGTAAAAAATTAAAAATTTAGAAATTCGATTAATTATTATACGAAATGAAACATGTGAATTCAAATATTTCATCGATCGATCCTTTTGACGTATATATATATATATAAGATAAAATTAAAAATTATTACGTAATTATACATAAGAATAATTTTCATGTACAACATCTGTTGTGGATAATTAAAAAACAATTTGAAAAATAATTACAAATGTAATATATAATTTAAAAATATTATTAAATTTTTATTTAATTAACAAATATGATATCCGAAATAATTATAACGAATGGAGAAGAGACTTTTCTAAAGAAATATTTTAAGATGTCGAATAAAGAAAATTGTTCTTCTTCTTACATTTCTAAACGCATTTTAAATTAATCTTTTATTGAAAAAACACATTAAATACATAATCATTCCCTCATTTATCCATGTTTCATTTTTATTATTGATAAAAATTAACGAGGATATTAAAAATAAATTTTCCAATTAATTTCTAGAAATCTTCTGTTATACAACAAGATAAGTAAAGCATTAAATAATACATCTACTTCTTCATATCGAAGAAAATACGAAATACACAGTTTAAATATATATTTATTGGAAAAATTGAATCACGATGTCAAAGTTTTCTAAAAAAAACAAGTGAATAAAAATCTGAATCTGAAAATTGCATCCTCCCGTGCAAATACCCTTACCTATGCGTAGCAAGGGGTTGAAGGGTTGACATTACCTCGTTTCTCGACAACTCGTTGCCGTATTCCTCCGAGTCCATTCCGAAGAATCGAGTGGTTGTTAAGAGAAATATATCGGCCGGTTCGTTCCTAGAACAGTTTATCCAGAGGAAGGTGGTAAAGGGTACTGTCGATCTACTGTCTTCCTCGAGGAACTTTTCTCGAAGGCATATATCACACGCAAACTGTCGAACTCGTTTGTCGTCGGATAAGATGTGGATCGGTCACAGACAGTCGTTATTAATGTTAATTTTATCCATTTATTAAGTATTCAGGTGTTCCAACAGGGGCTCTCAATTTAAGGAAGGAACATCGGATCGTCCAATGATTTTTCTCTCCCGAATGGCCCCTTGTACGATTCCTCCTGAAATTGAAACGACAATTTGCGAATTATTATGTAGAAATATTAATTTTTCCTTTTCTTTTTTTTTTTTTTTTTGGAACTTTACAGGTATTAATTAATCTTTCGTTTTAAAAATTAAAAAGAAATGTACATAGTTGTTTTATTTACCCTTGGAAGGTATCGAAGATTCACGATCAATGTTGTGAAACTTTGAGGAGGAATTTCATTTTTCGTAATCTTAATAAATAGAAAAAAATTGAGGCAAATATTTGAAAGAAAATATTGTTTTTATACCAAATAATAAAAGTATTGAAAATTTCTACGATAAATGTTTAAGATACTCGCTGTAATGTTTGTTTCAATGTATAATTAAGTAAATAGTCTTATCGATCGATATTTGGGGATAATTAAACATAATATTATCGCATACCTCGAAATTCGATGATTAAGATATAGTTAATAGAATGTTTTGAATTTTTGTGAAAATAAGTGGATAAATAAATTTTCTATTTCTATTATTATTCCATTTTAACTCTTTTAAGAATTTTAAAGAGTAAGATATAGTTTTAAGATATAGTTAATAGACTGTTTTGAATTCTTGTGAAAATAAGTGGATAAATAAATTTTCTATTTCTGTTATTATTCCATTTTAACTCTTTTAAGAATTTTAAAGAGTAAGATATAGTTTTAAGATATAGTTAATAGACTGTTTTGAATTCTTGTGAAAATAAGTGGATAAATAAATTTTCTATTTCTATTATTATTCCATTTTAACTCTTTTAAGAATATTTTCCCTATGTGATCAAATTTCAAATGATGTAATATTTTATTTTATCTTAAAATAATTATCTTAAAATACGTTTGAAAAAAATTATTTTTAATCGATATAAAGTTTTCTTTTATATTTCGACAAATAAAATTTCATGCATAAAACACTCGTAATTTTTATTTATATATATTTTATTTATATTAATTTATATTATTTTTCTTAATATTTCAGTATATAAAGATTGTAACATTATAAATTTACTCAATTTTTAATCAACAAACATTTTTCCTGTCAAATTGAATGAGAATCTCTGGGATGATCAGAATAAAAGTGGGAATGCAAACATCAAAACATAATAGACGCCCGCTATGGAAATGCGAATGGAAATATTAGTGAGACAAGCGATGCAAGTATAACGGATTGTGAAGAATAAAGATAATCATTTTCAAAAACGCGTGGGAAATTTTATAGAAAATTAAGTATTTAGATGACGATATGAAAAAACCAGATATGGAATGGATTAGGAAAAAACTACAAATTTTTATAGATATTTGGTTTTTGATCTGATAGCTTATTTTTATTTATTTAAGAAATGTATATAATGATGCATTTTTTTTAATTAAAATTTACGATACATCATGTATAAAATTATTGAAGTAACGAAAGTAGTGAAATATTTTATAAAATAAAAAATAAAAAATTATTGTATAAAATAAATGTATATGAAAAATTCTAGACGGCTATTACTTTTATGACTATATCTTGAAAATTTTCTGATAAATATTGTTTGAATTTTATTTGAAAAAAATAAAATGAATTAAAGAAATTATCTAAGAATAATTTATATATAAATTATATTATAGAGATATATTATGAAGTAATATCTATTTTTTTACGGTAAAGATTAAAGTACATTGTACTTTTAAAAAAGAAATGATAAAAGTGCGTTTAATTGACATTTAATTCGTACTTTGTCTTATCACGCGCCAAAAACAAGCGTAGACAAGGAGAGTAAATAATGAGAGAAGGATAGAAATAGAATAAAAATATTGAAATCAGCGCCATCTTCAGAGTGCCGCAAATGAAACTCAAAAACAAAGGACAGAAAATAATGAGAAAAGGATAGAAAGAGAATAAGAATTAATCGTTAGTGCCATCTCTTGAGTGTGAAAGGTACTTCTTTAATAAGATAAAGTAGAGTAAGAATTAAATATCAGCGCCATCTCTCAACTACTTCTATAAAAGGATTTCAAAAAAATGTTTTTGATATCCAAGAGATGGCGTTAGCGGTCAATTCTTATACTATATCTATCCTTCTCTTATTATTTTCTGTCCTTTGTTTTTGAGTTTCATTTGCGGCACTCTGAAGATGGCGCTGATTTCAATATTTTTATTCTATCTCTGTCTTTCTCTTTTTATTCTCTTTCTTTGTCTATATTTGTTTCATCTGCGACACTAAAGATGGAGCTTTGATGCGGTTTTTTTCAATTTTTATTTTATTCCTATCTTTCTCTCACTCATTGTTAACTTTCCTTTTTTATATTTTTAGTTATGGATATTTTTATGAATTTCCAATAATATAATATAATTATCATTATATATATTTATTAATTTTACATAAATTGAGCGATAATGTATAGATTCTTTTAAAAATACAATACATTGAATGAAAAAATGTTCATTATATTTACAAATTTTAATGTTATACAATACGCAATTATATTCAGTCAGCATATGCTTTTTTTGATTTAAAGAAATTGATATATATATATACAAAGTAGTTTTTCGTAGTTTAAAATATATGCGAAGTATTTATTTAAAAATTTTATACCGACCAAAGTTGCATTATCATAATTTTGTTCATCTTGTACGTAATTATAAAATCTGTTTTAAAATAATTTTTAATAAAGAAAATTTTTTAACATGTATAATATTGATAAAAAAATTATGTATAATCGATACAAAATTATATATGTATATTATAGTAAATTATACAACAATGGTCAAATACGAGTAATAATAATACTAATTGTAATATAAGCTAAAATATGTTTCTAGGAATGATGCAAATATGACAATACAATTTTCTAACAATATCACAGTGTTGGTTTCTCATCTGTTGGTTCTTCTTTTATAGGATGATTACATTCCATTAATGCAGGATTCGCCACAGCAATTATATTATCTCCTCGCGAAGCTATTACCTTTATTTGATTAAAATATAAGCAGAATAAATAAATATATTTAACATTGTATATATTATAACGATATATTAAAAATATACCTTAAGATTAAAATCACTTTCTTTATCCGTATTATCTGCTTCAACTTCATTAGTGTCCTGCAAATAAAATTACTCTGATTGAAATATATGAAAAATTGTTATTATTTTTTAATAAAATTTTTAATTTGCAATTGTGAAATATATTGAATTAAAACAATTATATTTAATAAAATTTAATAAAATGTAATTTATTCGCTTACATGTATCGACGAAGATTCTTCATTTGAAAATGAAAGTTGACTATCCGAATCACTAATCTCCTCGATACTCGCACTGAACATGCCATTGTTATTCTTCTTCCTCCAAACTGGACTAAAACAATGCAAATGTCTGAACATCAATATATACTTGTAAAATGATCTTTTTATTATGTGATGTCCAAGATTTTAAATATTCTATGAAAAATATTAAATACATTTTGTAGTTTAAATTCAAAAATAAATTTTTTTTAAAATGAAAAATATATCTTCATATATGCATTTAATTGGATTAAATCCAATTGAGTTGAAAGTAATCACCTTGAAGATCTATGTCTTCTGATTGTCGAATTACTTATATCCATTTCAGGACAACGTAGATCCAACTCCTCCTAGAACAGTGAACTGCTACAGATAGTAGAAATAACAAATACAGTGCGTTAAATGAAAGACAGAAGAAGAATAATAATTAATATCTTTGATAAATAATACAATAAATATACACAACTCGTAAGGACACCAGGAACAAAGCATAGAGTCCTAACAAGTGTGGAACAAAACGATTTATTGTATTGTAGATAATATATATGAATTTATAAAAAATATTTTTTAAAAAATTTAAAAAAAAAAGAATATAAAAAGAAGTAAAATATAAAATATTAAGTAATTAATTTAAAAAAGAAATTCTTTCTCTCTCTCTTTCTCTCTCTCATTCTTTCTCATTCATTTACTCATTCTTTCTCTTTTATTTTCTATTATTTTTTTTTAAATTTAATTTTCCATTTAATATTCTAATACTTTGATATTCAAATAAATAACATAGAATCAACATACAAACAATCAGTGCAAAGCCATGCATGTTATGCAGAAGCTATACTTGACCTTTTCTGTTTGTGCTTCGCGTGTATATGAAGTAGTTTATGTGTTGTAATTATTTTGCGTGCTGGATGCATAGTTAGTAGGTTAGCGCTCATGCGAGTGCAGCAGCTCAATAATATGCCAACGATTCCAGATCAAATCACAACTATAGGATTCCATCAAGAATTTTGAATCATATTTTTCTATCTTTGGAATAGTATAGTATAGTAATATTTTAATATTTTAAATATTTTTTATATTTAAGTTCTTTTTTTCATATATATTATTTTATGATTATTGTTCAATAATTTTTAAATTATTTATTATAATAATTATAACTTATTTAAATAAATATAATATATTTAAATAAGATAATTTTGTTTTAATATGCATTTTTTTTAAGTTAATTGATTTTTGTTATGCCTTTTTATAATGCATTTTCAAGGATGATAAAAGTATTTGTTTGACTATTTTTTTTATTTGTATCATACTACACCTATAAAATGTGTATGATACAATTAATTTGTATCAAAATTCTTGATTTTGTCCTAAGTTTATGATGATTTTGAACTGGAATCACCTGTACATGGCTTCTTTTTATGGTCGACGTGAGCTAACCTGCGTCGCATCTTCATTCTCACCCTCGAGCTCGAGCTTTTGTCGTTTTGTACGCTCGGCATCGTTTTCCTCGCCATTTTCACGTGGCCTCGAAACGGATAAACTAAAGTGTTACAAATATAAATATAATATTAACGCAACAATTCCATATAGAGTTTTATCAAATTTTATAATATCTTTAAAAAAAATTAATGAAAGAAAAAAAATAATAATTATAAAATAAAATTCATGATACTTGATATAGTATTAGATTCGATTCTTACCTAAATATAAAGATAAAGTTTGACAATATTTTATAAGAAATTACTAAATAATACTTACTAATGATTTTTTGAATAATGATACCCAGAATCTCTGACAACACGGCGGGCCAAAGGAAAAAGTTCATCTCTTCTAGTAAGTAGGGCAGGTACGAACCTGCAAATTTGCGCTGCAGCCTCATTTACTGACACTTCGTGCAATGTCAACGGTTTCTCCGGTTTCCTCTTACAGTCAAACCTTCCATAAATTGCAGCATATTTTCGAATTTCTTCCATTCTACGTGGATCACTATCAGGCATAGCCATTACCAACTACAATGGTAACAAATTCGATTACATCAAATTTGCAAATCACAATTAAAGAAGAAATAATAGATTAAAATATGTACTTCCAAATTTTTGCAAATCTTTTTTTTAACATTATGAGGCTTTGGATCAACCGGACGGATAGTAGCAGCGAGTCTTTCAGCAGCCTCTGCAAGTCTTTGTATTTGAGATTGCAAAAGAGTCGGGGTGGGTTGCGTTGGACTTGCAGGTGCGCCGCCACCACCACCACCACCGCCACCACCGCTAGGACTTGGGGTTGTACCACTGCCACAAGATGATTCGCATGTTCCTACCTAAAAGAAATATTATTTTTTTAAAAATTTATCTACTTTTACATATAGATAATTATATCTATAAAGAACGCTTCAAAATTATTGATTTGATCATGAAATTTTTTTTTATACTGTATGACCTTCCTTTGAACAAAAAATCTTACTCTTAATCTTTTTTGTTATAACAAAAATAATTCAAGTATAACTATCTATCTATTCTTTTTAATAAGTAAGAAATTATACATTATAGATATTTAATGCAGCTTTTTTTACATAAATTGGAGTGATACATGCCTGCAACACACCAGGACTGTGAGAAGTGGCATAAGGTAAAGGTGTACTGGGGCTCGGACTCTGTCGAAATGTAGTCGTGGCAACTGGTGCTGTTACACTTGTAACGGATACAATAGGGCTGGTACTTCTGCATGGTAATGGTGTTAGGGATACGTGTGACGAGACATAAGGTGTAGGAGTTGGCGTTTGAGAGGTCGTTGTGAAACCTTGAAGATTTTGCACTTGTGGCCTGGGACTCACGCAGGGGAATCCCATGCCGGCAGGAGTTTTGCATGTGGCAGACGTTGGAACGACTGGTGTTTGAAAAAGTGCTGTAACAAAATTTTCATATTTTAATTAATGTTTCTATGATAAAAAGATTTCATTAGAGAAGAATTTATGATGTCTTTCATATTAATTATTAATATAGAAATGTAATTTTAAACTCTATTTTGATATAATACATTGAAATCTCTCAATTTTCTTGTAAAAAATAAATCAAAAACATTTATTAATCATCAATTTTTATTACAATATCATGATACTTTACAGGGATTTGTAAGCCATTCCTGAAGAGCTTTTTGAAGTCTTCTGACATGAAGAGGCTTGCTCGCCATACCAACGAGTGCCATAATTTCCAGAAATTCCTCTTCTCCGGCATCACATAATTGTTGCACGTCATCACCACCTGTAGTTGTTTATAAGAAATCTTATAAACAAGTTTAATCTTTTTTTTCATCATATTTTCAAAAGTACGTGATAAAAACCAAATATTTAAGATATTCAATGTCGCATTAACATTAATATTAAATTTTAAGAATATAAAAATTAAAAATCATATAAAATATTGCAATCTAATATTAAAAAGAATACTCTTTACCCATTTCTAAAAGTGTGTCATAGTAACTCAACAGAGAGGCACGTTGCATCACCCTGTACAGTTGAAGTTCCGCTTCATTCTGAGGTACGGATGTCTGCACGACTGAATGATTCATGTAAAAATTCATTGATGATATTAAAATACAGATACAAAAAAAATCTTAAAAATAAAGTAAGTGATATAATATGATAATATATAGTAAGTGTAAGTATATATAGTAAGTATAATGATAAAATATAGTAAGTGATATAATCTATCTCATCTAAAAATTTTATATAACTATCTCGACAGTTTGTGTTACAATTATCTTTCAAAAGCAATGATATTCTCTCCTCGATAAATTTATTAAAAATCTGGAAAATAATTAATTAATTATTATCTGGAATTAGTTGAAGAATATAATGATTAAACAAAAATTCAAACACATATGCCAATACCTCTCGATACGCGAAAGAAAAAAAAAAGAAGAGAGGGGGGGAGGGGGGAAAAAACCACGAAGATTATTCTCCACGAAGCACAAAGTCCGGCATAATTCACATTCCTTCGAGATTCGAGATTCGTCGAAAATAATTTCCCGGTATCTCGACATATCAAAGGGGTGGATCAAGTTGGTTGATCGATCATTCGGTTCGTGAGGCCGGTTCGCCGAGGCTCACCTCACCGCGAGTGGCTCTCGGCCCCGACAGTATGCGGCAGACGGTCGAGCCGCCAGGGTGTCCGACTAGTTTCTTGCAAATTTCGAGGAACTGCGAGAAAAAGCGGCGTGCACACACGTACAGCGTATAAATTAATACCGGTACCGCTGGCATGGCATCGGACGCCGCAGGTCGAGCAAAGGAACGAGAAAGAGAGAGAGGGAGAGGGAGAGAGAGAGATATATGGTGTGTCCCGAAGAAAGAACCGTGCGCGACAAGGAGGGAAGGATAGAAATTAAAACAAAAGGGGGAGAAAGATAAAACCGGGAAGATGAACCGAGAAACGAGAGGAGAGCAAAAGTATCAGCGAGAGGAGGAGGAGGAGGAGGAGGAGGAAAGAAAAAGGGATATATTTAAGGGATGAGAAGAGAAGGGAGAGAGAGAGATGGAGAGCAAAAAATAAAGAGAGCGACAGGAAGCTAAGAGGGAACGATAGAGAGAAGAAATGCAGAAGGAGATACGGAGCAATACGGTAGAGCCGGCCCCTGAAAAACCTGGCCGTCAGGTCTTATTACGAAGCTGGGGCCCGGTCTCACGCTTATATACACCGACCGAGATACGAGTAAGTCCCTGACAGCAGCGGGGTGACTCGTTCCGCGAGATTTTTCTGACGTTGGCCCCTTGGCTGAACCCGAAGGGATATGTGGATCTTTCTAATGAGGCGCCGATCTCCTACGTTCCTCCCTCCCTCCTCCCCATCCCCCCCACTTTTACGTTCCTTCCACTGGGGTTCGTTTCACGAAACGAGCATCGTTATGCGCCTCTAATAAGTGCCATAAAATTTTATTTATTCGAATACCACTGTGTAATAAACTAACAGATTTGAATTATTAGTGAAATTTTAATTATCACAAGCACGATAATTAATTACACATGTTGATCGAAACAAATGAAATTCTATAAATTTTAAACTGATCCGAATAATTGAGGTGAATGTATTATTAAACAATTCCGCGTAGTTATATAATCGGAAATTTTAGAAAGGGAGTCGTAATCAAAATATTCGTGTATTCGTATGGATATAAACAATGGTAAATTTAATTTGCCCTTTAAGACGTTTAATTCTGAGCCAGTCTGATCGTGATCATCGGATAGGAAAGATCGTCCTCGCGCGATCAAGTAAAGTAGCTATACCTCTGACCGACAGTCTAGGACAGGCAGTGCATTTACATAACAACTTTTTTGGCACGAGATAATCGTTTTTGTCGGCGGGGAACACGTACGCGAGTCGGAGGCAGAGTCGTCACGGCATAGCATCCAATACCGCGCACCAGGGACGCGCTAAGAAAAACCTGATCCCACCGTGGTCTCCTCAGCCTCTCCCTGGGAACGATGCGTACGCGCCACCTCTTCGCCACCACCGACCACTTTTCTCTTTTGTATCCACAGTTCACTGTCATTCCATCACTTTTCAGCGGATTACAAAATGCTCCACTATCTTCTCTCCTCGTCCTCTTTATACTTTTTCTTTTTTACTTATAAGTCTCCATTTAATTTGTTAACGAAATGCTTGAAAAATCGATATCCAATATGGATAAAGTTTCAATAAGATGTATCGCATAACTTTTGAGATTATCTATGAATTTTCGCATAGATCGTATGCATATTATATCTATTGAAACTAATTTAATGTTTTTTTTATAGTTGATAGTCTTAATTTACTATTTTTCAAATATTCATTGTTGATGGAGTTTTTCTTCTTCTTGTCAATCAATCCTTTTCCAATTGGACAAATTTATTAAATAACAAAACCATTTTCGTGTAATCAAACAAAGCTAAGAGACAATCTAAAGAATTTTCATCAACTGAAATAAACTTCGCAAAACTGAAGAAAAAGAAACGAGATTTCCTTCGGGAATACCATCAAATGCTTCAAGAAGAATCGATAAGTTCTCCAGCGTAATGGACAGGGAGAAAAGTTAGGCGGAGGGAGGAGGTGAAAAAGCATGATCATGATACGAAGAAATCGGGAAGGGATTAAGAAAATAACCGTTCGATGGAGCACATATATATATATAAACGAAGAGTTAGAAACGTGAGGAAGGATGAACGAAGTAAAGAAGGAAGATGATGAGAGAAAAGAAAAAGAAAGCCAAGAAGGATCCAGTGGCTAAGCGAAGTGAGGTTAGGAGTGGTCTAGAAGCAGCCATCGGTGGATGAGGGAGGTGGGTCCTGGGTAAAAGACGTTGGACGTGGTAAAGAGAAGAGAGGATGAGGGTGAGAGCGAACGAATGGTACAGCTTCTTTGTTCGATAGCTCACGGTACGGACGCTCTTCCGATGCAACGCAAAAACGAGTCTAGTTTCTTAGAAGCGGCCGTTCTCGCGCGGCAACGGCACCGCACACCACTGGCGGCAGCACCAGGCAGCAGCAGCAGCAGCAGCAGCGGTTAGTATTTCGCTTTTTACCGGCATTGTAATCAAGGAAGGGTTAGGTGAGTTTTTGTCTAGTGCCTCTGCCGCCGCTTGGACAAAACACCGGACAGATGGACTGAGTCGCCGTTTCGATCCCCCTACCTTTCCTTTCTCTCCCTTTCTCACTATTTCTCTCCCTCTTTCTCTCTTTATCTAGTTCGCGCTAAATCTTTCCCATCTCTCTCTTTCTTCCACTTCTTCTTTTTGCAATCTTTCTCTCTCTCTCTCTCTCTCTCAGTTTCTTGGTTATCTTCACGGCTATCCCTGTCCCACCGAACAGCCCCCTTTTTATCTCTCACGTTACTTTCCGCGCACCACCCCTTCTTCCTTCTTCTTCTTCTTCTTCGTAGGTATATATCCCCGTTTTACCTTACCATTTTCGTTCCCTACACAGTTACCCTCCTGAGCCCCTCCCTCTAATATATACCAGGCACCACCACCGATGCCTCTCTAGGATAGTATTTTACTTATCCCCACTTTTTGCCTACCCTCTCTTTCGACGATGGTGAACTCCCCTTCAAAGAGAAGGGAGGAAAAAAACTAATTTGCTGGTCAACGATCAACGAAGGAGAAAGAGAGAGAGAGATATATTGCTGTGAGATATAGAATCTTTCAACGTAGTGTTTTCTTTCTTAAATCGTACGAGAATATTTTATTTTTCTTTTACGCGTTTTTAGAACACGTTTCAAAAATATTGAAATCATCATAAATTCAAATATTTTTATATCGATCGTTTAAAAATACCATCGAATCATAACGAAATAATAAAAATATTCTTACTTCTTATTCAAAGACTATAATTACACGTTATTTCTTTCCCAAGGATAAAATTAATCGTCTCTTTATAAATTTGTCCCACAACTGGCAATAATTTATCCTTCTAGATCGATTATTATGTACATTCAACGTCCTATATTCCTTCTATCTTAACTTTCAGCCATGATCTTTGAATGGCGACATTTAAAAAAATGAAGGGTAGTGGTAGGACGATCGATTGGGCCCAGGGTAAGGAAACGTATTTCCCCTGTCTTGGGGGGTAGAAATGGTTGGGCAGACATTGGCTGGGTACCGTTTTCAACTATGCAGCAGGGTGGGGCCCAAATTCCATCCTACGGCCAACCTCCATCACTTTTCCATCCCCTGCTGTTTCAAACTTCTCTCCCTTCCCTTGGGCGCATTTTAAAGTATGGTCGACCGATTTTGTGCCCGCATGCCGCGCCATCGAGAAAAAACTGGCAGTCCGTTAAAATTGCAAAACACCACGACACGTAATCTTTATTTGGTGGCGGGACACAGAGCGGGATGAGATCCACGTCATCGCCGGTGGGAGAGACGGTTAAGTTCCTCGGCTGCGATCTGCTTAATGGGCTTCATTGTTACTATCAACCCTTCAATGATGCGTTAAAGGTGACAAAGATCGAATAACGTATACATTATAAAAATTATATTAATATCGAAACAATTATCGCATTTTAATTTGTAATTAACTATAATTATAATTTTTATTTAAATATCTATAAAGATTTTAATATCTTCTAATTACATTTTTATATTTTATAATGATCAATCATTATTAATATTATTTATCGAAGCAGAAAGAAAAAATTCATAAAATTTTGTATATTAATTTAAAATATTTTAAATATTTTATTATATTTAAATTAATTTTAAATCGCATTCGTAAAGAAATTTCTATAACTCTTGTTAAATAATAAGTAACGTTCGGACAAATTCGATATTTTAAAAAGAAAGAAAGAAAGAAAGGGAAAAGGACCATTAAAACGCACATAACAACATAGGATATCAGGTTACAAAATATTTTTGTCCGTTCGCAGTTTCTTCGCGTCCGTGGAAAAGAAGTAACCGGGACGGAAAAGAAGATACTTAATCTAAGTTTCTGTTCGGAGAAACGATGACGCGCCCGCGTGGCGTGGCGCAAAAATAGACAATCCCGACCGAGAGAAATAAAATGCAGAAACTCGACGGGGGAACAAAATGAAAGAGTTCGGAGGTCGACCAAAAAGATCTCTCGTCCACGTAACGAAAACAGATTGGGTAAAAAGTCGTGCGACAGGGTTCGGCCGAATAAACAGGATAAATCTGGATTCCATCGCAAATAGCGATGAGTTTAGCGATATACTTGCATGATAATCGTTTTTGCACCGTGTCTCTCTTCTACCTGAGCGTACGGACGCGGGACCGTCTGAATCGATATCGCGAATGCGATCGAAACGTTCCGGTAATAATAAATTGCATCGGCCTTTCGCGTTTAATTATTTATATTATTGGATTGGATATGATATCGAGAAAGAAAAAAAATTTCAATCGAATAATAATAATAATAAGTTGTATCTCTTATCACAATTTTTATTTCGTAGAAATAATTGAATTGATTTTTTAAAATTTTATATTTGAATATTTCTTCGAAGAGCATCGATTTATTTTCAATCAAATTGATAGATTAATAAATTGTTTGTATAATTTATCATTATTTTCTAATTATGCATGATTAATTTTAATTTATTTGTGATAGATATAATAAAAAATGAAATAATAAAAAATTTGTTATTAATTATATGCGTGTGATGAAAAATAGTTGGATAATTGTAAAGACGATATAAAAAAAAAAATATTATAAATCTGGTGTAGAACCTCGGAAGACACGTTTCCCACGGGCATCCAATGTGAATAAACCATTTTTTCAGCAAGTTTTTTCCTCGGGTCCAAGTAAGACGAAGCAAAGGGTTATAAGCAAAACATCGGGGGCTAATTTTTTTTTTTTTTCTCTCAAATGGAAGCGCTCGCCACTTTTTAGTCACACTCACACGATCCTCAAAAGAAAGGGCTCACTTCACTCACTTTCGATCGCTACATTTATTTTCCATTTACGTAAGCAAATATGCCTATCGAAGTAGTAACGATATACAATTAATTTCTAGATATTTATCTTATTCTAATCACGTTCCAATATTATCTATACATGATGAACAATATTTCTCTTTTTCTCTAATGAAAAATAAAAAAAAGTTAAAGGAAAGAAGGAGGAAAATAGAATACTTTCTTCCATCTTATTTTATCTAATCACGTTCCAAATACCTGTTATCTACACGAAAAATAACAAGAACAATAGTAACAATGTTACTCCCCCTCGGATGAAAAAAATTCAAAGAGAGAAAAAAAGGACCATTTCCTCCGTGTTCATCGTACTTCAACAACATTCCAACCGCAACGTAACACACCGCCCTGATAAAAAGAAAAACGGGAGCGCGAAAGACGAGCAAACGAAGCGAGTGTATACGATACGTACATACATATATATATATATATATATATATACGTTTCCCGCCACCCAGCCGCTCTTCTTCTCCCTCGGTCTCGCAAGGTTGAAGACTGATAAAAACGCGGCAGAAAAACTTCTCTATCATAGGGCTCGGGGAGCGAGCGTAGCTGAGGGTGGCGGAGGGAAACTCCGGCGAGGCAAAAACGTCCTGAGAAAGGAAGAGATCAGATAGAACGTCGGGGAGAGGCAGCGCCGCGCGCGCTGCAAAGAAGGAGGGAAAGAGCGTATAGGGAGGGGAGGAAGAGACAAAGAATTCTTTTCGAGGTATTTGTTTTTTTTTTTTCTCTCTCCCCTCCTCTCCATCACCTCCTTCTCTTCTGGGTCAGACCACTCTTCCGAGTTTTTTTTTTTTTTTTTTTTTTCAAAGACAGACTGATGGAGAAAGGGTGACGATATGCATATGCTGGGAAGAGGGGGTCCGGTCGTATATACGTGTGTTTTATTCCAGTCAGACCACGGATAACGCGTTGGATCGACAGGTAGAGAGAGGCGAGGGCGCGACTGTGCATCGTTTTTTGGGATTATAGAAGTTTAGAACAAGAAAAGGAAAGGGGGAGAGAGGGAGAAGAGGGATGACAAAAAAAGAAAGAAAGGAGGAGAAGTGTATGGGAAAAGATGTGCGCGAGAAAATCCTTCTCCTCGCCTCCCTTACCTTCCCTCCCTCCCTCCTCGCCGGTGATGAGGCAAAAGACTTCTTGCCCGTTAATTTATTCGCGAACGAAATAAAGACCCTCCCCTCTCCTGTGGGAATAATATTCCTGGCTCGGTTTTTCGTTTTTGACAAACGATCCATCTAGTGCTAGATCGATTATCCTTGATGGGAAATAGAATGATCCTGTTACCTGTGTTTCAACTTTTACAACTTGATTATTGGAACGGAAAGGAAAATTTAATTGTAATAAATGTTTCGATTACGAGTTTTACGATATTGGATTATGTAAATTCATTTAAGAGCACAATTAAAGGAAATGAAGATATACTTTTGTATAAATTTAATGTAATATAATAGAAAAATTTTCAATTTTTGGAAGTGAAAAGAATCGAATGTTCAACCGATTTATTTCGAGGGAAATCGTTAATATTTCATTAAAAAAAAAAAAAAAAAGAAAGGAATTTTTCGTACCATAAGATGTACGATGGCAATTCATTTCTAGCATTCTGAATGTTCGGCCAGCACAAATATTAGCGGCGTACACGCAGCTGCTTATTCTAACAAGCTCTTTGATTCCACTTGTGTACTCTGCACGCCTTCTGAACGAGTTTTCTGTACCTCTATTCCGACGCTAAAGGGATGCTTGAATGTAATCTGAATATGATCAAAAAGTCGTGCGATCCGTGGGTGGATGCACTCGAATACGGGTTAATTCGAATGACAAACCGGGACGTGGACTAAAATGATTCGTGAAGACACGATGAAATAAAAAAGAAGCGTAACCCTTTTTCTGCATGATCCTTTCCAAATAAGATGAAAGGGATGAAAAAAGGGAGACGTAATTTTTCTTCTTTTTATATGTTTGTAAAAATTATTAAATTTTTAACGTATATAATAAATAGAATAGTAAACAATAATTTTTGATTAGGAATATATTATAAATTGAGTGGAAATAAATACTTTCAAAATTTGACACTATTATTTATTTTAAAAAAAAAAAAGTTAACTTCAAGAAATAGAAATTATTAATTTCACTTATTTATAGATACGAATAGACAATTTACGAATTATATATAAGTACTTTATAAAAAAAAAAAAAATAGTGTAATAAAATATTTATAAAAAATTAAAGAGATAAATAAAATTAAAAATTATTTAATTAATTTTAATTTTTCAATTATTAATAAGAATAAAGAATACAAAAAAAAATTATTTAATTTCATTTTTACGATTATTATTTAAAAGATATCGTTTTTATGGATATATAAAAAGAAAAAAATTGATTATTTCTCTGTCTATATCTCAGTCACAAAAGAAGATAATCGTAAAATAAGAGAGGCTTGGGAATGCGAGAGGGATCGGTGCCGTAAAATTAATTTGTAAAAAAAAAAAAATTCTTGGCTCAATAAGTTCTAAGTAAGCGCGGGAATCCGACAAACTTGCTGCAAAAAGTTCATCATTTTTTGTCAAGTTGCATAGCGGCGGAGTAGCGAGCAAGTGGCCGTTTTTACATACATTCGGCCTCAAATTTATGGCGCACCGAATTATCCCAGTGTTTCGAATAGGCCGCCTTTTGCATACTAATTCTAAGCAAACAGGGTCATTCGATTTCATTTGAAATTAAAACACAAAAAAAATCACAGAATCTTTTCTTTTTCTTATCGGTTCGAGGTCATAAAAAAGGAATAGATGGCAAAAAAATGTGAAAAAAAAAAAAAAAGAAAAAAACAACACTTAACCTTTCGAATTCAAAACGAAGAATTATGAAACGTTCGTTTTAACGGAAAAATACCGAAGAATTGAATAAAAAAAAAAAAAAAAAAAAAAAAATAGATGATCGAATTCTCTTTCCTTGAATTTCGTGCACGAAATAATTTTTAATGTCTCGGATTACGATATACGATTTGCGTATAATAGCTTTCTCTGTTAATGTTTCAACATGAAATAAAATAAAGAAATATTAAGAAAGAAAAACGGAGAAAAAGAAACGGAAGATGGAAAGAGAGAAGGAGAAAAGGAGTGGAAAAAGGAGGGACAGTCTTTTGCAGCCAATGGACCAACTGCCGTCTTCGATATCTTCTCTCTCTCGCAATTTCAACTTTCGGAGAAACGGCGGGCAAAACCGCGAAACCAGCGCTTTTTTATTGTTAGTCTGCAATGGTCAACTTCGTGTGCCCTCTATACTGTTATACTACCGTTGGCTGTTTCATCTTGTAAGAAACTGACAAAAACCGTTCTCGCAATAGTTGCTCACCGATGGCGGAAGAAAAAGCATCTTTTTGCGCGACGCGACGCTTTTTGCCCGTTTCCTGAGTCATGTCTCTTCCTATCCTGAGTAGACAAAGCACATCTACTTTATGTGTCCGCATATATTTATAGTCTATATATATATTTCTGAGATTTTAAAAATGACTTTTTCAAAAAGAAAATTGAAATGTTGGATATAAGAATTGAGGTTATTAAATACAACAAATGATTGAAAAAAAATGACTGATTGTGCTGATTGTATTTTCGTTTTGTATATATCTTGTTTCTTGAATGTTTTGTGATTAACGCGTCAGAAATTTATTAATTCGAAATTCTTTTTAATTAAATAATAATTGAAAATGAATTAGATACGTTTATTTAGATATATCTATGATGTACGTAGTAATTAGTCATTTATTTCACATTAATAATTATTTCCTACTATCAAATTTAATATCTTCTAGAAAAATTAATTTATTGAATTTCAAAATTTGTATTTCTTTAATATAACCACATGTGTCTGTTTATATTCGTCATTTATATTATCATATAAAAAATTAAAAGCATAAGTTAATAAAAATTCCATTATTTAGAAATAAGTTGTATATTTTATTAAAAAATTTATAAGTTTTATAAATTATTCTTTTTTTAAATATCTATTTTTTCATAATATTTTTATATATAAAATATTCAAACATTCAACATAGGTATTTATATGTAGATAAATTATTTAATACCTCATAATTATTATCTCTTTTTTACCTCTTGTATCCTATATAACGCATATTTATAATTGATATTTGTTCTAAAAAATAACAGAGACAATCAATCATTCATACATATTGATTTAAAGATTATATAATATGATCGATATAATCATTAATCTAGCTATTAATCGCATTCAAAAATATTAGCGAATAAAAATCTAAATGTACTACTAGTTTTCTTTTTTTTTTTTGGAAAAATTTTTAAAATAACTTTCTGATTAAAAAAAAACTACATAGAAAAAAAAAAACAATTTTCATATCAAAAATATAAAAATATATATAATTTACAATCTAATAATATAACTTACGCGTGCCATTGACATTTCTGCTGAGTATCTTCGGTACAGCAGCGGTAACCGCGCTGACTGCGGAAACACTTGGGACAGTAGGAACAGGAGGAACAGTAGGGATAGTGGATAGTACAGTGGCAGGTTGCTGATGTTTCGTCGGCGGACTTGCCACCACGACCACAGAATTCTGTATAGTACAAGTGGCTGAAGTGAGAGCGCCGGCACCAGTGACACCAGGAACCGCGTTGATCGGCGCCGTTGACACTGGAGAGGCTGTACCGATACCGCAGCTTGTGGTTACCGCCGCTGTCGTCTCTTCCGGCGTGGGGCCTCCAAGCACGCGACTCTCCATCTTCAATAGTTAACACCACTTTCGATTCTTTCCTCACCGGGAGGATCGCACCGAGGCGTTACCTCCCACGATACGCACTCACTACACTCGAGCAACAATGTTTGTCGCGTTCAAAAGCATCAAAAGGTACTATATGCATTTATGATATCACGCACCTTTTACTTGGTATCTTACATCTCTAATAGGAACATGAGAAATATATACTAATCATCAATAAAAAGTGCTTGAAAAAGTGAGATAATTGTATTTTGACATCATTGACCAATAATTACGATGAATGAACATGTACGTGGTAAGTGAAACACTGGTGAAAGTATAAAGAAAGTCAATAATTGAATAAAAAAAATATTTTCATTATATAAAAAGATCTGAATATGAAAAGAACAAAGTCAAATGTGAGTTATATTCCTATAAACACATAAAGTCGATGGCACTACACGTGAATTGAAATTGTGGAAATTGTCAATATCCTTATTATTGTGATTTTTTATATCGAAGAAATTAATAGTTTAATATTTATCTCCCTTCAGCAACACCAATTGTTTCTTTTTTTTAGAAATGTGTCAAATATATATATATATATATATGTGAAATTGAAATTGTTATAATAAAAAAGATAAAGTAAATAAAATAAATTAACGCTAACACTTTGAAAAGCAACAGCGAGATACTTGGAACGATGACGCGGTGCACATTGCCGGCCATCGAGTGATTCCACTACGTGTCTGTGTCGTGCCCCCTCCACTCAACTATACAACGTGCAATATTACCCCCACCATAGACATATTCACGTGCGGTTATCCCCACCTTTCGAATAGTCTCCCCACCTCTCAGAACAATGAGGAATGATGGACATTACCGAGTTAACCACAGTACGTAAATCTCAAATTCTTACGTTTCGCAATTCCCACACTAAGATAAATAATGAATATAAATAATACTTATCTTTTTGAATATTTGATTTATATTTCATTAAAATTTAATGTTTTATTTATTAAATGAAAAATAAATCAAATATATATGTATTTAAAAGATTATAATATTAATAGTTTTTTAATGGAATAGAGTTATCTGTATCTAATAGGATTGATCACATTAAATGTTAATTTCTGATTTAAAGGATACATTATCCATTCTTTATTATCCATTCAATATTTAATGATAATATTAAATATTTATTATTCAATGTATTCAATTCAATCAGTTTAAATCAATTATATATATATATATATATTACAAATGAAATAAATAGATAATAAATAGATAAATTTTAAGATATTAGATAAGTATCTAAATATTGTAATTTTTTATTTTTTTAAATGTTAGTATGAATAATTTATGAATCAATTATGGAATAGATTGATAATTTATTTAATACATTTTTTTAATTCATTAAGAATGATAAATTATAAAAACTTAAAAACAATATTTTAATTAATCATTGATATAAATGAATTTTTACTAAATTTATAAATCTAATCAATAAATAATACAATTACAATATAAAAAAATCATAAAATATTTTTTAATTTAACCATATTGGTTTTATTATTTTCTTCTTGTAGATAATTTACTTATATAGTACTTGTATATGTAGAACATATATATTCCTCCTTGAGACTATAATGTCGATATAAAAAGTGTCCCTCTACCATGCCTACCATCTTTACCATTCTGGTAAATGAATAGTCGTAAGAGAAACGGAAAGAAGACTCATTGTAAAAAGTTATCTTTCCACCCCTCGTCCTATGCATCCCCTAGAAGGAACTTACAATTATTTCATCTTATTGGTTCACGAACAATCAACATTTTTGCAAATTATATTTTATGAATTCTTAAATTAATATATATAAATATATTTATAATATAATTAATAAATTTATAATATTTGTTTGAATTGTTTATTTATAGAGAGAAGTGAAAGAAAAAATATTAAAAAAATTTTGCATTAAAATAAAAATAAATAAATTTATATTTTATATGATCTTTTAAAAAAATTTAATAATATTATATAGTCTTAATGTCTAATATTGTTATAGTATAATTAAAATTTATTATATAAATATTTTTATGATTAAAATATATGCATATACTTATCGTTAGATCTATCTACTGAATTTTGAAAAATCATTATCATTTCCATTTTTTAAAGTCATGATGTATATATATCTTTCTTGTAATTCTAAACTAAACTTCTAAAACAGTTAAAAACTAAATAAACAAGAAAGAAATTGAAAAATGTCGAAAGATCAATTACGTGTACAATTTGTTTTCTTACCATTACCATTTCTCACGATTGCGGTGAATGATTCTTCATTTTTTGCCATCCAACGGCATCATAGTTCTTTTCCTAGTCTAGTCTGCTACTCTTATTTTTGCCAGCCTTATTTTTACGCCTGTCCACCCACTACTATTACTATTGCCCCTCTACCTTTCCCGCCCTACTATTCCCACTCCATTGGCCTACCTTTTCCGCACCAGTAGAAATAGAGAGAAAGATTTTTATTCTCGTAAATGGAAAAACCAGGGTGGAGAGGGAGGTTTTGCCAGCCAACCGCTGCTGCGAGCGAAATTTTTTGCTTCGCCCTCGTCGTCGATAAGCTCGTCGAAGGGTAAGTTAGGAAAGACGGGGTTGAGAAGTTTGTTGAAGTTTATCTTGCAGAATTATAATGTTCATCTCATATTTTTTATTTAGTGAAAATTTATTTGTGAAATTATTAATATAATTTATTCACCATTAATTCATAATTTAAATATTTTAAAAAATTAAAATAAGAAAATTTGTTATTTGTTAAAAAAACGATGAAATAATTAATATATTATTATATAAAATAGAAAACATATTAAAAAAATGATTAATAATAATAAAATAGATCTAATTTTAAATAAATAAATATGTAATATAAATACTATTCATATTTTGTTCTTTTCAAAAAAGAAAAATTTTTTATATTATACAATAGTTCTTTGTCTATTTTTTCAATTTATTACTTAATGAATTTTCATGTTTATATTTTTTAAATATATTGCTTATGATATAATCTAATATTTTAATTAATATTAATAGTTTGAATTTTTATTAAAATTCTCTTATTATAAAACAATTTTTTAAGTTCAGTTTATAAGTAGTCACTTTTACATTTAATCTTCTATTCCTTTTTTAATAAATAAATTGTAGGAAAAAATAATATCTGATTTACACTATAAAATAATGATATAATTCTTTGGATATGCATCATATGCAAATTTTCGAAGCCCGAAAAATAATTTAAAGGATTCGAACATACAATGGTCAATTTTTTTTTCATAGAACTTCTTGCTCCCGACCCATAGGAAAATAGCAAAAAATAGTGAACTACACTTTTGACGATGAAACTCGTGAGATTTTATCAAGATATAATTCAATTTTCTTCGGTTGAAAGATATATGAACAAAAAATATAAAAAACTATTTTTATTCATTTTTCTAAAGTATTTTATATATATATGATTATATATTCTATTGTAATAATTAGAATTAAAATCTAATTATAGATTATTCATCGATTTTATATTATAATATTACAATGAACATTTATATTATATTATATTATATTATATTTGCATAAAATTATGTTTAATTTAGATTTAATAATTTTAAATATGAATATATATTTATATATATTTTTTATATATTATATATATATATATATATATATATATATATATATATATATATATTTCTTGATTAACGTTTAATAGTTATGTTTTATATTATTTATATTATTATTGGATATAATTAAAAAAGAAGTTTTTTTTTTTAATATTTATAATTCTATATTATTTTAAGTTTTTTATAAATGTGAATGGCAGTAAAATTAGTATAATTAATTTAATGACTGATAATTAAGAACTAATTAAACAGCAATATTCAATATTTAAATTCATACTTAATATTATACATAATTGTTACATTATTCTTAAAAAAAAATATTCTCGCATTATCACTTACAGATTATATATTTACATAGTACATTATTTATTTAATTGATTATTTATCAACTTTTATATATATTAAAATAAATGCATAAAGTCATATTTAAAAAAAGATATTCAAATATTTAAAATAAATATTAAAGTCACTTTGACATAAATTGTCAATTATTATCATTATAAAAACTTTCTAGGAACTCGTAAACATTCAATTAAAATTAGTAGTATATGAAGTCTTAAAATATTCAAGCGTTTATACGAATTTATATAAAATATTCATTGGATTACAATGGTAAATAATCTATTTATATTATTATGTAATATTAAAAATGCAATTTTCGTAACAAGCACGCAAATAAATGGAAGCACGCAAATAATATAAAATCATACACAACCATATTCATACCATACTTGATTGCCTGTTTTTGAATCTTTATCCACAGGCGTTTCCATCATTGTTTCCTCTTGTCCTACATTCTTCATTCCGCTATTATTAAGATTTTTTGATTCATTTATAACTGCTGATACTTTATTGTATATCAAAACCGGTCGTGGTTCTACTTGTACTTCCGATCTTGAAGTTTGTTCTAATAATATAGAACGTCTATCGTCTCCCTGTTCCTATAATAAGCATTTCATATATAAAAGAAGTATTTTATTAGAAAAAAAACTTATAGAATTATAAATTAATAAATTCAAACATACTGGTAATGTACTTGATGGTGGTGGAGAATCATCAGTATAATATACTGTTCTTCTCGTTCCTGGATGACCAAGAGATAATGCATCTGATCCAAGACCTCTAGTTGATCCTAAAATTAATTATAAACATTAATAATATTTTTATTTATTTATTTATAAAAAATAAAATAATATAAATAAAAAATAATTTAATAATTGTGTTCTTTATTTTAATGCATGAAATATATTTTATTACATTTTATTATTACAATTAAACAGCTTATATATATATATATTTAAATTGCATCTTTACCTGCTATGCGATGATCTTCTGTACTAGCATCAGAATCATTTCCACCAGATTCTGATTCATAAGTTTTTCCTTCTGAGTGTTTGGAATCTTCCGCCCAAGATCGTCGATTCTAATTTATAATTTATATATAATATATATATATATATGTACATATAATTTATATATATGTATATATAATATATATATATAAGGTATGTATATATAATATATATATAATATATATATATTATATAAAGATCTTATAAAATTTTTTGATATTTATATTAAATATTTATATTTATCTGCGTCAATTGTTCACCTTATTAAGAAACTCAGACCCAACTTTCCGAACTCTTCGCACAAAATTAGCTCCAAATCCTTTTCTTTAAAGATAAAAATAAAAATATATATATATACATAAAAATTTGTAAAATAAATAAATAAAAAAATTTATATTTAAATCTACAAAAATACTTACTTTTTTGGAGTGCAACTTTCTAATTTTCTATAATGTTCCATAATCTTATCTTCCAATTTTTCTTTTTGCCTATATAGATGATTCACTTTATCCCTATAATATTTATTATTATTATTAATATACTTAATACAATATATAATAATACAATAATATAATATCATAAATATATTAAATAATATTTTTATTATTAAATTATATATGTAAGTAATATTTTTAAAAATTAAATTTTTTTTAAAAAAAACTTAAAAATAATTACTAGTATATTTATCAAATTTAATAATGTTAAATTTTAGTTTTTAAAATACTAACGTGTACATTTTTTCTTCCATATGATAATGTTCTTTATCTTCAAGTGAATGAGTCAAGAGTTCATGATATTGACTAAACAATAAACTAATATGATCCATTAATGATCGCCTATCATTATCTAAGCCGGAATTCATATGTAATAGCATCTAATAAATAAAATATAATATAAAAATAATAATAAATATGTGTTAAATATAACATTATATAATTCAATATTAATTTGTACCTCACATCGTTGATTTAATGTATTGATTTGAAATTCTAAATTCGAACATCTTTCATCTCTGCTGCTAAGTTCACCTTGCATTTCTGTTAATTTTAGACTTAATCGATTTGTTTCAATCTTATTTTTCCGATAATCTTCCTGCAAATTTCTGTATTCCATTTTCAATTTCTCTGTAGCAGTGTATAAATTTCTAAAATCATCCTAAAATAATTAAGAAATTAAACTTGTAATATTCATGATTTATCTATCTTTTTATATTTATTTAATACCTTGAGTTTTGAATGTTCTCCTCTTAAATTATTTAAACTTTTCGCATCACTGACCAATGATTCTTTTTCAGTTTGCAATATCTTATTTCTTCCTTTTAATCCTTCATAAGATTCGCGTAACATTCTAATTTCATTTTTTACATCTCGTAAATTTGATTTCAAAGCATCGTGTTCATGGAATAAATTTTCATATTCATTATTTAATTGTTCATGCAATGATTGCAAAGTAACTTGATCATGAAGAAGTTGTGTGTGTGCTTGTTGTTGTGCGCTTCGTTCTTTTAATAACTAAATTAAAACATTTAATAATAAAGATTTAAAAATTTATATAATATCAACATAAAATTATTTAACTTCTTTATCTTTTAATATTTACAGTATAATATATAAGTATTAATTATACATATAAATAGATGTAATATATATATATATATATATATATATATATATATATATATATATATACACATACAAAATAGATGTAATATATATATATATATATATATATATATATACAAAAAAAGCATAGTTGTAGTAAACATTAGATATTATATAGGTAAAGTTTAATAAATAAAATATATTTACCTCTTCTTTTTCAGCAACAAGTTGCGAATTTGCCAATTGCAACGCTGTATGTTGTGCTGTTAAAGAATTATTTTGAGATTGTAATGTTGTTATCTGTACTTGAAGTTTCGCATTTTCAGATAAAAAGCTTTCTGATGCTGTTTGTGCAGTAACTAATTTCATATTTAAATGTTCTTGCTCTTTCTAAAATAAGAAAATTATATTATAAATTATCATTATGTTCCATAATGATAAATATTTTTTATAATATTTTTCTTTTTTTTTTTTTATTAATTATTTCCACATACTTTAAGTGATTCTACTGTCGCTTCTAATGTATTATGAATACTGCTAGTTACAGTATTCTCGGAATTTATAGACTCAGGTACTGATTTTTCACTAGAACAGGAATTATTTGATTTCAGTATATACTCAATGACCTCCGGAATTTGTGCAATTCTGTAATTATTAAATATTAATCATTAATTTAAGATTTAAAATTTTTATCAATTTAAGAATTTTAATTAAAATTTAAAATTTCATTACTTTTTAATAATGTTATCCAATGGAAGAGATAATAACATATTATCACTGAGACCAAGCTTTTCTAAAACTGTACATAATTGTTGAGTATTCAATTTTTCAGCTACTAAATTCGACTGTAAAATTTCTAACGTTTCCCTATCGATCGCTGCTCGTGAATCTAATTCTTTACTAGATCTTTCAATTTCTTGTAACCTGTCAATAAACAAACATTTTTTTATTATTAAAAGAGCATTTATCTGGAAACATATAAACATTCCAAAAAATATGAATGATATTTAAATAATATTAACAAAAATGTTTTAGACAAAAATTGTTTATCTGATGATCAGATGTTCAACTTTATTTGATTTTGGTATATTAAAAACGTAAATTAAAAATATTTTATGAATTATGTTTAAATTTTTAAATATGAATTTTTTTTTTAAATATTTTGATATCATGCTACAAGATAAAAAAATCATTAAAAAATTTAAATATAATTTTCAAAATTAAATAAATATCTGAATATATTTCTCTTGAAACCTCATAACTTATAACTAAAACATTCTTTTATATCATCCATATTTTTCGAAATATTTATATGTTACCAGATAAATAACATACCCTGTACATATTATTTGAAATATTTTGTACCTTGAAATTTGTGTAACAGAATCATGAAGTTCCTGTTCAAGTTGTGTTATTTTTCTTTCTAAAACCTCAATAGTATTTGTTGCTTTATCTAAGGCAACATCCTTATCCTGAAATTTATCTCGCTAAGTAAAATTTAATTTAATAATTTATTCATCATAATTCACATGAAAATTAAAAATATAATTTTAATTTAAATAAAATAATTTAAAATAATAAAAATATAAATTAAATTATTTTTATTAATTAAATTAAAAAATTTAAATTAAAAAATTTTTAAATTAAATTAAATAATTAATTTAAATAAAATAATTAATCACTCTTATAAATAATGTTTTATAAAATTCATACTTCTATCGTTTCTCGATATCGATGAATATCGCGTTGTGCTACATCTTTTTCTTTTTCTACTGCCACAAGTTTTGATTCAAGATCAAGACATTTAGAATTAATTTCTTTTATATTATTTTCGATAATTTTTAATTCTTCAATTTTTTGATTCGCAAGTTCTAAACTACGTTCTAAATCATCTGCTCGTCTTTGAACGCTTTCTAATAAAGATTGAACACGTTGTTTTTCTTTCACCGCTATGTCATAATTTTTTTCCAATTCTATCATTTTTGTATGTTGAGTCTAAAAATTAATAAATACAAAAAATAAAACATTGAACATAAAAATATTAAGATGATGTAAAAAAATATTTTTATGAAATACTTGAAATTCTTGTTGTTGTTTTTCAGACGATGCTCTCTGATTTTTTAATGAATTTTGTAATTTTTTATTTTCCTCTAATGCTTGTTTCCATACTAATTCCAAGTCTGAATTTTGTTGAGTTAATCTTTCAATATTATCATTTAATGATTCGATTTTTAAAGATAATTTCTTTTTTTCTTTTTCTAATTCCAATACACGAGATGAATTTTCATGAAATGAATTTTCTTTTAAAGAATCTATTAAAGTAACCAATCGACGATTTTCCAATTCTAATTTTAGAGCTCGTGTTTGTGCATTATTTGTTAATTGTTCTGATAATCTGTTATCAGCATGTGCTATATAAAATATAAATATATATTATATATTTATGTATGATAGAAAAATAAAATATTATTATATATTAAAAATTATTTTTTTTTATTACCTGGTTCTTCAGAATCACTTATAGAACTAGATAAGGCAGCTTCATTTGCAGCAGCTTTTGTTAATTTATGCAATTGAGTATTTTCTTCAACTAATTCTTGATATTTTTCTTTATCAGCCGCACGTTCCTTAAAAGTTCAAAAAAAATTTTAAAAATTAAATTTACCAATACATTTTAACTTTTATTTATAGATTTACCAATGCCATGTCATTCAATAATTGTTTGTATTTAATAATTTCAGATTCGAGTTCCAATACTTTATCCGCCCTTCTTCTCGATGAATTTAATTGATCTTCAAGCATTTCTCTAGTGTCCATCAAAACTCTAAAATAAAAAAATATTTTATGTTAAAAAAAAAAAAAATATATTTAAATTCTATGTAAAAAGTTAAAAAAAAATACATAACAATATACCTGTTATCTTCACGTAATTCCTCTATACGTGTTTTATAAAATTCTATATCTGTAAGTTTCTCTCTATATCTTACTACTTCTAATTCCAATCGATCAGCACGATCTGCTCTTTCAATTACAGCATCTAATTCATCTCTATAAGATTTTGCTGTGCGTGCTTCATGCATTAATTCTTGATTCTAGAAAAGTAATAAAAATATTACAATTATAGATTTATAATATTATTACCGAAGATTATTTATTAAATATATACTAAAAATAAAGAATAAATGTTAACGAAATAAATGGTTAGACTTTAATACCATTTTGCTATTCATGAAAAAAAATTATATAAACATAGCTCTCTTACTTTTCAAAATATAAATACTTCTTATTTAAATTAAAATTTTACGTTAAATAGAGAATTATAAATATTATCATTTTTTTCTATTATAAGTAAACAATGTTTTGACAGATGTTCTGACATTGAAAATAATATGAATCATAATAAATTAGTCTTTATCTATAGTTTGTGATGTATAATAAATGTAAATTCGATTGCTGCGTCGCAGCAGCGATATAGTGACAATAAAATTGACTGAAAGAAATTAAATATTTATATTAATGCTGCAAAATAATAACTTAAGAACTTTAGAATATCTTTAATAATTTTCAAAACATTAATTTTAAAATAAATATATATTTACAGAAAGAGACCATTTTCAATAATTCAAAAAGTAAGTATTACATATTCTTATAACATTATTTATATAATATTATTTAAATCAAAAAAATATTCATATTTCAAAAAGAAAAAAAATGCTGAATTTATAGATTTATTTATAATTTTTTTCCATTTTTATGAAAAGCAAAATATAATATTGAAATTTAACTATTTACTTATTTTATTGAATAATCAATTCATTTAGTTTATTTTTTTACATATATAAAAAATAATAATATTGTACCTCTTGCTTTAATTTAGTTACTAATATTTTATGATACTCAAGTTCTTCTTTACATTCCAACAATGCTTCTGTTTTTTCTTCTCTATAAATAATTAACAAAAGAAAGAATATATCAGACATAAAAATTAGAAATATTTTATAATTTGCTATTTCATTAAAAAATTATAATACATACAATTCTTGACGTTGTTTTCTAACTTTTGATTTCCAATCAGCCAATTCAACTGCATAATGGTGATTTTCTTCTCGTTCTGACTTAATAACAGGATTAGATTGTTGTACTTTATTTATTTCTTCAACTTCAACACTAATTGATGAATCATTTCTTTCAACACTTTCATTTATAATAGTATCTCTCCATTTCTGTTAAATTAATAAATAAAATATTCTGTATTTTACTAATGTAACACATAATAGTATTGATATAATTACCTGACGATATAAATCTAATTCTTGGGACATATTTTTTATTTCTGCAAATAAATATCCCATATTTACATTTTCCATTGCATCTTGAGTGATAACTATATCTTGATGATCTGTAACCTAATAAATAAATATTTAATACAAAAAAATAAAAAAATAAAAATAATTGAATAATAGAAATTAAAAATTTACAAAAACATACTTGTTTAATACATTCTACTATTGCAAGCTGAGTATCAACATTTAATGTTTTTATATTTGTAATAAATTTTTCTTTATTAGGACATTGAACAGCACAACCAAGGAGTAATAATAATAATAATTTCATTTCAGCAATATATAATTGTGGCTCTTTGCCTAAGTTCACAGTATCTGGTAACTTTAGAAGTAAATGACCTAATTCTTCTTCATAAAATTGTTTCATATTATCTACAATAACTTTTAAATTTTTTGTACGAATTAATGGATTTCCTTCTGGAGGTATAACTTCATTATATAATGGTTCTGGATCTCTATAAAATATAAAATTTTTTAAAATATTTAAATATAAAATTTAAAAAAAAAAATATATATATATAAATTAAAATGATTAAAATACTTACATTTGCAAAAATACATTGTGTAATAATACACCACCCACTAAATCATCATAACTAGTTAATGAATTAGGATCCTCTAAGCAACTAGCAAACTATTACATAAAGAATATAGTTAATTAATAATTTGGGTAATAACTTGAATATAATATTAATAACTTGAATAAAGTATATTATTATATTAGATTTATAAAATTGATTTCACATTTAATTATTTCATTAAAAAAATATTACAATCTATAGCATAAATAAATAAATAAAATTTTAGAAAAAAAGAAACTTACCCATGTTACTAAAGGCCCAGACAATAAATCATCAATTTCAGAAGATGCCATTTTATATACTTTTACATTAATATGTAATAATTAATATTATCATTTCTTTTTATAAAAAGAAAATTTCTATTTATTTAAAAATTTAATATAATAATATATGATATAAGAAGTAATTTCATTAAAAGAATTATTGAATTAGAAATTATATTTATGTATAACAAAATATATAATAAAATAAATAAATTTTAAAAATCAGATATGATTTATAAATTTATAAAATATGCAAAACATTTGTTTTATAAAAATAAATATTTTTTTTTTGTTTTTACTTATTGCAATTATATATTCACTTGCATTTAATATGTATATATGAATATATTATATTATTAAAGAATTTTATAATTTTAAATAACTAACTATTGTTCTATAGTTAATTTCTAACAACGATAATTAATTTAATGTTTCAATAACTTTATGATACTTAATTTCACCTATTTTTTGATGTTTATTCAATATTTCATGTATATTTTACTACACATGCAACAACAAAAGAAAATATAACTGTACACTTTTATATCCTTATTCAATGTAAAATATATTAATTATATTTTATATGAGTTATTTAATATCTTATCACTATTTGTTGAAGTACTTGAAGCGTATAAAACAATATACAATTTTTAAGAACACTTTGCATTAGTAGGCGAAAAGATTAAGAGGATCAAATGTACATGTTCAATAATATAAACAAAATCTACATCTTGCAAACTAAAGAAACATGTATATACAAACATGACTGATTTGACGCCGGCTCAAAATTGTCTGCCTTTTTGATTGGTCAACATAATATATCAGCGTACTCTAACGGATAGTATTAGAATTAAGTTTTATATAAGTTTTCAAAAAATAAAGAAAATTTTCTGCCATTGGTAGATGATATTTTTATTAGATTATATATTTTTTTAAATTTCAAATAAATAATCTTTTCATTATTTTAAAATTATTTGAAATTTATAAAATAATTAATTAACTTATAAATATATATATAAATTAATTAATTAATTTAATATTTCATTAAATAAAATAATTTAAAAATTTTTAATTAATTTGAAAATATGTTTTTTTATTTTAGAGACTTAATTATGGATGAACAAAAATTATTTAAATATTATTTAATTTAATTAGAATAAATAACATTTTTTTATTTAAAGCAAATATTATATTATAAAAATTATATATAATATATATATATATTTGATAAAATTTAAAAATATATCTATATTTGACTAATATTTATATATTCAAGTCTTGAAAATTTTACTTTAATTTGATCTTCATTCAATTTTATTTTGATTCAAATAATTAAATATAATTATATAATTATATAATAATATAATTAAATATTAATTTATATATTATAAAAATATAATTTAATCAATTCAGTAATTTTAGCGAAAAATATTTAGAAAAATTTTTTTTACCGTTATAAAATACATATATATATTTACACAATACATGCATACATAAATAATATGTATATAATACTTATAATAAAATCAAATTTAAACAATTGAATAAAAATGTTTCACTTCTCAATATTTAATGTCTAATCAAACTTAATATCTATTTATAAAAATCATATTTTTATTTATTTTAAAAATTAAATTATATTTTATATTATATGAGTACATCAATTTCAATTATATAAAATAATATAAATTATATACCATCTTTCGATATTTATTAAAAATATATCAATGTACATAACGATATAAAATATAAATTAAAATTGTAAATAATTTATTTGTAAACAATGATAAAAATAAATATATGCAATTCTCAATCAAATAAATTTGTTTTATGGTATTGAATTAAATAATTATAATTGAATGGTGTTTTTTTTTGTCAAATTTATATAATAATGTTGAAAATTAAATAATATTATTACGATAAAAAATTTTTAAATTGAAATATAGAAATGTCGAATACATGTTTGCATGAAAATTGAAATATAGGTAAGTACTTACCTATACGTAGATTAGAAGTACCTAAATGTGTGCAAAAGACACGTTGGCTGTGGTGTGAAGCAACGTAGCTTCAGATTTTTTAAATAATGATTCTGTTCATTATAATATAATTTTTAATATTATTATAATACGTTTAAAAAATTAATTTGCTGAAATATATATTATTTCATAGTCTATGCATTTTTATTTAAGGTAATTGATATTTGCTTTTCTTTATAAATAAAATTGTTTATTATGATATTTCAATATTTTGATTGCATATGGATGATATAAATTACTTATCTATTATATCTATTTTTTTTTTACATTCATTTTTATCTTTATTCATTTGTTATTGATGTTTAACAAATTTTATTGCATATTCGTATTCTTTATTTTAAATATAAAGTATGTTTTAATATAATTAAATTTTTTAATAATAATATAATCGTTTAATTTTTATTTTAGGTATAATTATCTTAAACAAAATGAGAATTGTACAATTAAAACGAAATCGTCTTTTCAATATTATTATTTGCACTATATTTGTTCTTTACACATTATATATTGTTGTAAACTATTTTTCTAACAAACCTATCAATAATTTAAAAATATATTGGTCTGATGGTTTAAAAGATAAACAGGTAAATATATTATTATAATTTTATATAAAATTCTTAAAACATAAAATTTATATATTTTATTATTAAATCACATAGATTTTAATGATAAAAAAAATAATTTTATTCAGAAATAAATTGCAAAAATTAATTTTAATATATAACTTTTTACTTTTATTATTAATAATTTAAATATATAATATGTTATAATAAATATTATATTGCCATTACATATTATAAATTTTTGTAGGTTCCAATTCTATCAAAGGAACTTGGTAACTTTGAACCAAAACATATATCAATGAGAAATGGTCCTGGAGAAAAAGGTAAACCTCATATTCTTAGGGATGATCAGCAGAATGATGTTCAACAATCAGAAATAGATTATGGTATGAATATAGTATGCTCTGATGAAATTTCATTAGATAGATTAATTCCTGATACTAGAATGCCTGAGTAAGTCAATATTGTTTTCTATTCTTTAATCAATAATTTTATAATATTATTTAAATTAAATTTTAAAATTTAAATAACATTTTGCTAAAATAAATATACTATAAATAATACTTCAAATAAATAGTTTTTTAATATGAAAGTTAATAAATTTTAGAATGTAACTACATAAAAGAAAAAATAATAATATAGTATTAGTATAATATATTCTAATTAGATACCATATATAATAATACCACTATAATAAATATATTATAAATATTATATTCATTTATTTTATTTATAGATGTAAACATTGGAATTATCCAGAAATATTACCTAGAACTAGTGTAATTATTGTATTTCACAATGAAGGCTGGTCTGTATTAATGAGAACTGTTCACAGTGTTATAAATCGTACTCCGCCACAATTTTTGGAAGAAATTTTGCTTGTAGATGACTTTTCTGATAAAGGTAAATGTCATAATAATATAATAAAAATATTAACTAAATTAGGAATAATAAAAAATTTCATACAGTATTATTGAAAAAATTATATATAAGATTATAGTATAAATTTATATATATATTTATATTTTTATAGATAATTTAAAAGGAGAACTAGAGTCTTATATTGAACAATGGGGAGATAAAGTTAAATTAATAAGAAATGATAAAAGAGAAGGTTTAATAAGAACAAGATCACGTGGTGCACGTGAAGCTAAAGGCGAAGTTATAGTATTTTTGGATGCACATTGTGAAGTTAATATTAATTGGTTACCACCTCTTTTAGCTCCCATAGCTGCTGACAGGTAATTTTTCCTTTATTGAATAATTTCCATACTGAAAAGTAGCGTATTATGATATCCTTATCTTTGATAATATTCTTTTAACAGTTAAAATTATAAATATATAATTCAAAAATTCAAAGAAATAGTGAAAGAAAGAGTTTATGAATATGGTCCATTCGCAGTGGACCAATGATGGCTCACAATAATTGCTAGAAGGAAAATTTTTATTAGAAAAACAAAAATATTCTTTACTGCATTCTTCAAGTAAGGTAGATGCAAAAAAAGATTTAAAATGTTAAGGATTTAATACAAATGTTATTTTTCTGTAATTCAATCTAATATCCATTTAAATTAAAAATTTTACAAAACGCTTACTTTTCTCTTTGGATAGAATATGTTATTATTTATAAATTTCATAAAAAAAATTAATCATATTTGTTAAATTTTAGAACTGTAATGACAGTTCCCATTATTGATGGTATTGATCACAAGACATTCGAATATCGACCTGTATATCAAGAAGGACATTTGTATCGAGGTATTTTTGAATGGGGAATGTTATATAAAGAAAATGAACTTCCTGCACGAGAGAAAAAAAGTCGATCTTATAACAGCATGCCGTACAAGTAATTTGTTTTAAAAAATATATTTAGACGCACAGAACAAAATTATTTAACATTCATGTATTAGGAAAACACTCAATTTAGGTCTCCTACTCACGCTGGTGGCTTATTCGCGATAAATCGTGAATATTTTTTGTCATTGGGTGGATATGATGATGGATTACTTGTATGGGGTGGAGAGAACTTTGAACTTTCATTTAAAATATGGCAATGTGGAGGAAGCATTCTTTGGGTACCATGTTCACATGTTGGTCATGTATATAGAGGTTTTATGCCTTACACATTTGGTAAATTAGCACAAAAAAAAAAAGGACCACTAATAACTATAGTAAGTATATAAAATATATTCATTCTTAAATAAATATTATATATAACAATATTTTTCTAATGTTTAAGAATTATAATTATTAATATATTTTGATAAAATGATATATAATTATATAAAATGAATATAAAAGTTGTAAATTTTTTTCTTTCTAGAACTACAAGAGAGTTGTTGAAACATGGTTTGATGATAAATACAAAGAGTTCTTTTATACAAGAGAACCATTAGCGCAATTACTTGATCATGGCGATATATCGGAACAATTAGAGTTTAAAAGACGGAAAAGATGTAAAAGCTTTCAATGGTATATGGAAAATGTAGCTTATGATGTTTTTGATAAGTTTCCTGAATTACCACCTAATATTCACTGGGGAGAAGTAAGAAAAATAATATTTATATTGAAAATATTATTGTATATTTTGTTCAATCTTATTAGCTATAATTTCACTGTTTTATCATTATTTTATTATTGTAATTATTATTTTGATAAGAAAATATTTACATTAATGTATGCTTAGCTAGCATTTATATCAATATACAACTAATTCAATTTAAAATATACATTCTATACATAATACTATATATTATCTTTTTTATTAAATTATTAAATTTTCTTATTATCTTATTTATTAAATTTTAGTTACGAAATGGAGCAACAGGAACATGTTTGGATACAATGAGTCATTCTCCTCCTAGTTTAATGGCTACAACTGATTGCCATGGATTTGGTAATAATCAGGTAATTTTAAATTATTTTTAAATAATTCTTTTTTAATTTTATAAACTATTATTATAACTATGAATTATGATTTATATTTTTCAGTTAATTAGATTAAATGCAAAGGGTCAATTAGGTGTTGGAGAACGTTGCATATCCGCTGATAATCAAGGAGTGAAATTCGTATTTTGTCGCTTAGGGACTGTAGATGGTCCATGGCAATATGATGAAGTAAATATCATTAAACATACTATTTCTTTGAATTTTTATTTCATTATGAATTCTATATTTTATAAAAATAATTAATTTTCGTAGAAAACAAAAACACTTTTACATAGAGTACACAAAAAGTGCATGGCACTTCATCCTCAAACTCAACAATTATCATTAATGCCATGTGATATCAATAATACGTATCAGCAGTGGTCTTTCCATCAAGTTCATCCACAATGGTGAAGATATGTAAGTACTGGTGCTACATATGAAACGTTTTATGCTGAATCAAAGATTTTTGGTAAAATTTTATAATGCATTAATTTTTTTTATATGATAAATGGTAGTTAAAATACACGATATTTTACTTTTCTCATAAATTTAAATACTTAAATGCAAAATTAAAAATATGAATAAGAATATAAAATTACAGCATAAATTTTTTTAAAAATAATAACAATAATTAAACTCTATGAAAAAGAAAACAATGCTATAAAATGTTAATAGCACATCTGTTATGTTGATATCATTTGAAATTATTTTTCATATTTTTCACAATATTATTCACAATCAAAGTGTTCAAAGATAATTTATAATATTAATAATTTATGATCAATAGAATGAACAATCTATTTGATTTATTATAATTTCAATAAAACCTATTCAATATAATAATATAATTTATTAAAATATATTCATAATCTTTTTACAATTGTCTATAATATCGAATATATCTTTAATATTAGTTTACTTACATTTAATTTTATTTTTAGTTTAATCATTTTTCTTAAAAGATAGCATAAAAATGTTAGAATTATTTCATTTTTGAATAGATAATGTTTATTATTTTTTTGAAATAGAAAAAGAACTATGCATATTCTTTGACTGACCACGCAAAATATTTAAAAAATGTTCGTGAACATTTACGATAAATATATTGAAGAATTTATTTGTGTTTATCATTAATTCGTAAGTAATGATTTTTGAAAATAAAGAAAACCGCATATATCATTTTTATGAATAATATTAATTTAGAATTTCTTCTAAATATATACTTATATCAACTATGAATACCGTTCGAAAATATTTACATATATTAATATTTAATAAATAATTGTATACGCGAATATTTGCGTTCATATTTGCGTTATATGTTTGTACTGACTATTCAAAGTAAACGTTCATGAACTATTTGCACACATATGGATACGCGATTTAAGATATGATTATAAATGCAATATGTACAATGTTTCAATTATTTTGAAGTTCATTTCGTTTATCAATGTAACGTAAAAATGTGTGCTTCCATTTTCGACTGATTCTTCCTAAGAGAGCATGTTACTGATATAGTTTTGTAATGTTTTTTAATTTTTTAAAATACACTTTCAGGCAAAAAGTTACTTATTATAATGTAAAAAAATATAATGTTTTATCAAAAATTATGTATTGAAAAATAAAGCAGATATTTATAACATTCTGTGTTTCAACTTGATAATAATTCTGTGTTTAATTTGTTCTGACTACAAAATTATGTTCATGTTGTCATATTATACAATTTATAAATTCATATGAAATTTCATATGAAAAGATATTTTATTATTATTATACTAATTGTTTAAATAAATAAACGTTTACGAATTTTTTAAATAATCGTTCATCAACAAACTATTGTTTTCCTAATTATATAATTTAATTACATAATCACAGTCAAATTTGATAAATTTAACGACTAGATCTAATATTATGAATACAGTTAATATCTCACATATGAAGAAACATTAATCAAGAAGTTTGAGCGATAATGATAATGGTGTGACTCTAGTTTCTATGGTTGTTGGTCTTGCAGATGTCTGAAATAATCATATAAATTAACTGATATTTAATTTTTTTTTAGACAAAAGATTAAAAGAAATTTACCTTATTTCGATCTCTGATATTAAATGCACCATAGACAATAGGATTCATACAAGAATTTGTACAAGCAAATAGAAAGAGTCCTTTCTGAATTCGTTGATCAATTTTATATGCTGAATTTCGATCAATCCAGTACCTAATCAATCATTCCAATAAATATAATATGTATATAAAATACATAATATTTATCCATGATATGTTAATGCATGCTAAAAAAATAATAACATTTACCAGAGACTCATGACATAATATGGTGTCCAGCAAATAAAAAATACAGCTATAATAATCACTGTCATTTTTAAAGTTCGAATTTTTGCTCGTGTAAGAAAACCTATTGAAGAACGACGAATCTTATCTGAAATCCATTAATGATTTATTAATTTTTATTGATACTATATTAATAATAAATTATAGAAATAAATTTATGATATCACAAAAATTTTTATGTATTTTTTAAATTATAAAAAAGTGTGACAACTTGTATTTATTCTTTAATTTTTAATATAAATTTAAAGATGTTTTTCAAAAAGATGAAAACATTAAAACAAAGAATAAATAAATTTTTGTTTAGATTTTTATGAAAATTCCTACATAAAATAAAAATAATTCTTCATGATTTTTTTCCTCTATTTTTTTATAATTATTTTATTTTTTCTTTTGTTTCAATTTAAAAAAATATATAATTTTGAAGAAATAAATTTATGATATTATTACGATATCATTATTTAAATTATTCTTAATTTTTTTAATATTTATTTATTATGTCTATTTATTATTTTTAAAATTTTTAAAATTTTTGAAAAAAAATATAAATAAAGAAAAAATTTTATTTAAAAGATTTCCTTAATATAAATTCTTCCGTACCATCTTCGCTCTTTTTTGATCTTCTACGTATTTCCAATAAAATACTCGTATAAGTGTATATTATTACCACTAGAGGAAACCAATACATCATAATCATTCCAAAGAGAGAATAAGTTATTTCATGAGTATATGTTGGAAAAGCATTAAACGTGACACACTGTGAATACCATGTGACATTTGGATGAGTTTCTAGATGAAATACAATCGTCTAAAAAAGAATATAAGTAATAAGAAAAATTAAATTTGCAATCAATAACAATTAACAAATATTTATATCATGAGACAATAATAAGATATAATAAGAAATATGTAGAAAAATTAATATTACATTAGATTTGGAGAAAGATTTTTGGAGAATTTCCTATTTCAAATTGATTGCATTCAAAATTAAAGACATTGAATCATACAAGGAAAAAATATATTATACATATAAAATAAAAATAAAGATATAAAATTCTTGATCTGAATTAATTATTCATAATTATTATACCTGAGGTAATGAACACACAACAGATCCTATCCAAGCAAAGGATAGCATTATTTTACCTCTTTTATCAACATCCCACAATTGAAGTGGTTTTATTACTGCATAATATCTAAAATGAAATAATTAAATAAGACTAGTGTTAATTACATTATATTTATTAAATATAATATTAACAGAGTAAAAGATAATGTTAAAAGAAAAATCGCAAAAAGTTATTGCAATATCAATACAACATTTAAAAGCTCTTTAATTATATTATAATTAATCCCAAAGTATATGACTTCCTAAATATTATTTCATAAATTTTTTTTTAATATGTGACTTTTCATCATATTCTATTTTTTTTCTTAAACAAACTATTTATAAAATGATAAAAATTGATATCAAGTTTTTTTTTACTAATATACAATTTTTCATAAAATATACCAAATATATTCAATGTGATTAAATATTTATAAAATCAATTGTAATTAATTAATTTTTCATAATAAATAATTATTAACTCTTACTCTTACCTGTCCATACTTATGCATACCAGAACAAAAGATGATAAGTACAGGCCAAACATTCTAAAGAAGGCCATTATTCGGCACATCACGTCCCCTGCCTTCCAGGAAACAGTGATCGCCCAACCAATCTCCAATGGCATCATTAAAAAAGTAACCTGAAAATCGTTTTCCTTTCTTTTATCTTTTTCATATAATATTATTCATATATTTCATATATTTTATTATTCATATATTTATTCATTATTTCATATAATTTTTTTCATATACAAAAAACAAAAGGTATTAAATAACCATGCCCCAAGCTGGATGAAGTACTGATCTATCCAATCTCCAGATTCTTTTTAATATTTAAAAATCTTAAATTGGATTGATCAATGCTCCTAAATCTGAAAAAACTTTATATATATATATATATACATATAATTTTATGATTTTTCATTTCAACAATTAAATCTTAAATTACTTTGTTACTTAAGATTTAACTTAAGACTCTAATACTGAATTTTAAATATTTTTCAGATTCCTGATTCATCAATGTACTCTTATTAGCAATAATATTATTACATTTTCAGCTTTATCTGATCTCATCCAAAGTTTGCACATTTCTAATTGTTTTAATCTAATTTAACTTGTGTTATTATTTGAGGAAAATTCACATTGAATGATACTCACAAGTAGATCAGCGATCGCAAGGTGCATTAGCATAATGTGTATCCTCGATTTCGATACACGTTTACGGCATGTAATTAATATTAACACCGTCGTGTTCCCGATGGCGGATATTATCATTAACACGCTGTAAAATACAATACTAACAATATGACCTTCGTTGAATCGCATATCAATCGGTAATAGTTCCGTATAATTCGAATTATTAACCCGCCAATTCTCCAATCCCGTGGTGGTGATTATTTTTATACTGCTTTCCATAATGTCAAAATTCTTTTAAAAACTCTGTTTAACAAATAAGATTGGATTTAGATAAAGATTATCATTATTGTTTCATATATTAATTATAATTTATATTTTATGTAAAAAAAATAGTATTGCGACATATTTTAATTAAAGATAAATTTTCAAATTAATTTTTAAAATTCGAATTCGAAATATTATTTATTTTATAAGATCGAGAAATTCTCGAAAATCTCGAATGCTATTTTTTTTCTTCAAACATTTAACTTGTCAAAAATTTTAATCTTCTTTCTTTTTGTAGAAAATTATAATTATTGAATATAATTAAACGAAAATATTGTTTGTTTAAGTTTCGAGTAAAAAAAAAAAAGTCAAAAATTTTTTAAGAGAGATTTCATATCTCTTAGTGATTTCTTATCTATAATTTTAATGGTTAATTACAATTTTATTAGTTTCTTGAAAATTTGATTCCTTCCCGAAAAGATGTGGCGTAATATCACAAATAAATTTTTATTTGCAACATTTTGTTTGTAACATTCGTCGAACACGTGTGAAAAGCGTGTTCATCGTTAATTTTTTCATTAATCTGTATATATGTAGATTAAATAGAAATATACTCGTTTTACTCGTAATTTCATAATCGTCGTGTATTTTATTATATTTATTTTCTTCTTCTCCGCCCGCTAAATTTTCCGCACAGTTCGATATCGATATCGATAATTCTGGTATTCACTCACCTTATTTGAAAATTTCCTAATAAAATATGCGTATAAATCATTTGTACTTCAATTATGAATCACTCTCCATCTTTTATGCAATTTAGATTTCCATTCCAATTTGTTCAAAGTTATTTTTCCAAATTCTCTATTTCTCTATTGATATTTAAACAAAAATAGAGATAATCTATTTTGCCTTTTAACCACATAATGTTCGATTGAACATCACGAAAAAAGAATTTTATCAAACTTTTAAATCTTTGCAATTTTCAATTCTTCGATTATCACTTCCTTTTTTTTTTCTACTTTATTTTTTTTATGTTTGCTTATGTTGTTTAATTTTCAAAATATAAATCAATAAATTGATTTTTAATTAATTCGACAAATTATCCACCGTTTCGAACATTTTGTACAAAATATTCTTTTGTTACGCTTTATTACGAATGATTTTCATTTATTTCTGATTAAACTGTTTCGATGCACGTAGATTAAATTAAAAAATATATTTAAACAATTTATCGAGAAAAATTTATACGAAGAATTTTAACAAACTGTAACACTTTTTGAAAAATTTTTCGTAGATAATTCATATCACATATTTGTAAAATAAAACTTATTTTTTTAACAAAAGAAGAAATTATGAGAATAAATGGTAGTATCGATTGCAAAGTTAATACATGACATCTTAAACGATAGTTTAAAACATGAATGACTTAATAAAGGAACGACAACTTTTTTTTTTTTTTTTTTTTTTTTTTTTTTTTTTTTTTCTTCTTCTTCTTCTTTTTACGAAAAAAAAAAAAAAAACACCACGAATACGAAGCAAAAACTGCAGTAGAAATTCTCGTAGTAGAACTAACATTTATAAATCCATGTAAATGCTTGGTCCAGTAATCTGGGGTCAAGTGTTAAATCAAAACCGATAACCATACAAATACATTGCCGTTATGATCTTATTTTTGAATATTGATGACAATTATGACGATTCAATTTTACAAAAACAGTAAAAATCTTTTGGGATTTATTTATAATTTTTAAACCGAAATCGAAAGGATCTTTATTTTAATGAAGGAATTCTTATCGATAATTTCCATTCCAGATAAAACACGACTTAAAAATGTTGCGTTGGCGTTTTGAGTTTATTTTTAATTTAAATATCTTACCATTTAATTTGAGCGCTTTAAAAACATTTTATATAAACGTCTTTTAACTTATGAATTAATTTTTATATAAATTCACTTTTATTGTACATAAATGAAAGAAATTTACATGAGATATTAAATATAACAATAAAAATATATTATTCAACATAAAATTGAAAGTTAAATAAAAAAATTACACATACATATACATATATATATATATATAAAATTAACAATAATCGAATAATTTATTATTCATCCCAATCATCAGTATCTGGTTGAGAATCGTATTCGCTAGTAGCTGAATTTCTATCAGATGCAGCTGCTTCGCTTGGTTTAGGAGGTGGAGGAATCATACTGGACATTCTTTCCAGGGCACTGCCTCCAGATCCAGCAATTCCTTTTCTCCTAAGAGCTAATTTTGCATGCAAATCGGCCATTAGGTCACCTCCAACAGATGCGGAAGACCAACGGTTTCCTTTTTCTTCTGGTGGTACTGTACGTCTTAGTTTCGCTCTTCCTATGCCTCCAGCGTTACGAATTGCTTCCATTAAATTCGATCTATCGTCCAATTTCATTTTTCTCGGATCTTCGACACTTTTTTTAACGGAATCTTTAACTTGAGATTCAATAACGGTAGATTCGGATGAAACTGAAGACGACGATGGTGGTGGCGGTGGTGGTGGTGGCGGTGGTGGCGGTGGAGGCGGTGGTGGTGGCGTTATTAAAGGAGTCGATGACGAGGGATTTAATGATGAATGATTATTGCTGTTAGAAGTCGAAGAATCCGAATTTGTATTTAATAAGATTGATGGTGGAGGAGGAGGTGGCGGAGCAAGCTCGGTGAGATTTTTCGAATAATCGCTATCAACGAAATTAGGTACATTAGGAATAATTTCATCTAGTTTTGTATTGGAATCCTTCTCGTCTATTGTTGATATTGGTGTTGGAAGATCTAGACGAACTGTGGGCGTCGTTACTGCTGAAGAAGGAGCAATAGGACTTTGAGAATTAAGATCTAAAATAAATTTTTCATCATCTACAATTCCAGGTAAATCGGGTAGTGATGGTGGCACATTTATCTGCGGTACCTGTAGAAAATATTTTATGTAATAATTTTATATATTTAATATAATTTATATTTAATATAAATTCTTCAGATAAAAATAATTTTAGTGGTAATATACAATCAATGAGCAATATAATAATATAAAATAATATAAAAATAATATAAAATTAGATTTTATGAATTAGTGTATTAAAAAAACTTACCTCTCCTAAAGTTGGTGTGTATAGATAACTACTAGGTAAATCCATTTCAGTTGATAACCATGGTTGTATAATAGAATCTGGTGCATCTTCTATTTGTTGTTTATCACTTAATTTGTGAGAAGTTTGTTTCATAGATATTTTATATGGATCATCCATACTATTGAATAAGAATGCACTAATTGAAGATAAATGAAAAGGAAATGTCATTTCATTATCTGTATAAACTTCTTTATTGGATTTAGATCGAACATGATAAAATTGTAGCTTTTCTTGTAAATTATTATTTGTTATATATTGACCATCTTCTGTTTTACAATTAGAAGATAAATATGCTCCAGTAATATCTTTTATAGGTACAGAACATTTATAAACTTTTGGTATTTTGTTGATATTATCATACTGAGGTGGTACAGCTAACTCATATTCCTTGTATGTATGACTAGCAGGATATCTTGCAGCAGAATACATTTTTACAGCTTTTAAATTTAAATTAGTTTGTAAATATTTTAAACGATCTTGAAGTTTTGTAGCTCTGTCTTTAACATTAGATAATCTATAATAAAAAATTTATATTAATTTTTTATCTAAATATATTTTTTTATCAAATCTTAAAATTATAAATATACATAAAAACATAATTTTTATTTAGAAACAAAAAAATATTTAATAATGTAGATAAAAAATTACCTTTGACTATTTTGAAAAAGTCTCTTATCAATACATTCAAATATATAATTAACAGCAGAATCTAAATTATCAAGAGCTTCAGAAATTTGGACAATAGTTTCTTCGTGTCTTAAATTATCAGGAATAATACCTATATGTTATATTTATATAAAATATTTATATTTATATTTAATATATTTAATAAATATATTTAATTTTTTCTATTAAATATTATCTTTATTTTTTAATTTCAGTTTCTTTTATACTAATAATATTTAATAAACAATAAATATATTATCACATAAATAAGATTTTTCATAAGATAAGTGGAAAAATAAATATTATATATAATAACAATCTATTTTATATTTTATACACGTAAAAAAATTCAAATTTTATAAAAATATAAAATAAAAAAATAAATAATTATATAAAATAATAAAAACATTAATAAAATAATATAATAATATAAATAAAAAAATTAATTTGTTAAAATGATAATAATGAAAAATATTTATATTTTTTTCGTATATTAATAAAATTCAAATAATTCACAATATTTACCAATTTCAATTCGTTTCGGCATAATTGACAATTGTTAAAAATATATATTTTTTTATTTAACAAACTATATTATACCAATAAAAATCACACACACATATAATTAAATTATATTTTTAATATATTAACACTACAAATTAATTTCATTCATATAATAAATGAGGTTAAAATCGTATAATACAATCAAAACAAACTTAATGGTTTCTTCGAAGAGTTTACATATACTTAGATGCGCCATTAATTATTATTTAAAAATGCCCAAGTATATACTACTACTAAATATAATTCAATGAATTATTATTTACATTATATAATTTTTAAATATAATGGAATATATCATAGAAAATTTCTAATACATTTATAAATAATAAATAAATTTTCATTATCAAAATCATTATAATTCAAACTTGTAAACTTGCTTTAAATTTATAAATAAAACTAAAGTCCAATACTTAATATATTGTGCTAGTAATAGTGAAAAAGTCTGATCATAATGTAAATATAACCTATAATTTTTCATAATTTTATAAAATATTTATTTTTTTATACATATATTATATATTATAATTATGATAAATAACAATTATGACTATAATACAATGCAATGTAATGTATATACATATGCACAATTATTTATATTAATTAGTTAATTTTTTATTTTGGTACATAGAAATGGACTTTCAAATATGTTGTCACATTTTATTTAAAAATTAAATCTTGCAATTATTAGAATTAAAATCATAATTATAATATTAAGTATCTTGTAATCGTTTATTAATGATTAAATCAATTTTTTTGTTTTATTATTTGCATAAAATTTAATTACTATATATTAATAAAAATTAATATATATTTATATATATTAATTAAATTTTTATTTTTATATTATTACATTATATTATATTATTTATATTAGCTATTAATCAATTATTTATATATCAAATCAAAAATTATTATTATTAATCAAAAATCAGAAATACTGATCTACAATCTATATTAATCATACGTATGATTTTTGACAGTGTCTCCGCGTAAAATTTTTCAATATCAATTTAACATATAAAATTTTAATATGTTTTATGAAATTTGATAGAACATTACATGTGTAATATGAAATACTATAATATAAGTGTTGTAAATTAATATTAATATTTATTATTTTATACATATTATATATATATATATATATATACATTATATGTATATATAATGTGTATATATTTTAATATTATGTCTTGTATATAAAGATAAATAATAATAAATATATTATAAATATATATAAAATTAGATAATAGTTATATTGGTTAGTTAATATAATGATTTTAAATTATTATAATATTACATTAACAATTCATAATATAATTTAACATTTATTCAATTACATTTTTTTCTTATCTTATAGGTTATACTAATGTTTAATAAAAATATAAAATATATAAAAATTTATAAAATAATATGTGAAAGAACATAAAAATTATATCCCAGGATATAATTATGTTTATTCATTTGTTGATGATAAATATAAATAAAAAAATTGTACGGTGTATGATATTAAATACAAAAGTAAATTTAACAACAAAAGTCAAAACATATTATGATATTTTGGAAGTATCTCCAACTGCTACATATAAGGAAATAAAATCAGCATATTACAAATTAACATTAAAGTATCATCCTGACAAGAATAAAACTGAATCTGCAAAAAAAATGTTTCATGAAATTTCAAATGCATATGATATACTTAGTAAATATAATACACGTAAGGAATATGATAGAACTATTTTAGTCAAATATGATCATTTGCATCATAAACATAAGAAAATGAAAACATACAATGTTAATGAAACAAGAAATAGTTATCATTATACAGGCAATACTACAGGTAGAATTTATGATTTTGATGAATGGGTAAAACAACATTATTCAGATTTATTTCAAAAAAATTTACATATAAAAGATCTAGAAAAAAAATATGAAGAAAGTGTTAAAGAAACTGTAGATAAATCGTTAAACCTACCTTCTTCAATAATCCTGATAATAATAATAACAATATTATTATATCTGAAAATATCAATAGAAGAAAATTATAAAAAGAATACGAAAAGAAATGGACAACAACATTAAATACCAACTGATTAGAATTATTTATTATTTATTTAAAAGATTTTATATAGGAGAACATTATAATTAAAAATATAAAACATAATATATATATATATATAAAGTAATATTAAGTTTATTTCATTCATCCAGATATAAATCAGAAATATATGTAAAATTTTTATTTTTTGTCTGTGTAATTTTTTACTATTAATTGCAAATTAATTATATTAAATTACAAATTGATTAATGAAACATATCTATTATATTTAATATAGTTAAAAATTCTAAATCTAAAATTAATTTAATAACAAAATTATTGCAATTATTAATTTTAGTTTTAAATTTAGTTTAAAGAAAAAATTATATTAATATTAAATCAATTCAACCAAAAAACTAACATTAAATGTCATATCAATGTTATACTGATAGAAAAAACATATGAATCAAAATGAATCATTCGTAAAATTTTAAAAATGTATATAGTTTACATATATAATAATTTTAATATACATTTCAAGAAATGAAATCTATATTGTAATAACATTACAAAATTTGCTTATAAGTTACTTCAACTTTATATTAACTATAAATTAAAATGATTGATTTAATAATTGTTTTATTATATGCAATATTCATAGTTTTTATTCATTAAAATTATTATTAATTAAAATATTTCTTATATATAATGCAAAATTTAATATTTAAAGATTAAATTGTTTTAAATATATAACATCATTCTATATCAGATATAATTTAATATGGCCTATAATGTGATAAACCTGATGGTACAGGCATTGGCATTGAAACAGGTCCAGTTGGATAAGGAATTGCAGGAACTAAATTATGAAAATTACTAGCAATTGGATATCCAGGACCACTAGTCACAGAATGTGATTTTCTTATTAATTCTCTTAATTTATCTACTTTAACTTTACGTAGATGCATTAATTTACGCCGTGATAAAAATTGCTCTAAAAATTCATCAACCTCTATATCTCCAGCCAAAAATTTTTCAGCTATGGTCTATATTAAAAAATAATGATATTAATAAAATATTAATTTAATAATCTTAATACATTGCCAATCAAGTAAATTTTATTTAAATAAATTTATTAAATAAAAAAGAATGATGAGAACTAATAATATGAAATTTAAAATTAAAGTTATCATATTAATCTATTATTTTCAAGATTAGCAATGTATGTTAATAATTATAATAATTATTAATAAAATCATACTTCTGATTCTTCTTCAATTTCAGCTGCTGCTGTTTGCAATAAATCTAATGCAGTATCAGCAGTCATTTCTCCAGATTTATTTTCTACAAATAAAAATTAAATGAATTGAATTTTGTGTATAATTATTATATATTATTTTATATCATTTAAAATATATTATAATAATATATAATATTAATGAGCAATTAATTAGCAATAATAAATAATTTAATTATTGATTTCATTATTAATTTTATTTCACATTTTAAAATTATTAAATGTAACATGAAAATACATACTTATTTCTTCTAATTTTTCTTTTACACTTATGCATAATCTATTTCCTTTTTCACTAAGTTCTTTTAATATTTGTTTACCCTCTTGTAATTCAGGTTGTTTCGATAAATTAAACTCTGCCAAAGACGTGTTACTTGCCATTAATAATTCCTTTTCAGTTTCTAAATTTTTAAACTAAAAAAAAAATAAAATTTGAAATCAATCATTATATAAAATTTTATAATGAACAAATTATAAAGTATAAAAATAGAATTAAAATAATTATAAAAAAAATGTAAATTACCTGTTTTACATCTTTCACAATATCTTCGAATTTTGAATCATCATTTAATAATTCTTTTAGTTCGTCGTTTGTTAGATGTGACAATAGACCTAATGCTGCAGGTATATCAGGTTCTTGATTTGATTTAAACATTGTTCAAAATTATTACTTCCGTTATTATAATTATATTCATGAATTAAATTTTATTTTTAAATAGAATGATTATGAAATTACTTATTTACGTTACAAAAAATCAACATCTTGATATATATAATAATTATAAAAACATATTCATTAAGATTTGCACATAAAAAAAATTTTAATATCAATAATATATAATCATCTATATTTATAATATATCAAGTTATCAAGATTTAATACGAATTTAATTACATAAATTTTATGAAAATGTACGTTTCATTTATTGACACAATCTACATATAAGTATATTTATATCACTTGGACTTATCATAGGATAATACGAATATAGATATACGACTCAATATAAAAATAGTTTATACAAGTATATTTGTATAAAATATTCAAATTAATTATCATTATTTGAATTATTATTAATTAATTATTATTATTATATTTTTTCCTATAAAATGTCTAATAAATTTTTTGCTCAATATAGATATTAATAATTATTATCACAAAAATATAAATTTAAGTTAAATTTTGAATTAATATAGAAATTTAAGAAATATATTTTATTTATTTTTTGTTTAATTTATATATATATTTTTATAAATATAATTCTATAAAATTTTTTTTTCTCTGTAAATAAAATTTTATTTTTCATTAATTTTCTTATGATCTTTTTAATTTTACTCTTTTTATTTTAACTGATTTTATGAAATTTTCTATAAATCTTCATATTTTCTTTTGTATTTAATTATCTTCTTAAATTAGAAATAATTATTGACAATTGATGTAATTTAAAAATTTGTATTTTAAAAGAAAACATTTAAAATACTTATTATTATTATCATAAACTAGTAAGTTTTATATTTTCAGTTGGTGATAATCACAATTCTGCGTTCATGTTCATGATTCTTGATTAAAAATATGAAGCATGGTATGTTTAAAATGATAACTATATGATACAAGTTAACATTATTATGTAAACAGTATAAAAATAACTAAAAAAAATTATATATTAAATTATATTTACGATATCAGCAAAAACAATACTTTTTTAAAGTGAAAATCAATAAAAAATTCTGTTAATTATATAAATATTATTTATATAATCGAAATATGAATAAATTACAATTATATTTTCAAACACTTACAAATATAAAATATATAAATTATGAAGGTAAATTTAATTATATACAAAATTATGAAAGAAAATTTTATTTATATATAAAAGTATAATATTATATTTATAAATGTAGGTTGTAGACATATTAAACGATGGGTAGCTCCAACGCAAAAAGAAATAACAAAAAGAAAGAAGAAATTACCACCTCAAGTTGAACCACATCGTAATAATTTTATTGAATGGAATAGAAATGCAGAAATATATGCATTTAATGAAAGACTTTCAGAAAAATTTAATACTGAGAAATTGAATCAAGCATTTATACATAAGTCATATATTGTTGAAGAAGTAAAAAAACAGAAAGAAATTGGAATAAAAGAACCTTTATTTAATATACAAAGTAATGAGGAATTTATTAAAAAAGGAAAGGAAATAACATCAGCAGTTATAAAAAAATATCTAAACCAAAATTTATCAAGTCTTCCTGAAAATGGTATTATGTATGTATAAATTATATTATATATATAAATTATATGAATATATCTATATCTGATTGATGCATAAAATAATTTAATTAATCAGATTTTATATTATGTATTTATAAATATATTTTCAGAGCATTTCATGACTATCTTATGTCTCAAGAACTATTAGCTACAGCATCCTTGCATATTGGAACAAAAGATATTATTTTGACTGGTGTTTGTATATACTTATATAATATATAATTTATTGCACTTATTGCATTTTGAGTTTTTTATTTTATTTTATTTTTTTATTTTATTATATTAAATAAAATACATTAATTTTTTATATATATTATGTATTTATCTATTTATATATTTTTTTATATATTTGTTATATATATTATATATAATAATAAATTAATAATTCAATATATATTTAGGAACATCCTGTATCCCAAGAAACATTGGCACAAACATTTCTAGCACTTGTGGGAGCGCTTGCAGAGAGTGTTGATGTCAATCATGCAGGTATTTTTGTTCGAGATTTTTTAATAGCAGGATTAGCCAGTAAAGACTTAACTGAAATATGGTGTCCAACTAAACCATTTGAAACGTTAACTGATATGATTTCTATGGAAAGGAAAGTAATTATAGAAGCAAGACTTATTGGACAAGCTGGCAAGAATACAATTTTATCAGTTTATCATATTGGAATTTATGCAAACAAAGAATATTTGGGATCAGGTAATAATATCAAATTTGATGCAATATATATAATAAATAATTAATAAATCATACTTGTAGGTTTTGGACAAACTATTGCAGAGGCAAAAGATGTAGCTGCCATTAATATATTATCTCAGATGTATGGATTATTACATTCAAGTCAACCATTACGATTTAATGAAAAAATAAATATATCTGTTTAAAAACAATTGTCATGTGATAAGAATTGTATACAATATATTTAAAATGTTTAAGAATATAAATTATAGCTATGTATATATATATATATGTAAAATATTAGTTTTATAATTATTTTCTTATTGAAATTATCCTATAAAATAGATCATAATAATAATTAAATGATACAAAAAGAATGTTAAAAAAAAACTAAAAATTAGTAAAAAAAAATAAGATAAAAAACGATAAAATATTTGTGTATAAATAATAATTAATATTTGTTTCTTTATTTCATATTTTATATTTTTTCGATATTTTTATATATTATGTGTATTGTGTAAATTTAATTCTTTTTGTTTAATTTTTTTTTAAATTTTCTATAAATATCGTTATCTGTAAATTATTATAAATTAAAAGATTTCTATGTAGAAATAGATAAAATCATATATCGCTATATGTCATTATAAACTTATTAAAAGTTTACAACTTTTTAATCTTAATAAATATAGTTTTTGAAAAAAAATATATGAAGAATATAATAAATATAATCTTATATTCTTCAAATATAATAAAAAATTAAAATATATAATAATATCATTTTATATATAAAATATTTATGAAAAATAAATGAAATATATATCAAAATATATATGATGTAATTTAAAATATAAATATTTTGACTAGTTGAAAGGTTATATTATTTTACTTTTACGAGATCGCCATCTCATGAATCCAATGAACCACATACGTAGTTAAAACGTGACGAAAAAGTACATAACGGTATTTAGCGTTCGTATTGACAAAATTTTGCGTATAGTAAAAGAGCTGAAAATTTTTGTGTTTTTTATATAATTTTTGTTTTAATTGGTGTTTGATATTCTTAAAAAAAGTTTATAATATGTATAACTTCTCACATTATAAAAATATTATGATTAATATAATTTGTACTTAAAAATCATATATATACATTATAACCAATACACATTAATAATAGAGTCTTTAAATTGATATAAGTTATTTATAATTTATTATAATATTTGTTCATATGATGTTCCTCAAACAATTTTTCAATTCTTAATGTAATTTAATATAATTATTGTATATATGATATAAAAGTATATGAAAAAATAATTTCATATATTTTTTTTTTGCTTATAAAAATATAAATTATTTTCATACTTGTACGATTATATTTTTTATTTTAAATATTATATAATTAAATATATATATTTATATAATTTCGTTACATTTTATAGTACATATAAATTAACATAATATAATTAGTATTTTAAATTAACGTAATATAACATATATAATTGTAGATTGAATAGATTCTTAATGAATATTTTGATCTTTCTTTCATTCTTTTTTTTTTCATAAATATTTTAATTTTAATTCAATAATTATAATGAATATTTTTATTATTGAATGAGATAAAAATGCTAATTTTATATTTACAAATAAAATTTTATAACTATATATTATTATCAATTAAAAATATATATATATATATATAATTTAAGATGCAAACATTATATATTATATATTATATTATATATATATTTATTAAAAGAAAATTAAAAATAAGTAATATTTCTTTAATTAATAAAGTTTTTAAATTAAAGATGTTCAATTATTATAATTGCAAATATTATTTAAAAAGAAGATGAAAATCTGAAATTATAATTTTTATATATGTTCAGAAATTAAATGTCGTCCAAAATTTTTCTATATCGGTCGTAGGTATAATATTGATTACTTATGATTCATGCTATCCCCTTTAAGGTGGTTCATCCTTGTCCCCATCCACACTCCACCGCTCTGAGTTTCCGCCACTTCTACCTTCTCTCTCTTTCTCTTTCTCCCTTCATTTCTATTTCTCTTTTTATACATTCGTCTCTCTTCTTATTCTATCCATTTCTTTTGCACTTCAATCACTTCTTTCTTCGTCCCACTTATTTCTGTTCTTTCTTTCTTTCTTTCTCGCTTATTCACTTACATACATATATATGTACGCGTGCGCGCACACAAATATACGCAATCGCACGTATTATCCCACTACTTGCTATATTCCTGCGAGTAACGACTCAATGGCGCTGCCACACCCTTTTGCCATCGAGTAATCAGTGTTATTGTTTTACAGTTTCACTTCTGTTATTATTTCTCAGTACAAGAAGTATAATGTATCGATTGGCGATATTTTAAATATCGCAGTATTTATATGAACGAAAAAAAAAGAAAAAATGATGATTCAGTATTAAAATCACTTTTATCGATAAAGAAGAAATGGTATATAATTTATGTCAGTCTACGCCCCTGGATTCTTGATTTGAGTCTGGTTCAGATACGATATTTTATTTATCTTGAAACAAATTAAAAATTTGCAGAGCATAATGAGACTTCACGATTGTAAGATAAAGAATTAATTTGTTATTTCTTGTTATTTCTTATTCAAATACACATGGATATTGGATTTACTACATATTGTATTAAAAAATATTTGATTTAGAATATTTTAAATTTAAAAATATAGAAAAATTAAATTTTTAATTAATTTTAAATTAAAAAAATTTTAAATAAAATTATCAATATATCTTCATAAATCTCTAAGATCTAATAATTCCTTTATCAAAATTTATAAATCATATATATATATTTTTCAATGAAAATATAACATACTCCTATACATATAATTATTACATATTAAATACGATTTATTATAATAAAATTTGGTACCGATAAACGATAACAAAATCTCTTTTTAGTTTATAAAATGTATAATGAATGATATGTATAGATAATACATTTCAGTATTTAATATAATATAATTTATAGTAAAATATATTTTAATAGTAAAATAATATTAAGCAAAAAAAGCTATTATATTTATATAAATATATATGTGGATATATTTATTTAAAATATGTCGAACGTTTTTTCTGAAATCTCAAGAGATCGGTGGAAAACTTCGTAGCCTGTTTAAGACTCAGTAGATCTCTCATTCTCTCGTGTATTTGCCCCCTCCCTTTTCTTTCTATCTCCTTCAACTCGGTAAAACGGGATTCTTTCCTTCTCTGGCTGCCGTTCTCCGTACACTTGTGTGTTGGTGGATTGCTTGGCGTCCATGAAGCCTTTTGCGACGTTGCCATGCGTAATGCATCGTTGCCGGGCTCTTGCACTGTTTCGTTCCTTTTTGCTCGTTCACATGCTCATTTCATCTCTCTCGTACTTTCATATGTGCGCGGCCAGGATCAACCATATACCCTCCTCCGCCAACGGCCGATATCCCTACCCGTACTATTCACAGTCCCTCTGCCCCTTCGCGTCATTTCTCTACTCTTCCCTACCCAACCCTTCTCTTCCCTTCTACCCAGCCGCAAAGGCAGCGAGTTTGCTTGTGCTCGGTACAGTGCCGTATATATTACTTTAACTTACTTGTATGTACATTTCTCAAAAACAAATTTCATTACTATCAAAGAATAAACTGAATTTTATAAAAATAGAAACAAATAGATTTCATAAACATATGAAAACATATGAAATATGAGATATAAATACATGTTTGTATTATTTTCGAAATTAAAGAAAAAAATTAATTGAACAAATATAAAGTATTATGTTGTAATATATTGAATTTCTATATAAAGATAAAATATAAAATAAATAATATTTAATACATTAATAATAATAAAAATGAATGTTTTATTATAATTATGATATTTTTTTGTTTGATACATAATAGAAAATAATTTTTTATTTCTGATTTATTGTATTTTATTTTTCATTTTGAATCATTGTATTAAAACATTACATTGAGTCATGTGAACTGAATTATTGTAATTAAATTTAATCTTAAATATATAGGAATTAGAGAGAAATTAGTATATCAATATAAATAATTTTTAATAACTGATAATTATACAATTTTATTTAATATTCAATATTTTTTACTATTTGAATAGTATATTCCTAGATTATAATATAATTTTGATTATTTTATATTCTTATAATCAATGAATTTCCTAAATAAATGCCAAAATATTAATCATTTAGTAATTTATAAAAAATAATAAATTTCAAGTCAAAGAGCAAATTAAAAAATGTTAAAAATAAATATGATAAAAAAATTAAAGAAAGTTTAATATAAATGAATCACAGATGATCAAATTTAAAACATATTAAACAGCATATATATAGCATGTATAAATAAATGTTCAAAGAACATTATACAAATTCATATTTGGAAAATAATATATTATGTAAACTTTAAAAACATATGTAACGTATTGAAATATCTTGCAATATTATAATTAATGTATATATCACATTTTATTCTTAAACTATCACCTTTAAGTCGCGGAGATCTTTAGGGTTGTATATGTATATCTCTCTTCATCCCGTTACATGCAAATTAACGTTTTACATTTTTTATTAATTTATGATGTTAAAAATTCTAAGTATATTATATAAATGATTTAAAATTTGATATATATATAATAATAAATATGAAAATAATAATAAAAAATGAAAAAATGTTTGTTAGATGATAAACGGTGGCGCCGTAGGAACCAAGAATAAACGGTCCTGAGCTGTGTAGACCTCCGTCCCCCGCGACGCTACGTCGTCGGTCGGTTCGGTTGCTCGCTCGTTCTCGTTCGTTTTCACCCCACTCCAACTCATACGTCCCCGGTCTCTTATGACCCCACCTGCCCCGTACCCAGAAACTTTACCCTCACCCCGCTACATTCAGTCCCTCCCCCCGATCCTCTCTCTGATTCCGCCTTGCCTGCTGCCAGCCAGCCGTCCGTCCTTACGTCCGTCCGTCCACCGTTTGGATCTATGGTTGTGTCGGTGGATTTCGTGACGTTAACCTGGCGGCCCTGAAAACGTTGGACTGACCGTACGATTTTGACTACCCTTCTCGTTAGGGCGCGAATGTAAGACGCGAGTGTTTTTTAATCATCGCAGCCACCGCACTGGAATATATCATAGACTAGTTCGGGTAAGAGAAGAGAAATGTGTGGTGAAACTAACCGATACGTTCCCGGTCGTGTTAAACTCCTAAAGGAGTGTAAGAAACTTTTAAACGACCAGTGTTTGATAAAAAAAATGTTGGTGCATAAGAAAAAATTACCTAAACATATTCCTTTAGGTTCTGTTTCTTTCTTTCTTTCTTTTTTTCTCTCGTGCATATACATGCACATTCATATACACATACATATATATGCATGCGCGCGCACACACATACACATTCTATACTGTACATACTATCCTTTTCTTTTATCTTCCTTTCTTTGAAGAATATGCGTAAATGTATATAATTTATCCTTTCCGTTCATGTATATATTCGAATCAACATATATTATTAATTTATATCATAAAATATATTTTATCCTTTTCTTTCCTTCTCTATCTATCCTTTTTTCGTACTCCCTTTACATTTATTTTGTTTTTCTTCGGATAAAATAAACGGGGTAATAGAAAAAGAGAGAAAATGAATACATCTGCATTTATATGCAAACCTAACAGCTATACGGTGGAATTACGAAGTGAAACCATGTATTCTCATAGCATTATAACTGAAAATGATTCCATATATACGATACATATGTGCCGTCTGTGTTCGTCGATTGTAATGTTCATCTGCAACATTTAAAGTACGTTCTAATCGGTTGGTCGATCCATCGATTCGTTTTGTTCGTAGCGTGGTAATTTATTTACTTCATATTCTTCAGCCTTCTGGGCACATATATTTTTCCTATTTCTCTTGCAGTTCTATCTTTATTTGAACTGTATTTTTAAGATTATGAAGAATAATGTGTTTATATAGTGTTTCATGGTGTTTAAAAGTTACCGAGTGTTACTTCTACTATTTTTCTGTGCAACATTGCAACGTTTGGCTACTTGCATATTTAGACTCTGTGTGTTCTGTTTCTTTTACGTCCGACAAATTTAAAAGTGTTATTTCAATGAATTTGTGTTTTGGTGATATATTTCAACAGTGTATCCTTTTTTTATCGATAACAAAAGTTTTTTCATTCGTGAGAATCGCATTTTATAATGGTGTCCGGAGCAGTGTCAGAGTGCTGGAGAGTATTCAAGATCCTGAAATAGCAAATCTAATAATAGGCGATATCTTATTCCGACCACTTTTCGTGTGAACTTGAAGAGATAACAACGCAGCGTGTGATTAATTAACGAACACAATAGTACGTATGTTATATAATTGTTACATGTCAAAAAACAAAAAAAATGTTACCGTTGTGAGTGGATGAATTTAATACGATCATCCTTTCTTTCTTGCAATTCTTATGAGCCATGCTGTGAAACGTTTACTGCCCGAGGAACAAGCGAACTCGATCGCAACTGTTGAACCGATGGTGACGTGTCTCATTCTTTTACATTATATCAACTTTGTTTTCTTCATATCTTGTCACAAACGACAATGTTACGTTTTAATTAGCTAACGAAATTGGTGATTCACAACATGCTAGTTGAGTGATAAGAATACGATAATTGTTATCCTTTTGATAATTGTGTAAATATTTCATTAAAAGCGCGCTTTTTTTTTATTTAAACTATGATCATAATTCTTCAATTGATTTATATAAATTGTTACAGTAAAATGTAAAAAAAATCTTCAAATTATTCTTTGATTTACACTCTTATTATTTTTTTTTATTCAATATTACTGATATTTAGATTTTATTTTTGAATTTTGAACTGATGAATTGATTTTGAATTGAAGATTTTCATTTCATAATATATAAATTTGTTCTAATCATACTTATGTATGATATATTATGATTCTATTGAAATCGTCAATTTTTTATAGCACTGGTTTCGAAAAATTTCGATTCTCATTTTTGTCTTAAAAATTACATTTGAGAACGTCGACTATCTAATTTTGAGTACACGCCTACTGTTATGTAAGTGAACTATACAAGAATCGAGTACCTTATCAGTTATCTGCAAAGTACTTTGATCGGGTAAAACAGTTCGATACTGCGATATTGATATTTCACTAAATACTCGCATTGAGTTTGCTATACATCGTGTAATAAACGCATTTTTATTTAAGCCCCTCAGAATTTTTTTGTTTCTTTATTCTTTTAAATTCATTTTATTTTTTTTTAATATCTTATTTTTTAGATATAAATTTTTAAATTTTATATCTTTAAAATATAATAATAGAATATTTTATAGAAAAAAATAAAATTGTTCTCTTTTAATTAAATAAAATAAATTAATTAAGTTACATTTTGTGAATATCGAAATCTTAATTGAATTAAATAAAATTCTTAAATAAAATTATCTTTGTTATAATCATATTTATCTAATGAAATATATGAAGTCCTTTATACACGAAAGTTAAAACTTTTTATAAAAGACAATCATAAGACAATATAAAATATTTATTTTGGATATTATTATCACAATTTTATATTTTATTATATTTAATTATTACAATTTTATATTTGTATAAAAGTTTATTAGTTAATTTTTATTTTTTTTTTATAATTTCAATTGCATAAAAAAAAATAATTTTAATTTTAATTAATTTCAATTTCTTATAATTTACTACTCGTGCTAAAATGCGACTCTTTAATTTCAATTGCTCATGATTTTCTACGTTTAGAATACGATTTTTCTATTTGCTGTTAGCATATAAATATGTGATTCTTTGATTTCAGTTGCAATTTTTTCGTGATTTTTTACGATTTAGATAACGAATGCAATTCTGCTATTTTAATTTTGATTTCTTGCAATTTAGTTTTAATTTCTTTAAAATCTCTTTAATTTCATTTTATTGATTTTATTATTCATACATTGTTTTTATCATTTTTTTTATTATAATTTTTTATGATATTTATTATTTTATTATTTAGTTTTTTAATTGTTTTTTATTTTGTTTTTTAATTATTTATTAGTTATTTTATTATTTACATATCTTGATTTTTTTTCATAAGCGAAATTTCTTTTGTTTAATAAATAGATAAAAGAAAAAAAATGTCAAAATTATAATTGCTTTTTTTTTGAATCATTACATATCATTTTGATCATTACATACATTTATCTATAATAAAAACTTATCATTTATTATTTTGAAATTTTATTTATTCATTTTCTTTTTTATAGTTCATATTGTTTTTTTAATGAAACTGCGTTTTTTGTTTTTAAAAATTTAAAACATTTTTTTGTTTCAGTTTTTGCAATATTTATTGTAAATATTTTTTTTAAATATATTTTTTATAAATATTTGATTATAAAAATCAAGAAAATTATAAATGACTTAATTTTTTCATATTTTATGAGATTGATTCTTTAAAGAATATTTAAAAAAAATAAAATAATTTTAAAATAAATTTTTAAGTTATTAAAAAAATAATATAACATTACATATAATAATTGCATAATATATTTTCATTTCATTATTGAATCTATACAATATTAAAATATTTTATAATTAAATACCAGTATTTGTTTTGTAAAATTATAAAGTAAAATTTAAAAGTATTTTTTAGATATATTTTACTTGTTCTTTTTATATGTTTAAAAACATATAATATTTTTTATTAATAAATTATATTCTAATTATAAAAGAAAAATATTTACAAATAAATTTATTAAAATTTTATTTATATTTGTTATGCTATTAAAAATACATATATGAAATTTAAAAAATTAATTAAAACTTTAAAATTACTTTAACTTTCATATCGTATTTCTTTGATTTTTTATATTTATAATTTATTATTATTATTATTATTTTATATTTATAATTTATATTTTATTTGTGCTTTATTTAATTTGAAAAAGTTTCAAGTATAATTACTTTATGTATAAGGAACAGATCTTTCTTTTTTTTTCATTTATAGAATAGGTGTGTACTGTAGGTGTGATTCTATTGTTATATAAAAGATCTTAATGAATCATGACAAAAATATATTTTTTTTTTATTTTGATTTTGTAATTATTCAATTTCATTTCATAATCATTTATAATATAATATAAAAAATATAATATATAATACATATAATTCTTGAATTATGTATTTGTTAAAATTATATTTTTATTGATTCAAAGATTTTTCTATGCTTTGTAAATATTATTAAATATTTAAATATAATGTAGAGAACAAATGAAAAAAATATTTAAAATAATCTTAGAAAAATGTATAAAAATGTATTTTTTAATATAATTGCATTATTTTTATAAATATTATCAATAGATTAAAAAAAAAGTAACTATTATTTCATATATCTTATTAATATTTATATATATTAATTATGACATTTCAAAAACTGTACTTAATTGTACTTTAACTTTAATACTTTAATACTTAACTATTTAATTGTTTTTTAACGTATATATGTGTAATGTGTATATGTGTATTTTAATTGTATACACTAAGAATGAAATACATGTACACATATATATTATATTTTATATGTCTATATTATTATCAAAAAGATAAAAATGTTTAAAATCTTTTAAACATTATTGCCTTATGTATGCAGATTCAAAATACATTCAAATTATTATTAGGACATTGAATAATGATTATAAATATTCTTCAAAGTAAATGAAACAGGTATCATGATCTATGTATAATTTATATAATGTGTACTTTGTTTTCTTATATAATTTTCATGATGAACGCATCATATAATTGATATAATATATATTATATAATATATAATATATAATAGAAAATTAATATTTTTATAAATAATTTATTTTATATTTTATTTTTACTTTATATTTTTGAAAAATATTTAGACAAATTGTTTTTAATAATTAAAAATATTTTTTAATATATAAATTAACATAATTATGAACAATCATCAAAATAAGTAAAAGAATTTCTGAACAAAATACAGTCCTTTCATTGGTATGATCTATCTCTTCGCGCTTGCCCTTTTTACGCGTTGACGCGCTACAAAACTACAGTCCAGTTCGGTTTGATTCGACTCTTCTCGGTTCGATTCGGGCCGACTTTGAGTCACAACGACTGCGGAGCTATCGACCGTTCTAGGTTTAGCAAGATAATAATAATTCGGATGGAATGTATTCAGCGGGAATGGAATGAATTCTTGTATATATTTTATAACCTGCTGTATTGGTATTATTAGTTTTAATATTAACTGGAATATTGTATATTCTAAAAGACTAGATTTTTAATCATTTTTGGTAACATTTTATTTGTTAGCAAATTTTATACAACTCTTGTTCACATTTATTATTTATTATTAACGAAGATCAATTATTTCGAAAATATTAATGCATTTTTTTTCCAATTTTCCTTTCTATGTTTGTAAAAATTTAAATTATTGAAAAATTTCATAATTAATTTGACTTGATTATATTTTTTTTTTTTCAAATTATATCTTGAATAAAACTTCGTGTATGAATTTCATGAATAAAAAATTACAATTTTATATATGGGTTTTTTTATTTTTATGCGTTATTATAGAAATCAATTTTATAATGTATACACATCCGCAATAAATTCAATATTACTTATACATAAAATACAAATTAAAAAAATAGAAATTACTTACACATGTTGATATAATTGAAAAAACAAGGATCAACGTATTTCTTGTTACCTATACAAATTCGAATTTAATACAAATTTCTCTAGTTTTGATATATAAAAATATAATAATGATTTTAAAAAAATTACTATTAAAACATATATACAAAAAATATTTTTATCAGATTTATTTTATATTTTGTTAAAATTTTTACACACAAAAAAATATGAATTAAATTTAATTTTTTATATTAAAAAAGATTCGTTTCAATTATCATTTCAGAAGCTAGAATGACAATTATTTTTATTGTCTTTTTTTATATTTTGTATAATGAATTATAGAATTTGTTTATATTTTCCGACTTTTTGTGAAAATGATAAAATTTTATAAATAATATAAATTTTATCAGAATCAAAATATCATATTCTTTTTTTGTTCATACATTATAGTATTATAGTTTAAATTATATACAAATTATTATACATTTATTTGAAACTTAAAAAAAATTATATTTTGTTTGTTGAAATTTTATTTTATTTTAGAAATTGTAATCATATTGAAATTAAATTATTTTTGATATTTTAACAGATTAGATGTTAAATGATAAATACATGTATATTCGTATGAATAATATTTTAATTTCTTTCAATTATTATTTTTATTATCATTTTATTATTTATTTAATTTATTTATTTATGAGATTGTTATCATTATATCTCGTTACGAAAGCGTTTTGATGTAACTTATTTATGTTTATCCATCTTTTTGGCCGAACATTACTCTTTCGCAATCTTTTAGAAGTCAAGACTTATAAATGTGCTTCATGAAACATAACTATATCTTTATTTTGCAAGGTAAAAGACCTCTATTCTTACTTTAAATCTATAGAAAGTTTAAACATATTAAAAATATTATTTAATAATGTGAATTTTGCATTATTTGTTATTATTTAATAAGATACTTATTTAACTTCTATATGAATATGCTTTATATCCTGATATAAATTTTTGTGTAAATATTAAAAAAAAATTATTGTAGTATACTATGAAGATTGATCATTTTTATTCTATACAATTTGATTTTAAATGCTTTAATATATTTAATAATGTGTGCGAAGAAAATTCTGTATACATTTAATTTTTATTTTGAAATAAAAATTATGTATATTTATTTTATAGCACAACTATAAACTAGTCATATATATATTATAGTCATATATTATATAATATATTAGTCATTAAATTAAACATTAATAACTAATTAAAATAACTAACTGGTACTGTTAAATAACTAGTAATTAAATACTATTATTTAATAAACTTATAAATGTCAATTGTTAAGTGCAACAATTAATATATGAATACACATATGGTTTTAATTATATGAAAAAAAACTTAAACATAACATACTTTTAGACTTTTAAAAAATATTGGGAAAATATCCGTTATGTTATATTTAGATAATATTTTTCTTTATGAGAATGAGAATGTAGATCCTTAATTTCTTTTTTTTTTACTTTTATTTTAAAGTTAGAAGCATTGAATATTTCAAAAATTTTATAAACATTTTAAAAAATAATTATACGTATAAAGGTAATAAGATATGTAAAATAATATAAAAAATATATTTTTTATGGAATTGCAAAATGTTAATATTTAGTATTTATAAATTTTAATTCTCAACATTAAATAATGCATTTATTTATATAAATTGCAAATAAATATTAATAAAATTAAAAAGATTCAAAATTATATTTGAATATATTAATATAATTTAAAAAAATAGTACATAAAATAAAAATAATATATAAAAAAATAAATAATAAATTTTAAATGATTAATAATTAATTTAAAATTATTGATATAATTCTGACATTGATATCAAAATGTATTGATATCGATAAAAATTTTTTTTATATATTAAATAACATAAAAAAATAAAATATAATATATATTATTTTGTTTTTACAGGAATACTGCCGGGACTATTGCCGTTGCTGCCATTATCACTACACAAAAATATAAGAAGAATGATATCCAAAGATAAAATGCTTCGATAGATGAAGTAATTTGCGCAACAACATAAAAAGATTAGAAAGAAACAGAATTATTAATTTCAAATGTATGTATTATTAGAAAGTTTGTATTAAAAAACGAATGGAAACGAAACGAAATAAATACATAAAGGAAGCAGAAGAAGATTAATGATAGTGAAAGAAACAATAGAATGATATATACTTTAAGAAGAAAAGAATATTGATTTGAATATTTTTCGCACGACCAGTTTTGTGATGATTCGCAAATGTGCGTATGTGTGTACGTGATTGTGTATACGTTAAAACTGTGCGCGTATGTTTCTCGTTCTGCCATCTTGAAAGTCATCCAATTTCTTTCTCTTGGTGGCGCTGGCTCACGTGTGCGGGAAGCGTGCACGGTGCGTGCATCGTACACGCACTGTGCTAAGTTGCTAATAAACGAAGAAATCTCATTTTGAAAATAACTGCAAAACAAAGATTTATCGATAGCGATATAGTAAAACTGCGCGATGAAAGCGAGTTTGTCGATAAATTTATTTCTTTGTGGGAGTGATAACGAGTGTCCTAACAATATTAATAGTGAGAGCAGTATCGGTAGCAACAACAATCTCGGCAACAGTACACATGACATTAGTAACAGTAAGAAAAACGGATATGACAATGGTTTTAACAGCAACAAGAAATCACAAGTGGAATATAATGTGCAAGTTAAGTGTAAGCCATATGGCAATGATGAGCAGTTGCATTTCTGTGAGGTGTACTCGTACTGATTGTGAGTGCTAGTAGAGAAAGAGAAAGCGGGAGACAGAGAGATAGAAGCCACCAAGACTCTCGTGGAGAGCGGGGCACTGAAAGATATGCGGACCTTTGTGCGAACAGCTGAAGCGGAAGTTGTGAGAACAAGTGGAGTGCAACGCGCTCCACCTAATCGGTGATAGGGTCAGTCGGTTAAAAGAAGACAAAATTGGCGTTCACAGCGACGGCAACGCGGCATCTTTCGCGATCACCTTTTCCTCATCCCTTCCTTTTTCCTACTTCATTTTGTTTCACTTCGTTTCCTCTCTCTTTTTCTCAAACTCTGACGCAATTCATTCGTTTATTTTATATATTTTTCTTCTCTTAGTTATCGATAGAGAGAAAAAAAAAAAAAAAAATCTCGTCTTTTATTTCGATTGAAACTTTTGTATAATGATACGCAATTAAAATGTTGGAAGAATAATGCAAATGAGAATTCGCCGTATAGAAGCCGCGTCGCGTTTCCTTACAATAATAAAGGTATACTTTCCTAAATGTATTGAGACAATTGGTGCTTAAATCATGAAATTTGTTCCTTCGATATGTGTATCGTCTGTGTAAATTGTAGTTACATTTGTATAAGTTAAATTCGTAGCATGCCCTTAATTTTAACAATGATTATTGAGAATATACTTGAAATATTTCTTTAAAAAATTAGAAAATATGCTTCGAGAAAAAATTTGTGAGAAAAATTTATTCAAACTTCTAGCCATATTTTATGCATGGAATAAATTTAATCCGATATACAGTTTTGTTAGAAGTTTTACTTTAAATTTTATGTAATTTTGACAATCGAAATTCTCTCCTTTTTTATGTTTTTTTTTAGAATTGTAACAAAGATTATTATACACAGAAATTAATATCGCGTATATTTTTACACGCGTAAAATGTAACTCCTTATGTATTATCCACACTCAGTTCCGTGGGAAGATTTAAATATCAGATACTAATTTTAAATTTCTCCGACTGTTATCTATAGAAATCGTCGCTGGAGCAACAGCGGAAGAAAGAAATTTGAAAAATCGGTTAGATTGTGTTCCAAGTGTATAATATATCGAGTGATATGGAACGCATGAAAGTGTACGTAAGCTAGCAAGAAGATAAAAAGCGGCGAAAGAGAAAAGAAGAGAAAAGAGGTAGCGTAGAGAAAAACGAACAACACGCAACAACGAAGAAACGAAGAGAAGACAGTAGTAGTAGTGTAAAGGAAACAGAGATGATAAAGAAAAAAAAAATCTACGGAAGGGAATAGCTTGTGAGAAGAAAAGCAAAAGTTTGCGCGACGTACAGTATAATGTGGAGTAGCGTGTTTCGCGAAAGTTTTTAAAAGTCGATATAGAATTTATAAATAGATCGGTTGGTATACTCACATATGTGCACGCGTACGCATGTGTGCGTGATTACGCGCGCACATGTACGTGATTTTCACTCGAGACTGAAGCGGTGAATTATTCTCGCACGGATCGACTACTCGTGGGGGAAATTCGAGATCCGGCTTACCTTCCACAGCTGACGTCATTACCGGTAAGTTGTTTTTCCGTTACTAGTAGACTTATATCTTTGTGATGTTAAAAATGTTACTGTAATCTCTTAAGAATGAATAATTAATTTTTTATAAGAAATTTTTTTTTCTAATGGTTAATTTAAAATTAAGAATATTCATTTCTTATTTTTAATATTTATTCGCAAAAAGAATAAAACATCATGTTTTAATTTATATGTTTAAATTTTTTACTTAAATATTGAATCAAATTGAATTATATTATATTTTTTCATAAAATAATGTTTAATATTAATTATTAATTATACAGTTTACTGTAATAGTAATAGGATTAAATATATATTACATATTATGCAAAAATATAATGCATTTCTGATTACTTTTCTTAATTGCTATTTCATATAAAATTGATTTTGAAAAAAAGAATTATTTTTACATCTTTGAAATAATATGATTTTTGTTTTAATAGTTTTTATATATTTAATGAAAATAGTTGTTTCATTTTTGAAGAAGAATTGACTTGACTTATGAAAGTTGAAAATAATGAGCAAAGCATGAATTACAAAATTTAGGTTAGAATTATTTTCAAAATTTAATATATACGATTTAGACATATATCTCGATATTGATACATCAATAGTGTTGAAAAATTTTAAATTAACAGAATTTGAAATTAAGAAATAATATATAAAGACAAACATATTTCTTCTAATATTGTGCATACAAACGCGTTTCACGTCGCGTTGATTTTCTATGTCTTCTCGTTAACGCTGCGTAGATTACCGATGACCCACGTTGATGATCTTATTATGCAGCATGCATTTATGTTAGAAGCACGTACTTCATAATGTTCATGGAACTATGAACACAGTTATCGCAAAGAAGCAATAGGAATAATGACAAATAATAGAAATCAAAATTATTTCATTTGATTTTGACTTTATGTTTTATTAGTAACCATATGTAATAGTCTCTCTTTTCCAATACTTTTAAATTTTAATATTTAAATCAGAACCACATAATACATATATATATATATATATATATATATGCTATAAAAATATTTTTGTTTTTAAAAATAACAGGATAGGAAAAGTAACTATATATTTTATGTTAAGATCAAGGAAATTATTTTTAAATAATCTTCAATTATTTGAAAAATTGCATATCAGAAAATATTTATTTAAAATAATAAAATAAAATAAAATAAATAAAAATTTAAGATATTATTTTAATTTCATATTTGAGAATAATAAATCTAAATTTATAATTTTTTCTTTTTAATATAATATAATATAGATAATTGTAGTAAATATTATTTTATTTAAATAATAATAATTTATCATTTAAATAATTATATATAGATATTAAAATATTAAAATATTTTATTTCCAAATGTGCAATCTATTATAAAGTCTGGATTTAATATTACTTTTAATAACATTTGTAATAAAAAAAATATAATTTATTTTTGAGAAAAGTATGCACTCTGATTTTTTGTCCTCTCTTATCAAATTGATATTATTATCTTATAAAGATAATAATATACAAACATGTATATGAAAACACCATAAAAATATGATAAAAATTATTTTGAATTGATGATTTATAGAGAGAAATATTTGTTCCATTAGTATATGTATATATATATATATATATATTTATTTTTTGAAATTTTATTTCTAATTAATTTTTTTAGCATTTCTATATTGTACAATTGTAGATTACTTTGCAAAAATTCATTAACTAGGATATTGTGATAGTTTCCTATGTAACAAGCATGTTACTTTTATTAATGATTGAATAAAAGCATAATAGTTTCATATGAAGAGATCAGAGAACAAGAAAGAGACCATAGTGACTTAACAAGAGTTTAGATTTATTAATGAATACGTATATCTATGTATATAAAATTATATATCAAAATTGTTTAGATTTTTAACAAAAAAAAAATTAAATAGTTTTATTTCAATATTTTTTAATGAAGAAAAAGCTTTGAATTATTTTATTTTATATTAACTGTGGATAAATGAGTATGAATGAAAATGAAAAATAAAAATAAAACATTTTTAATGTTAATAATAATATGATAATTTGTAATTTATTAATTATTTTGCATGACATGCAATTAATAAATTAATTAAATATGATATATTATATATTAAATATAAAATAATAATTAAAAAACTTTATTATAAAAATATCAAGAAATTGGAAATCCTTAAAATTTTAAACATTTTTTATTTTCTTTCAATAATTTTAATATTTTCTATATTTTTTAGTAAATATCTTTATTAAATTTTAAAACTGACCCAGGATAAAATATATATATTAGAATTTCATAAAAAACTATATGTATAAGAATTAATGTAATAAATTTAGTAGAGATGCAATTGCAAATGCGATTCTTTGAAATATTATTGCCTTGCTATTTTTGTTTGTTAGATATTTTCTAAGATATATAATTAGAACTCTCATTATTATAATGAGAAATGAAAATGAAACATATAAGTTGTATATTCATTATAGATTATTCATCAACACTTTTACTTTATTACAAATATATTATTTAAGTAATTGATACAAAATAATAAAATTCCTTCAATAAAAAAAATAATTAAAATATTAAAAATTAAAATTTAATTTGAAGATACCATATGTTTAAATTTAATTAAAAATATTAAAATCTATCATTTAAATTAATTATTTCATTAATTCATAAAAAATCATCTAAAAATATTATTCTACAATAATATATGAATATTTTAATATTATTGAAAACTTTATCATCAGAAGAAGAAGCTGAAAAATTTTAGATGTAAAATATATCATTTTTATATCTTGATATTTTTAAAAGAAAATTTCAAACATAATAAATATCTTCGTATTTGGTAACATTTTTATTTTAAAAAGATTGGAAAGATAAGATAAATATCGTTCCAATATCAACCGAACAAATTTGAAATTTTTATTTATCAATTTCGTTTGAAAAAAAAAAAATCTCGCGATTTTAGTTATTTTTTTGAATGTTTTAAAGTATATATTTTGTAATATATATATGTTCTCCTCCTCGCTATATGTAGTGTAGATATGCATGTATACACGTGTCGGTTTCTTTGAGTATCATTAAAGTACCGTTACTTTGATGATGCCGACCGTTTTGATGTCCTTGCGAACTTCTCTTCGTCTTTTTTAAGAATCGCGTTACCGTGATCACGGGTTAATGCCGATTTTCATTTATTTCACGTGCAAATGTGACATTCACGTCTCTATAAATTATTTACACTTTGTTAATCGTCTTTAACATGACGCATCATAGTGAATCAGCGATGTTATTCAAGTTCTCGAATGAACAGACATTTTTTTTATGTCAGTTTACCTGAGAATTAAATTTAATTCTCAAGATTTTTTACATTTTTAATATGTCTTCTTTTAAAAATATAAAATAAGTACATATAATATTTTTAAATGGTGTTCCATATGATATTACGTAATGTATATAATATTAAATTTTCGTCGAATTATTCGTAAATAATTTATAAAAATTAAAATATTAAAAAGTAAATAACAAAAAAGATTAAGAAGAAAGAAAAGATGAATAATGGGAAAAAGGAAAATAATTTATTCTTTTAATAGTTTTTATAATATCTGTTCAAAGAATTATTATAAATTCAAGAAATGATCGTACATGTATATTTTTATAATTTGATGGAAATATATGAAATATCGTTAATAATATTAATTAAGTATATTTATTGTTAAAAATAAAATCATAAAAATAATGAATCATGATTTATTAAAAAAATATTTCACTAGAGTTTATTATGAAAATTTTCTTTTTTTTTTTTTTTTTTTTTAAATAGATTAGAAATATTTATTCTAAAATATATATGGAATTAAATAATGGGAACATTTTTTTCACGAAATATATAATTTATTAAATAGTATTCAAAATTTAAAATAAAAATGATGATATTTCCCATCATAAATCCAATAATGGTATTGTGATGTACACTATCATGATATATAATATACATGATGACATACACACTTATACTTTCTAATGTGTAACATTCTCATGACCTTTCTTTTCATCTCTTCTTGATGTGCTTCATTACTAATCACATCATGGATTGAAAAAATATATCCTGAAAAAATTCTATTAAATTTTGTTGCAAATTACAAATATTATAATTCGTTGTTTCATATCTAAACATTTTTTTATTATATATATTGTAATTATTGATTACTATAAGATTACTATATTGTATTGTTAAATAATATATATAATAATATTGTTTATGATTATGAATTTCAAGTCACTAAAAAAATACTTATTCAATAAATTTTTTAATATAAAGAATTTTTTAGAAATTTTCATCACAGGTTTAACAAAACTAAATTCACTGATGTAATTAAAATAACAAATTACTTAATTATTTTTGTCAGTATATATTGGCATAGAATAGATAGAGAAAAATGTTTTGCAGATATTTAAGAGTTGTAACATTTAATGATATTTTAAATCTCTAAAATGATAAACTTTGATAATCATTGATTGAAATATTGAAGAAATTTAATTTCATTTTTATGTGTATAAATATTATCTGTAATATTTGTATATTTGTCACAAATTAATAATATGTTGTACTTCCTTGTTACCTTCTTTGTTAATAATATATATATTCAAACGTATGCGAGAAAATATTTGATTAAGATAAAAAATTATTAAAAAGAAAGACAAATAAAACAATATATTTATATACAAAATTTAATGGACAAAGAATCTAAAAATTTGTCCAGATTTTTTTTTTTTCATTTCATTATAGCATATATTAAATATTTTTTTGCAACTTACATTTCTATTGTGTTTTATAAATTTAATTAAATAAATTCTCATAAAATATTTTAATGATTAGAAGCAATTAATTAATAAAAAATTAGAAAAGAAAGGAATAAATAAAAATAACATTTTTAACATGAATTTTTATGCATTTTGTTTCAGTACACAATGCGCTAGGAGTGATGGAGACAGTGAGCAAGCAAGTCCAGGTAGTAAGCGGACTGGGGGTGGGGGGTCCGGTGGGCCCTGTGGGTCCAGTGGGGGCAGATTTGCATCACCATCATCATCCTCACCCCCACTCCCATCCTCCACACCCACACGCCCACCCCCACGGTCATCCTCACGGACCCCATGGCCACTCACTGGTCGGTGTAACGTCGACCCCTGGCAGGGGTCAGACACAACCACCGGTCTCGCATAACCAGCATTTACCCGCGAGGTCTACTCCGGTACAGCTGCATAGGTAAGTTATATTCTTGCCTGTGTTTACCTATACGTACGTATCCATACATATAGTATAGATATGTACATACAATATATAAATGTATGTATTACTGTATCGCAGTCATTACACATAACACTGTTCGTTCATGTGTAATTTGTATGATATAATTAAAGTTACATGCATGCATTTGATTGTCTGCGAAAAACAATTTAATTCATTTTGTTTAATTTGAGGAAATGCCTGTGTAATAAACGAAGTATAAGAAATAATATAAGAAATATATTAGTAGAGAGAATTGAGCAATTTCGATTCAGAAAATTATTTCTTTTTAATTCTTGATTTAAATGGAAAATTTTTTTTTAAAAGACAAAATATGATAATTAAAAGTTAATTATAATAATAAAAATTGTTAAATCATTTATAATATTATATTAAGTATATGAAATTCGTAACAAATAACTGAATGAAAATTATGAAACAAAATATTTATGGAAACTGTAATCCTGATAGTGGAAAATGTGCAAATAATTAGAGTATTCCAATTTTTAAATCTAAAGTAAAGATAAGTAAAGATAATAAAGATAATAGTAAAGGTAGTATAAATAGTAAAGAAGATAGTAAAAAATTCTAAATAAATAATTAAATTTTATATTCATTTATAAGTCATTTAAATTTAATTTTCTTTTATCAACAATATTCTTGAAAATAAAATAATATGTAATGAGATGTAATTTATCAAAATTTGCAAATAACAGATGTGGATATAAATATTTGGTGACAATTTTTTTAAAAATTGATTAAATAATTGATTAAGAAATTAAATAAAATTAAAAAAAATTAAGTTATATAAAAAAAATTTTAAAAAATATAAATAAATTCAATTTTTACAATTAATGAAAGAAATATTGAAATAAATTTTTCATTAATCTTTCTATTCAAACTATTTATTATTTTAATATCTTTATTATTTAAAAATTTAACAATACATAATACTAATTATTTGTATTATATTGTACAAGCTCAAATATTAAAACTTGAAATACGCGGTGAACAGAACATTGAAGTTGGATGCGTAACATATATTCAGTATACTGCGCATGCGTTCTTCCAATTTTACCACTACTGCTACCTGTCGATTCTAACCTCAAACGTCAACGTGCAACGTTGATTTTTAACCTTGCCAGGTTTATATTTAAGACTTATAGTTTACTGAAATATATATATGAACGGTTATGTAGTGTATTTTAATGAAATTATTAAAGTGAAATTACAAATTTCGAAAACGCGATGTACCAGATGTGCAAATGGAGAATGTATGCAGAAAGGAAAGATTTCTTTGAAACTCAAGATTGTCCGTTTGCATGATGAAGTAAGTCCACGCAGTTATTTCTGTTGCGGTGTTCGTTGTTCCTCGCACAAAATTAATATCTTTATATTATTTTTTTTATTTATCTAACTTATTTTTGTATTAATATATTATATTTTTAACTATAATATTAATTACATCTAAATGATTTTCTTAATGATATAATTATTATAAGTTTTATGTAGAAATTATTGCAAAATATCTTGTTTACTTGAATGACTTCTCATTTTATTTTAATATAAAAATTTCGATATTTTATTTTATTCAACGTAATCGGAATTTTTATTATTTTCAAATAAAGTCCTATCAATTAATATTAATTAACACTTCAGAAATTTAATATACAGTAGTTAGAAGGTTACATATAAATAATATATAAAACGCGGGAAAACCAGTTAGGTTAGGTGCGATGTGAGAATTGTATAAATGAATCGAAAAACATGAAGCAACAGTATGTATACTGTGTGTATATATATATATACACATATATATATATATATGTATATATATAAAACAATCATGACATACATATATACATACATACATACATACATTCATACACACAAATATAGATGTATATTACGTATACCTGTATATATACATATACTATATATTTATGAGTTATGAATCTGATCATTAGCTAAATAAAACTTCTGTAAAAATAGAATGAAGTTAAATATCATTTTTATTATTATTTGTTTTTAAAATGATTTTTATTTTTTATATTTTATTAAAATAGTTTATATTATATATATATTGAATGAAATTTGAATAAAAGATCATTTTATTCAATATATTTTCATCATTAAATGAATAAAGTAACAAGCTAAAAAAAATATAACATATTTTCATACTTAATATTATATTATTATTTTGTATTATATTGAATTACTGAAAAATGGCAATAAATGCAGGAACTTGTTGAACGGGGAAAGAGAAAGCTAATAGTGGGTCGTACGGCGGGGATAAAAGATGGCGGTCATAGCGGAAATGCACCTTTTTTATTTGTGAATAGGTTAAAAAAAAATGCATTAATATGTATCTCACTTAAATTTATAGTTAAAATTTTCATAATAATATTTTTAAACATTACCTGTCAGTATTTTTTCAATCATTTAAATTAAATAAAGTTTTATCAATATCATTCATAAATCTTAAGTATTTGTTATCTAAAATTTACATATTTTAAAAATATCTTTATAAAATTTATAATTATAATTAAAAAAATAATTGAAATAAGTACAGTTTTAAATAGAAAATACTAAGTGAAGAATCAGAGCATTAATAAAGAGAAAGAAAAGAAATAAAAAAAAATAAAATTGATGGAAGGAAGTCAAGGTTATATTGATTTCTATTTTCTACAATTCTCTATTGAAGAAAATAGAAGTAGGAGGAAGAGAACAAAAATATATTTTTTTAAAAATCAATATTTAATTATTAAAAATTTATCTCATAAATAATTTTTAAGTATAATAAATTTGAACGAATGAATTAATATATTTTTATATTTTATTACAAGAGTAATTAATTATCTTTTTTTTTTATTGTTCATTTTATTATTGTTTACTTGAATATATCATTTATGTCAGTTTTATAAATATGATAAAATTCATAAGTATTGAGAGGTTTCGTTATCGCAAGTGCAATTTTGTATTCCTTCTATTTATACTGTTATTTTATGATAAAATTTAATTTTTTTTGATGTAAAAATATATGCCACTAACAAAAGAGAATATAATTTCTATCTTTTTGATATATTATTTCATTTTGATGTATCTAAAGGCAATCTATATGTAGGTCTTTCTTACAATTTTTTTATTTTAAACATATTCATTGACTGTCATATTTTAAAAAAATATTAAAATATCCTAATATTTCAAACTTTCATATTATTTTTATTATGATCTTTTTTTAATGACAATATTATTTTTAACATAAATAAAAATAATATTAAAATTAATTTATATTTTATATTTTTATTATTTGGTTATAGAATTTAAAAATTTAAAAATTCTACATTAATACGTATTTTTACTTATTTTCAAACGTTGTAATTTTTTTCACCTTAATACATGTATTAAATTCATCATCATTAATCTATATAGATTGTACATATAATACTTGTGCATGTCATGTTATCATTCTCTTCGTGACCTACGTATATATGTATATTTCACATATACATAACGTTCTATCGCATGCGCATCATTCATAAAAGGGAAAAAGAGTAGGTAATACATGGGTGGGAGAAGATTTTAAAAGTGGGAGGAGGGGGGTCAGTGACCGTTACATCATCGAGAACTCAGTCTAGGAAAATTCATAAAGTCGCCATTTAATTATGAATATAGTTTTAAATGCGAAGAAGATATAATAATTTAAATTTGAACAGTTTATTAGAAGGAATAATATTTTTCATACGTAGTAATATAATGAAATAGACATTTTTATAATATATATTTTTTATTAATATAATATTATGCTAGTTTCATTAATTTAATTCTTCTATTTTTAATCTTTTTTTAAATATATGAATGATAATTATTAAAACTATTTATATTTCTATATATATATATGTAAGGATAATATTTAAGGTTTTAAGGGTTTCTACAAAATACCCCTAAAATATAGTTTTGAAAAGGAGAATATATGTACCGTTATTTGTTTTGATATATAATTCAAAAGGTTCAATGTCACATTATATTATAATGTAAATAATTATTATATTGTATCAAAATAATTAATCAATAAGAAATTAAAAAATTTTTTTAATAGAAAAATATTTGAAACGCAGATAGATATTTAAAGTGTAAATTCGTAGTAAAATATATTATAATGAATTATGATAATATTATAATTATAATGAAAATCAATAATTAAGTTGATAATTTATATATGAACATAAGTAATATTAAATATTTTTTTATATATAATAAAATATTTTTATTATATATTTATCAATACATTTTAAAAAATTTTAAATCTAGTAAATCTAGTAAAATATTAATAAAAAATCTAGTTTGTAATTTTCACGATAAAATGAAAATAAATAAAATAAATTTATACTACATAGTGCAATTCTATAACAAATGCTTTAGAAAAGTATATTAGAATTCTTCAATTTTGAAAAATAAAATTTGAAATAATTATATATAAAATAATTTTAATTTCGATAAAAAAATGTGTATAGATAAATGCGATATTAGCTAACGTCGATTAATCCTTCTCCATTATCCGCCAACGAATAATGCTAGGAACGCTTCGAAAGCCTCGAATGTATTTGACGATATGGCAACATCGCGACAGCAACGTTGCCTTACGAAAGTAGACAGGCACATTCACCCTTTGTGATGTTCAACGCATGCGCAGTCATTCTACAGAGAATAAGTACCGATGCACCGGCACGCGGAACCATGATCTCTGGAACACTGCGACATCGCATATCGTTATATCTTACAGCGCATGCGTGGCGTATTTTGCCACATGTGACAAATTACCGCCGAAAGGTCGTGTATCTACTATTCTGCTATACATATGTATAGTCAATGATTTTACGTGAAGTATATTTTTATCGCGTGACGCGATTGGTTAGTCGATCGTCATCCGTCATCTTTTATATGCATTTATTTCTTGCTGTCTATCTTTTTATAATCTAATATATTAAATTTTTTCTCATTATTTTTTTTCATACGAAATACACTTTTTTTTAGATACATTTATATATATATATATATATATATATATAAACGTATTTGATTTGGTAATAATCTTTAGATTAAAAGATTGTTAGATAATTTAATATCATTGATATAATTTACTAATCACTTTAAGTGATTAAAAACAAATGAAAAATATTTCAGCATAAATTGGAAAATTTTAAAATAATGTAAATTATCACAAATGTCGATATTTTTAATACATTTACAATTGTCTCATTCATATTTGGATTATATATTACAAATATATATAAATTCATATGTCCACTAATGTAATGGAATGAATGATATTAAAAATCATATGACTCTTGATAGACTTCATGTTTAAAATGGTATATGAATAATTAAATTACTGTCTACGTTGCACAAATATTGCTGTCTTGAACATATAAGTAGAAGCCATGTCTCTTTGCCATGGCTGAACATATTATGAGAGAGAAATTTAATACTGTAAAAAATATTCCTAAACCGTTTCTTTTTATAATAAACTACTAACTTTTCATTTTTTTATTTTATATTTGCTTTGCTTATTTATTAAGTATATATGAATGCTTAGTTATACCGAATCTATATTATAATGTAGTATATAGTCTATAGTATGGTATATTAAGAAATGACCTAAGAAAACCGTTACCATTATATGGATTATCTAATGCAATTTTTCTAAAAGAAATAAAATAATTTAAAATTATTATTTCTAGAAATATAAATATATTTGATAATCCAAATACTGCAAAAAAATATCGTATATCTAGATTTTACATATTTAATAAATATTTATTAGAAATTTATTTGCTAAATTTTTGTATAAAATAAATTGTACAAATACTTTTCATACTTCTATATATATAATTTTTATAATTTTCAAATATATATTTTGAAATATAAAAATCACTAAAAAGTAAATTAGAAGAATATTCTTATTCATATTGACAAATTTTAGTTGAAATTTAATTATTGTTAAATTTATTTTTAAACTAACATAGTGGATATTTGGAATGTTGCAGGCCGGCACAAAGTTATGTAAACATCAAGAGCAGCAGTCCTGTGTCTCCAAGAACGATAGGAGCAGGAGTGACGTACGTGCAGGGTGGTGCGGCTGCATCTTCAGCGGCGGCGGCGGCGGCGGCGGGGACGACCGGAAGTGGAAGTGGCGGAGGTCCTTCAATCGGAGGAGGCGGCGGCGGTGGCGGAGGAGGTGGCGGTGGTATCAACAACGCCGGTGGCGCGAATAGTGGAAGTGGAGTCGTTGGGACTGGAGCTGGTGGCGGTGCCGTTGGAAACGTAGCATCGGTCGGAAATGGTAGCAACAACGGTACCAATAACAGTGCCGGCACGGGGAACAACAGTGGTGGAAACGGTGGTACAGTGGGTAGTGCGCCAGGGGGTTATGTTGCCGTTCCCATGGCTGGCGGTCTGCGGTACATCCATCCGTATCCATCGACGCCAACGTCGGCATCGGTGCCGGCTGTAGCGACAATGGTTACCTCAGCCTCGTCGGCACCGACTCCAGTGCCAGTTCCAGCACCCGCAGCCGCGCCTGTCAATCCACCTACAGTTAGTCAAACGCCACCACCATCGCTTTCGGGAACTGCTTATGCCGCGAGAGACGCATATCGCAGCGCCACCACGAATGTAGGTATTTTCCTCTTCGATTTATCCCATGATAAATCGTCGCGCCCTCATCTCGTACTCTCTCTTGCTTCCATTTCATAAGAATCATAAATAGAAAAATCATCGTACATGGAAAATATTCGTACAAAAATGAAACTTTATATGCAATATTAAATATTTAGTTTATTTTAGTTGATTTTTTATTTCTTGAACGAATACTTTCTTATACTTATATTTTTTATTGATATTTTTATAAATATTAAGAATGAGTATAATGAATTCTTTTTCTTTTTCGTGTTAAAATTTATTGTAAATATAGATGTATAAAATTTTATTTTAAATTGATCGCTGTAGAAATATTTTTCACACCGTATATTGCAGAGAAAGTTAAAACACATTAATTTAATACATATACATATACGTATACATGAGTAGCCAGTGTTTGTAAATGTATGTTATATAGTAATCTTTTGTAGTTAATCGAATATTTGGTACGCGTTATATTGTATGTAGAAACGTGTATATTATATGTGTTCTGCCCTTGACTTTCAACCACTATTAGCCCTCTCCCGTTCTCTTTTCACATCATAATATAATCTACTTTCTCTATTGCGAAGCTTGTACAATTTTGATTCAATTTTACTGCGATATCAAAATTTAGGGATTTGATGAGATAGTTTTTTAAATAACTCTATTAAAAATTTTGTTTTATTTATTTTTAACAGTGGAATTATTTTTAATAATTTATCCAAATATTAGAGATATGTTATTAAATATATATAATAAATATTTATTATATTATATAATTTCTAATTTAATTTGAAGTTCGATTTTTTAATTGATATAGTCAATTTAAAAATATGTAGTAGTATAAAAATACATAATGAAATCTAAAAGAAAGAAACTTTTAGATTATTTACTTAACATACTTTTTATTATTTTTATGATATAAAAAAAGAGAAAGATAATCCCAAGAGAAGTGATAAAATGATTTTCAAATTTGAAAATTTTTATTCATTATTTCTGATGATTTAATTTATTATATCAAATATTCAATTAATAATATATTGTATTAATTATCTTTTTTGAAGTGAACAATATTCGACGTTATATATACATTGAGTTATTAAGTTTTAAAATTTGATAAACAGCAGTCGGTGAGAAGTGATATATGTTATCTGTTTGGGTGCAAGATTATGATCTTAAAATGCAATGTAAGCAAGGCGAGAGAAAGAAAGATGAAAAAACTAAAAGCAAGCTTTATTCATAATACGAGTGCAAGGAACGTATGACGGTTGTAAGTATATAGATAGTCTACCGTCTGCCCTCTTGAACCGGGTCATCGATTTTCTTGAAATAGGTTTACAAGAGAAGGTTAGGCAAGATAAATTGAATTGAAAACGCACGGATGAAAAAAAAGGACATTGGGACACATAAATATATTTGAATCGAACGAGATGAGGATAAAAATATGAATGGAGAAATGCACATATAATGTAAATGAATGTAAAAAAGGATAGATTTTTATTGTATTTATCTTTCAGGTGAACGAGAGGATTGCCATCAGCGTGAGCAGTAGTCCTTTGTCGCAGATTGGAGTCGATGTTGGAGTAGTTGCGGCCGAATACGCGGCAAATAGCGGTATAAGTAGTGGAAGAGGGGAGAGACCGAGGATATCTCTTTTACCACCTGCTTCGGTAACGCCGACACCTTCACCAACAGCACCAGGCTATCAGCACAACATGTCTGGAGTTAGAAATTCACGAATAGCCCTGATGCCCGTCCAGCCGGATCAGTATTGCAATCGTACAGCCGTTGAAATGGCTAATCTGCAGGAGGCGCCGCCCTTCAAGAAGATACGCCTCAGTCAACCGACCCAGATTCAATTGCAGTCCCAAACGCAATCTCGTTGTCATAGTTTATCACCCGCTGATCCGTGTGTTAAGCAGGAGCACGTGGTGCAGTTGCAACAACCGCTTAGGATAGATACTAGGGTGGGTACATAGGTAGTACACGGGCATAGAAAATGAGCCAGAATAAATATGAACAAATCTTCAACATCTAACAAATTGTTTTAGAAATCATTTTGAAAAGAAAGTTATCATATGAATATGAATTTTATTATTGGCAAATAGAACTATTATTAATTTTATTATTGGTAATGGAATTATTTAAATTAATTATTGCGTTATATACTTATGTGAATAATTTCTGCGTTTTTAAACTTTGAGAAATGATAGTGATAATAATACATTTAAGCAATGAGCAATAATTTAAGCATTGAGTATATATTTAAAGCAATATATATATATACTTGTATAAAGTTATCATATGAATATGAATTTTATTATTGGCAACTAGAACTATTATTAATTTTATAAACATAAACTTTGAAAAAAGTAATGATAATGATACATTTAAGCAATGAGCAAAAATTTAAGCATTGAGTATATATTTAAAGCAATATATATATATACTTGTATAAAGTTATCATATGAATATGAATTTTATTATTGGCAACTAGAACTATTATTAATTTTATAAACATAAACTTTGAGAAAAGTAATGATAATGATACATTTAAGCAATGAGCAATAATTTAAGCATTGAGTATATATTTAAAGCAATATATATATATACTTGTATAAAGTTATCATATGAATATGAATTTTATTATTGGCAAATAGAACTATTATTAATTTTATAAACATAAACTTTGAGAAAAGTAATGATAATGATACATTTAAGCAATGAGCAATAATTTAAGCATTGAGTATATATTTAAAGCAATATATATATACTTGTATAAAGTTATCATATGAATATGAATTTTATTATTGGCAAATAGAACTATTATTAATTTTATAAACATAAACTTTGAGAAAAGTAATGATAATGATACATTTAAGCAATGAGCAATAATTTAAGCATTGAGTATATATTTAAAGCAATATATATATATACTTGTATTGAAATTGATAAAGATTTTTAAGATTATTTATAATTCTAATATTAGTTTGATATTATATGAAAAATTTTTGCTAGGAGCAGCCGGCAACAGAAGCGTATACACCGCAAACTGAAGCGATTTCGCCTACGCTTCCGGAGCCAAATACGCAAGAAGATGCACAGTTCAGAAGCACGAAGGATGATCTTCTGCAACAAATTTCTAAGGTTGATAGGGAGATTGCAAAAAGGGAATCTCAGATAAATAAGCTTCGGAAAAAATTAAAAGAATTGGAAGAAGCGGCTAACAAACCTCTGGAAGCTAGCGGTCTTAAACGGCAAGTTGAGGAACAGTCTCAGCAACCAAAGCATCAATCTCTGGCACAAAAAATTTATGCTGAAAATAGGGTAAAATCTTATTTAATTTAAATTAACTATAATACATAAATTATACGTAACTTATATGTTGTATCAAATTAACTTATTAATTGGGAAAGATGAATTAATTCATTACCGGATATGACTTCTCAGAATATTGAGTAAAATGGAATGATTCATCATAAATTTATAAATAACACGTTAAAAGGAAAAATGAATAATTTATTTTTTTTTTTTACTGAATTTAATTTAGAAATAACTTATAGATAAAATATAAATCTCTAACAATTTATTTAACTTAATCTTAATTAATTTAACTTAATTTCTATCAAATTAATCTTTCTGTGTTTTAATTTTTACATACTTTCGCTGATGTTATCTCGACTTTTAATGACTTTTTGATTGCTGATAATATAATTTTTCAATGTATGTATGATGCATCATCAGTAGTATTAGATAAACATTTTAAATCATACACGATATTGCCTCTTGGATTAAGATTGAGATTTAAGAAAAGTTGATTTTATAAATAATAAAATTTCATCAGATTTTTTATTGCGTGATTTAATGACTTATATGTTAATTACAGAGAAAGGCAGAAGAAGCTCATAGACTTCTAGAAAGGCTGGGTCCAAAAGTGGAATTACCTTTGTACAATCAGCCATCAGATACAAGTGTGTATCAAGAAAATCGAACAAAACATCAAACGTGTATGAGAGCAAGGCTTATAGCGAGGCTTCGACGTGAACACGCTGAACGCGCATCTCTTCATCGACAACAGTCACAAACGTACGCTATTTTGGTACAGGAGTGGCATCGTAAAGTAGAGCGATTGGAGGCAACGCAGAAAAGGAAGTCGAAGGAAGCGAAGAATCGCGAATTTTTTGAAAAAGTATTTCCAGAGTTGCGAAAACAAAGAGAAGATAAAGAACGTTTTAATAGAGTTGGTGCTCGTATCAAGAGTGAAGCTGATTTAGAAGAAATTATGGATGGCCTTCAAGAACAAGAGGTACATCGCATTTTTTTTTTTAATGATGATGATCGACATTTTATAATGTTGCAAAACTAATTATATGAGAGACTAAAAAAAGAAAATCAAAGGGAAGTTCATAAGGGTTATTAGAGGAGTTAAGGGAAAAATTAAAAAAATCAATATTACTATAAAAATGATTTAGATATTATATATAGTGTATATTTAATTATAAAGAAGGTTCTTATTAAATATTATAAATTATTAAAATAGCTTAGTTATGACATTTTTGAAACAATTTTTCAATATTAATTGAAAATGATCAATAATGTTAGATTCATGGATAATAATTGATTTACAAGTTTACTCCACATGATCTAAGAAATATATATCCAAAATTTAAGTTTATTTCGAATATTCAACACAATTAGTAATTATAACTATAGTATACTATTTTTTAAAATTATTTTTCCAGATGGAAGATAAAAAGATGCGTTCGTACGCAGTCATACCTCCATTATTATTGGATACGAAGCAGAGACGAATCGCGTTTCAAAATCGTAATGGTCTTCTTCAGCCAGAAGAGTTAGAAGCTCTTCATAGTGAACGGAAGTTGATCAATGTATGGAGTTCTGTAGAGCACGAATTATTTAAAGAAAAATATTTACAACATCCTAAGAACTTTGGAACGATAGCTCAATCTTTAGAACATAAGTCCGTTCCAGATTGTGTGCATCATTACTACCTCACTAAAAAAGCAGAAAACTATAAGCAGCTCTTGAGAAAGTCGCGGCAACGAACACGTTCTCGAAACAATCCTAATAATAAAGTAAGTTCAATCACAACTATTTTCTACCTGCTATTTTAAATTAAGAAATACTTGCATGTAAAATTTAAAAGATTCACATTCTGCTTTATATTAATTTTGTATTTTCTATATGAACATGAAGTTATTGCAATTGTGTTTAAAATTATAACGTTAACTTTTATATTGGTTTTTTTTTCAGGTAAATAATACCAGTTCAAGTATTGGAACTTTAGATATTTTAACTACGGGTGTTACGACAAGGTTGCAACGTGAGCAACAGCAGAAGACGCAAGAAAATCCTCAAAATAGTTCGGCAGCGACATCAACTACAACGACGACGACGACTACGACAACGTCGAGTGTATCAACGGCTGTTGCGACAACAATAGTCACCACTTCGACAACTCCTTTAAGCTCATCAACGTCGAGTATATGTTTAACGACAGATTCTGTAATAGCATCAACGACAGCTACAACGACATCTGTGTTGAGTACTACGACATCGTCAGTCACGACGTCATCGACGATAACAAACGCGAAGGATAATAGAGAAAATAATAAAGAAAACAAAGAGAGTAAAATAGAATCGAAAGAATCGCATCTTATCAAAGTGGAAGTGAAAGAAGAACCGCAATTAAGTTCGGAAACGGTATCAGGAAAGGACATCAAAATGTACGTAATATATTTTTTCTATTAATTATAAATATTTTTAATTAAATTTTTGATAGGTATATTATTTTATGGGAACGTATGGAAAAGTAATATATTTTATTAGTTTTTAAATAAATTTATTTATAAGGACTTTATAAATTTTTTACGAGTAGTAAAATTATAATATTCAAATATATAACTGTTTTGCATATATAAATATAATATATAGATAAAGCAATGCTAATTATTTATATGTATTATGGAAAAATTCATGATTCAATATTAAAAAAACTGTTCAGGATCAATTAATAAATTAATAAAATTGTGCAAAATTATTTGAAAAATAATATTTTTATTAACTATTTACAAAAGTAAAATATTAATTTTCTGATTAAATAAAACTCTAAAGAAATCTGATAAAAAATAATTTTATTTAAAAATGTTACTTTTTCTTTTGCATATTAGTTTTGCATATTTATAATATGTAATAATTATTATTTCTAAAATTAAATATTTAAACAAAAGTATTGTTTTTCAAGAAAGAGACATATTTTTTTGAATAATAAGATAATAATAATAATAATGCATTATAATTTATACAGCATGGATAATTTTAATAATTTTGCAAAAATTTACAAAATTGAAAGTCGTAATTTTTAATTTTTTCTGTTTATAGTATAAAATATCCAAAATTATTTATAAAAAAAAAAAAGAGCAAATAGAGTTAAAAACATTTTAATAAATTATTAATAAAGCACTTTCAATAACGATTATTTTTACAATATTTTTTATAATATTTCTATAATATTATTTAATAATTAATAGTTTTGACATTAATATTTATTAAAAATAGAAATAAAACATATAAAAATAGAAGTAATATAATTTTTTTTTCTATAATAAAAGGGATGAAATTAATTGATTTTCTTTTGTAATATAATAAAAGAGTTACATTTGGTTTTCTGTTCAGATTTCTGTTCAGAATTTTGGACGCAAACTATTTTAGTTATAAATTTATACGCAGAATCGGTCATCGGATTAAATAACTGTTTCTATTTCTACTTCAGTTAAAAGTTTGGATACTATAAATCTCAAAATAGAATTTCATATTGATCAAATGATCAACTAGTTATATTTCTATTTTATTGTTTTAAAATAAAATCTTATACAAATAAAAATTATATTAATGACTATAAAAAGTAAAAATATTCTCCTAATAAAGTAATATTATATTACAAATATACATTACATGTTTTAAATTCTATTTTTAGAGCATCACATATTAATCATCATTAATAATAACTTAAATTAATTGTTTAAATTATATCTATACACATATAATTTTTCATGTATAAATCTGTATAATCTTGTGCAAAATTTCTTTTTCAATACATCAAAAACTTTCAAATTTCTTCCAGACTTTTATTTTTACATAAAATTGTCGAATTAAAAGGGATGATATGAAAGGATAAAATCATTTTAAAAATTGCAATTGATATAAAAGCATACTGTTCGATTACTTGGATAAGCTTCATTTTACTAATGATATTCATCGAGCAAACAAATCAGTTTCACGATCCATTCTAATTATTACTTACTACATTTAAAATATTAAAAAATAATCCAAGAGATCATCCGTTCGAATTCAGATTAAAAATTGCTCGTTCAAAAAATTTATCAAACTATCATTATATAGAAAATAATTTTAAATAATAAATAAATTAAAATCGATAAATATAATTTTGATTAATAACAAAGATAAAAATAGAACAACTCGTGCACAAATTTAATTTAATACAAATTTTTATATTTTCAGATTAATGTAACAAAAATATTAATAGAGATATAAATCAGATTTAATTCTTTTTTTGGATAAATATTTTTACGATAATTTAATAACCTTTCTTTTCAACTTTTTTTTACAATTTAAACAATTTTTAATTCGTAACGAATGAATAAAAGAGGGGGGAAAAAAAAAAGTAATAAGAATAAATTATTGAAGCGTGGAGAGAAGGATAGAGGGAGTGGGGGGATGAATGGAAGGCGGATAGGGGGGAAATAGAAGGTAAAATGGAGGTTCGAGAGGGAAGACAGGGTAGTTATTAGCAGATTGTAATGCTAATCAATGGTTACTGGTTAGTGGATTATGTTTACGTAGGCATTCATCATCGAAATGGAGTCGATCGTTGAAAATCTGATTCGTGCGAAGACTGGGACGAGGGACTCCCCCTCCCTTTAGGAATATATAGAACGTTTTATTAATTCTCTCAAAATTATATTCACAATTTCGATTTGCAAAAATTCTTTTTCTTTTTATTTTAACTCGGGAAACAATCTTTCGAATTTTTCACCACGCATCGACGAAAAAAGAATTAAACTGTAACTGTATTAAATTTTTTAATAAAATTTTTAATTTTCTTAATTTTATTACGAGTTATACCAATTTTTTTCTTTCATATTATATTACATTCTTGATGAATATAATAATTTGCATGATGAATTGTTCCTACAATTTTGAACAATTTTAATTAATAAAATTTCGATGGATAATAATCAAAGTTCTAACAAATGATAAGAAGATTTAATTCTTGTTAAGCGATAGATTTATAAAAACGGATCGTTAAATTTAAAGGAAGTAAGAAGAAAAAAAAATAATCACGTTACAGGGAGACGAACAACGTCAGTGGTGGTGGTGGTGGTAGCGTGGTAACTGCGAACAGGATGAAGGAAAAGAAAAAAGATAATCACGCCACCCCTATGGAAACCAGCGACGAGGAAGCCCAATCGATGGACACCATTGGTGAGTTTTTTTTTTTAAACAAATCTTAGTAATTTGCTTTATTTATTTACATTTCGCGATTTTATTATGGACAAGCGATAAAATTTATTTTCTTTTCCTTTTCACGATCGAGAAAAATTTTATTTAACGATACATTCTTCTTCTCATTTTTTTTTGAATCGAGACAAATTTGTATGGTGGAATATGAATCGAAGAAGTATAACAGTAGATATATTTTAATTAATTAATTAATCAATTTAGAATAAGTTTCGACATTTTGTATTTTATATATATATTTTTATTTATTTTTAATATTATGATTTAAAAAGAAATTTATTTCATCACGTGAAAATATTCATCGTTTCGTCTTATATCTATTTTTTTAAATTTTCGCTCAAGAAAAATTCATCCAACGTATTCTAAAAATAATAAAAATAGGGGAAATCGAGAAATTCAATTTTGATACAATTGTAAAATTGTAGAAAAAGTTTTATTTAATCTAAAGCACGGCCGTGATAATATTAATCGAACTCGGGATAGAGGAGGAGGAGGAGGAGGAGGAGGAGGGTTGGAATTGTGTCGAGTGGAACGATTTAAAATTTCAAAGAGGGTTGAATAAAAGGTAAAGGTGGAATTTGTAATAAGTTTGGATAGAATTAATCCGACGATCGAAAGAAGCTCGAATTTTTATATTTAAGCATGGAACGTGTATTTTTATACACGTATTCATTTATTCTTTAATCATTTACAATTTTTCGAAATTTCTATTAATGCACCGTTGACTTGTAATGGCGATTTTATTGACCGCATCATTTGTAAAATTATTATTAAAGTTAGTTATATTAATTGGTTAAAAAAAATTTAATATTGTTATTTTATTACAAATAGAATTTTTTTATATCGTAATTCCAATATTGCATAATACGGTGAAATAACAAATATTAATGTATAATTATTTTTTATTCTCGATATTTAAGGTATTTAAGATTTTGGAAGATTAATTGTTAATTTTGAAATAGATCATTTAATGTTGCTAATTCTTCTTATTCGTATAATCAATTTCTAAAATATTTCAACTTGCACTCAATTATGTATTTTCATTATTTGAATTTCTTTAGAATAAATGCGAGCTTCTCGTTTTTTGACAGTACTGAAACAAATATTGTAAACAATCAATTATCTCTTCTCTTTTTATATATTATTATTAATTATTACATATATGTAATACATTATATAATACAATTAAATAATTTTTAACGAGTTAACAATCGGTTTAATTTTAAAATCAAAAATTAAGATTTCGAATATTTACATACATATATACATAATAATCGAGTTAATGAAATTTATTTTAATTATTCTTCATTGATTACAGATATTATTGACATTATTTGATTTCGTCTATTACTATTTTTTAATTTACTCACTTTGTTTATATCTTCGCTTATTTAACACCAAGAATTTATTTTATTTCTTTTAAAAATGTTCATCATAAGAAATTCTTTCACTTAGATAAGAATAAATTTTAGTCAATTGACGATACGTCGATATCAACTAACTTCATTTATTTATTTCTATTTTGATTTGCAATTAATATTATTAATCTGATTAACCTCTATAAGACACAAAGGATCTACATTCTCATTGGGATATTTTCTTTTTTAATTAATCCTTAACACTATCGTTTATTATCTTTTATTATATTTATTTAAAATTACATCTACCATTTACTTCTATAAAACACAAAGAATCTAGAGAATTATTTTTTTAGACAAACGTTATCATCTTATAATATCGTTCACTTCTATTTATTTATTCATTCATTTCCATTTTGTTCAATATAACTGAACACATCTTATTAATAATCTTCTGCATGATAATTCCGTTCAATTTAATTCGTCCGTTAAATTTATCTCTTTCTCTTTCTTCAACTAAACCATACACAAACTTCCTCTCACTGTCTTTCGTTATTCGTGGTCGAAGTAGTCGACTCCTGATCCTCCGTTACCGTACTGTTAGCCTCGTCCGACTGCGCCCTCTCTTCTGTGTTCGCGTGGCACAGTTTTCTGTGTTTGTGCACGAAATAATAACTTGGAAACTTGCATCCGCAAATCTTGCAAGGATAATATTGCACGTTCAAGTCTAACAGTCTCACTTCTCTCCTGTTCCTAGCACCGGTATCTTGCTGTCTCTGTCTGTTGCCGATCGACTCGTTCACTCTGGTCGGCAGCAAATGTCTCTTTGTGTGCTTCCTGTAACAATACTGCGACTTGAACGTGTGCCTGCAGTATCCGCAAGTATAACTCCCGCCATTGTTGCTCGTATCCATCCCAGCCTCGATTGGGTCGCAAGGGCCTCCCCCCCCCGGCCCGCCGTTCTCGTCGTTCTCCCCGGAACCGTCATTCTCCTCGAAACACGGCCTCTGTAAACGAGATTGCGGCATCGCGCTAGGTCCACACGAGGACGACGAGTAATTCTCGTTCAATACGCGATGAAACTTCACCGGACCGTCGCAGCACGCCACGTCATAGACCACCGACAAAACGTTCGACGAACTATCGTTTCCGTTCGAGCCGCGGCCCCTTCGCCTCGATCTTGCTCTGTCGTTCTCGGACGACACTGGTGGCTCTGTGTTTCTGTTGTTACAAGTACCGGCCGAGTCGTCCACAGGCGTTAGAGGGGGCGAGGATCGGTCATCGTTCGTTCGGTTGTTGTTAGTCGAGTTGGTGACGGGATGCTCGTAGTCGGTTTCTTCCTTCGTCTCCCGTTGATGGTCGATCGGTTTCTTGCCGCTGTGACACGGGGGCATCGATGATCGTGAGATGGACGATGGTGTGGGAGAGATCGATTGGCAGGGAGATGATGTCCTTGTGGACGTGGCTGCATTCGACGTAGTGAACGCGTTGAACGCGGCTGCTGCCGCTGCCACGAACGGAAGAGTGCTCGACGACACATTCTCTGGCGACTTTGGCCTCGACTCCATCCTTAGCCCGCGATTTCGCTCAATTTGGAACAGCGATGATTTCGGAGATGGCACATCCCTGTTAGCAGAAAATTTCATATTTCAAAGAGTGAGAAAATCCATTTTTTTTATATACTTTTTTATATTTTTCATTCACAAACAGAATTTAGAAATCGATTGACATCCAAATGAAATCTCAATTACGTTTCAAAATCATACATGCACTGTTTGTCCACGAGAATGTCTCTATTTCGTCACATTTATGATCGTCAAAAAAATATTCTCGTAGATGAACAGTGTGCATGTTCGAAAAAAATGGCGATTCAAACCTATAAGCCGTCGAAGTGTGCGTTTGTTGTACACTGGACGGAACGGCGGAGACGCCGAGCGGGACGGTGGATTGCATGAGGACTGACGGTTGTAGCTGGGACAAATGCGGTATACCGATACTGGCGGATGGTGGTGCACTCGGTGGGTACAGAGGAGCGGTCGGTGGCCAGCACATGGTCGGATCTATCATCAATCTGCTCGGTATGGGTCTGAGTATGTTGCCGGTGGGTGGCGTGGACGTCAACGTAGATGTCGGTCCAGCCGGAACTGGAATCGGCGTTGGCAATGGCGGAGGTGCCCTGAGCCTGAGCAATGCTGCCCTGCATTGCTCTAGTGCCCCTGGCATATGCAACAAATGCGTGGCCAATAAGACGCTGTATACGTTGTCCAACGTCACTTCCAATCGGCCTGTGTACATGTAGTTGAGCAGTGGCGCGAACGCCTCTCCACCTGCAAGTTTGGATTCGTTTGTTTGTTTATTTTTTTGCGAAGCGAGAGAAATATTTTCCAAATTTTTTTTTTTACTTCCGCGCTAAGTTACATCACATTTACTTTTGATGTTGTACTTTATTTGTTTATATTCGTTTATTCCAAAGAAACTTTCAATCTATTTACAAATAAAAACATAGGTATTGAGAAATGGAATATATTTAACGATAACACGATTTTAAGAGGGGAAAGAGAAACAATATTGCAATATTAGATACAACGTTCTCTTTTTAATCATCGAATTTTAAAATTAAACTTCACTTTATTTTTTTCATTATTCATCATCGAAATTAAACAAAATATAATTTCTAACAAACTCGAAAAGTCAATTCACGTAACGATATTTACCAATAGATGAAACCGAGACAGATGTGACTGGCTGCCTCGTTGACTGTCCCGATAAATTGTTTCCGGTTACATTCGAATTAATATTCGCGCTCACGCCCGAATTAGGTGTCGTCGCCGCGTTTGTGAGCAAAGCTTTTAGGTAACCGCTGTGAGCGGCTAAGACACCTTTATGGGCGACAAACTGATGCTCGCCTTCGTTCCCGACTCTCACTACTGTGTCGGGTGGCGATAAGCTTTCTTGAAGTCGCGAGTAATTGTCCGCTGTAACGGTATCGCCGAACCAAGCTCTGTACAAACTGTACATCGTAACCAGACTCGAATCGTTCCAATTTATTAATTTTTATTATTGGTGTCCGATTTTATCATTTCAAAGAGGAATGTTGTTAACATAAATCACGATTCACGAAGCGTTGGAAAATGACAAGGCAAAGTGTATCTCGTTCCATTTTTCTTGATATCATTGTTGGTTGAGGCTGAGGTAACGTAAAGGTCGAGACAAAGTGAAATAGAATACTCTCACGGCTCATTAAAACATCAATTGTAAACAAACAGAACTGGAAGGTTATACGAACGAAACTTCATCGTTCTCTTTCCTTTCTGATGAAATAGAGTGAGAAAGATTCTTCCTAGGCATCTTACGACAAACGCACTGTAATATAGTACAAATGATTCACAAATTTAAATAATTCGAATAGTCACTTCGTGTTTACATAATCCTTTGATAAAATCGATTATCACGTGTCACACATGTCAAAAGATCACGCGTAATACGACTCTCTTTTCTCAAAATCACCCTTACGTGTTAAATCAATTTTCCAATCACCCGTAACGAATAATCACCATTCGTACGTGTTTCGCGAAATGAAACCAGAGGAGAATATTCTATTTTTCCCTCTGCAGATAAACGCGGAAATCTAAGGGGGTGACCATCGTGTGTCGCGATTGCCCGTGATTTGAACGCCGGGAGTCGGTTCCTGGTAGCGTCACGCGCCTCACCACCGTCGCATCGCCTCTTTTTTCCACCAGTTCCTACCGCCCTTTCCTCCTCCAGACAGCCGCTAACCAGCCAGTCCCTGTGCAGCACACCCCAACCCCCGTATGCCGGAGAACCGCCCCCAAAGAGCCGAGATTGGCGGTAGTGGCTCGATTACTGGCAGAGTTGCACGTGCGCCTCGTATATTTACCGTGTCGACGATTGTACCGAGCCTCTTTCTTCCGTCTTTCCCCCTACCTGCTGTATATCTCCTCCACTTCCACCTTTCCTCTTTTCCTATTACGATAGTCCTGGTGTGTCGCGAGTGGACGGATGGATGGCTTCTTCTTTTTTTTTTTTTTTTTTGAATCGGTTTTCGGCCTAGTGACGAGATCGAACGTATCGCGAGCAAGATTTGGTTTGGAACGTTTTGGAAAATATCATTTTTTTAACGAGAATAGATCGATGGATTTATAAAGTAAAATCCTTTTTTTTTTTTTAGAGAGTTGCTTTATTTGTAGAATAATTCTTGTTTATAGAAAAAAATATTCTCTCAAAGATTATTATATATTGAATTCAAAAATATCAAAATTTTTGTTTCTTTTATAATTCATAAATTAAAGTGTATATAAATATTAACGATATATCCCAAGAGAAAGATTGATCGATGTATATTTTTCTTGAATATGGTGTATAGTTACAATAATTATCGGAGAGAAGAACGAGAGGGAAGGGAATAATGACGAAAAGAGAATTTTTCTTTTCTTTCTTCTCTCTTTCTTTTAATTTTCTGCTAGATGTAGTGCAGCTAATTGATGTGTAGTTGAAATTGGAAGGGAGAACGAAAGAAATAACAACGAAGAGGAAGAAAGACAGAGAGGTTAATTGGAGAGAGAGAAAGAGAAGGAAAAGGATCGCGATTCGATTCACGCGAAATATGTGGAAGCTTTGTTTTTTCTTTTTACCGCCATTCCTCTCTTCGCCCCCCCACGCGGGGAGCGGTGACCGACGTATCCCACTATCCGTGTCCTCTGATGTAAAAAGGATGAAAGCAAGTCGATTGTTGATTCAATCAGCCCTACGAATATCGATGTGGTTATTTTTTCGTTGTTGCGAGGGCGGTCTGGTGATTTTTGACGGACGAGTTAACGTTACCAAATTATCGAGATTCGGATAGATGCTTGTTACATAATATACAAAATTTATTAATCCTTTTTCACGAGTTGTGGAGATATGCCAAATTACTGAAGTTATAATTCGAATCATCTCGAGTTTAATATTACTTTGAACGAAGTTTGAATTCTCTTTTTGCATGATATATATCCAAAGTTAAAGATCTAAAGTTTTTTTTTTTTTGCATCCGTTCCTTCCAATAATATGAATCAAGTACTTTTAATTAAGAAAAAGGGAGGGGAGGAGAAAGAAGAAAGAAGAAAACTATTAAATAATCTCGAAAATTGAAAGAGAAAGAGAATTATGCTACGTAATTAGTTCGATTAAAAAAAAATAGAATGATCGTTTATGAGCGATACATTTATAGAAAATTAAAAAGGAGACGATTGGTTAAGAAATCAAACAAATTAAATGGACGGTGAAACAAAATAAAACGAGAAGGAGAAAACGAAGTAGAAACAAAAAAGAAAGAAAAAAAATTCGTTCCTCCTCCATTCAAAATGAAACATCTGATCCCTCACTCTCCCGCGTCCATCCATCGCAAAATTCCCCTCTTTATCAAATCAAACACCGTTCAAAAAATTACCAAAACACGCTCGACGAGGACAAGGAAGGCAAACAAGAAGGAGAATATAAATATAGAATAAAAAAAAAAAAAAACGAGAGGAAGGGTGGTGACCACCGGTGGTTTATCACGGCTCTCACGAATGATTAGAGCGGGCTCTCCTTCCCCCCCCACGTCGAAAGAGTGAAGTCGAAAAGCTGGATGAAGAGGCTTGTGCTCCTCCTCGAGGAGAGATCCTCTTCCCGGGATGCGTCTTTTGCCTGTTTCCTCTTTCCTCTCTCTGATATCTCCCTGATTCAACCCCTCCTGTTCCCTCCACCGTGGCTACTCTCTGATGTTTTTCATCAAATTAACTCTCGCGGTACGAGGTACTCTTTCTCCACGGTGTTTGCATAATATCGTTTATAATTCAGGTTGCGCTGAATTCCACTTTATTCTGGCTGGTGGCCCGTATACGTACAGGTCGCTCGTTTGCTCGCTCTCTTCGCTTTTTCGACCCTCGCCCACTCCTCTTCCCTCTCGATCGAACTGTCTTCCTCTTTCTTCCCGCGGTGTCCCATCCCGTTCGTTGTTATTCGTTCGTGAATTTGAAACGAAGGGAAAGAAATATTATATGGCAGAAGGAGCGAGGAGAGGGGAGTGGAGGGGAGCGGAGCGAGGAGTGTTGTCGTTCGTGGCAAAAAACGAGACACTTGCGAGATAAGTTTAGTAATTATCGATGTCCGTGAAACGTCCTCTGTGAACGTCGACGCTAGGTTATTGTATATAAAATACTTATAATATACAAACTTTGGTTATACGAATCTAATTTTTTTAATATATATATATGTACATTTTTAAAATTATGATATTAATTTTCAAAACTGTTTTCGTGTTTTTGATAAAATATAAGATTTGTCACGGGTTTGGTTTTTCTAATGTTAATTTATTCTATTTATATTTTCCTATTTTAAAATACTGCGTGGAAAGAGTGATTGAAATCTATAATGTGAAATATCAATCTCTTCCGGAGAATCTAAAGTAATTTTATTTATCTGCGACCTATAACTCGATCGTACGTGTATAAAGTTTACATTTTATAAAACATAAAAATATAAAAGTTGATGGGAAAATTTCGAGTCACCGTGTATTATTTTCTTTTCTTTCGTCCTCTCGCCGTATTGGAAAATTTACGTCTCTTTTTCGTTCGAAGGGAGAACGATCTGTGTAACGGGAAAAGTGTATGTATACGGTAAACATTAGAATATATTTTCATATCGTGGAAAGATTTTTTTCTTTTTTTCTTCAATAACGGTATTTCGTGATTTTTTTTGAAAAGAAACTCGAGGTTTCATATTTATTGATTTTACGATTTCGGATCGATAAAATTGATATTATTCTTCGAATTGTGTAGACACAAAAGTGAAGATTAAATAAGGCTCTGGATAAATATTATTTATTTTTCTTATATTATAAAATTTAAATTCGAGAAATTTCTTCTCGAGTAAAAAAAAGAACCGATTAAAAGAAAAATAATAATTCAATTTCAATCGGAGATAAATATTTTTACAATTAAAACAATTATAAAAGAATTATTTAAAGATAGATAGAAAAATATAATTTCGCTCGAACGAAGATTTTCGTATTTCTTCTTCGTGATTCTTCTTCTCTAGCCTAATTAAACTTTCAATTCTATTTTTACCGATGTAAAAACTCCTCTTTCATAAATAAAATTAGAGCTTTAATTCTATTCTTACAAATTTCCATTTCCATAAAAAAATTTATTCATCTTTAATTCTTTCCAATTTTCTTTAATTTATTATTGAATTATCCACTCTCTGAATCATCTTCTTCCTTTTATTACCAATAAATCGAGCATTTTGCAGTAAGAAAAGAACAAATTTTTTTTTTAAAACTCAAAAATTGTGAAAAGTGGATTTTCGCTACAAGATCCTCGATTTCGAATCATTTTTCGAGATTAATGCAAATCGAAAATTCTGAAAGACAAAGAGGGATAAATAACAAAAGATAAGAAGGAGGAGAAGGAGGAGAGTACAGTTGAAGTTAATCGTGGGTCATCGTAACACGGTAACGCGGAACAGGCTTGGTTCCGGGCAAGAATGCGTCGCCACCAATTCAGAGTGGGACATGGCGATTACGCACATTTCCCTAGAGGCCGCCAGCTTCAAACCGGAGTTAACAGACGCCGCTCCCCTCTGTCCCCCTTCGTTTCCAACCCTATTGTATCGCGATCGAAAGCAACAACTACTACCGTAATCGTCGTTTGCATAGCTATTAGTATCATTGTCGTGATTGTTGATAATAATAATACCGATTACCTTAATGTCATCCCTCATATATCCGTAAAATCTACCGTGTTCTAATGTTTAATTATTACACTATCGCCGAAATCTCTCGAGGTTATGGATTAGTGTATGTGTAGAAAAAACAAGTATTTTTGAAAATTTTTTAAGAAAATTTCTTTTACGAAAAAAATGAAACAAGGTGTTAAGATTAAATTTTAACGTGATACTGGAAATTGAATTTGTTATTTTGTGAATGTTAGACTATATGAGAGATTTATGTATATATATATATCTTTTAAGAATTTTTTTTCATAGAGGCTTCTAATTACTTTTATGAAATTTTGGAATTTTTAAATTAAAGTTTTCTTCATAATATCGTTATTTTTTTCTCTCGCAAGTACAAATTCTCGACAGGAAAATTTTACACATCCTATCCCGTTATTGACTTTCAAAAATTTTCTTTTTCATATCGCCAAATCCATCCTATAGCTCTCTCGTGAAAACGATCCACAGCGCATCCTTTCGTGTTTCCACGAGTTGTTAGTTAAATTGTCGCCGGGACAGGGACAAAGTACATGGAAACTGATCGCCGCCTCAATTGGCAGAATCGAAATTCACCACGGTGGAAAGGAAGGAGGATAGCCCTTCGGGCTCGCAACGTATAATCGGGAGCAGAAGTGTACACATTGGAGAGGTCGGTATCGCTCTCCCCGGATCCCGGGGAGACGAGAAAGAACGCTCTCGCGGTTTAATGCTCCGAGCTCGGTCGAGACAAGCTGAGCAAACACTTTTCGCGATATTACCAGGATCCGTACGGGCTTTCTGCGGTTTCTCTTCACCGCTTCCCCCACCACTCATTCTCTTTCTCCCTCTCTCTCTCTATCCCGAACATGTTCAATTCACTTGCTTTATCTCTTTTGCTCTGTGTCTCCCGTATAGGGATACGCTCTTTCACTTGTAATGAAATAAATACTCACCTGCTCAGAAATTCACTTATTCTTTCTTTGCGTTTCATCGACCCATATGGTACCTTATTCGATCCCCAACGGGATCTAATTTTAATTGGACGGTGTATATAATTGGCAAAGCAATTGAATTTATATCCCGATTGTGATGGGATTTGTGGAGGATTTTTAACAGGATGGTGGGTTTTGTATTGGGAGGGAGATGATTGGTGTTGATTTTGATCGAGGACGAATATAGAGGTTGATATTTGTAAATATATTGTGTGGGTGATATAATTTAATTGTAGAAGATTGATATTGTTGATCGAAGCTTTGATAAAATATAAAAAAAAAATTAAATAATTGATTTTTTGTCCTCTGATCTTTTCATTTTCATTCATTTTTTTTTTAAATTGTTGAGTGATGCTTGGGATTTAAAATAAAAAAGATGTGTAAGATTTAAAATCGTTTTTTAAATAATTATAAAACTAATAATAATTGTTAAATTAATTGATTGCTTTAACTAGATTTGTATTTCCAAATATCACAATAATTTTGACATTATATCGATTAAAGAATTAATCGAATACTTGAGAAGAATACATTTAGAATTCAAAATGTTAAGAATCTACATTTCATTTTGTTTTATAGACATTTATATTATAGCGTAATAAATAGTAATTAAATATTTTTAAAAACAAAGTCCGATATATCGGAAACCTCTCTATAGGAAATCATCGTAATACGATTTTAAAGCGTGAATCAAAACACAAACGAAATCAGTCCATCGCTCCCTATTCAAAGATAATCATCTATCGAACGTTGACAAAGTATCCTATCTATCCATTTGGAACATTCGTTCACAGAGAAAATTATCCGCTAATGATGTATCCCCAATATATATATATACTGGAATATATATATATATATATATATAAACGAAAATTATCTGCAAATACACGTGTTTCCTGTCTACACGGATAATTTGTAATCGTAGCAGCCAGTGGCCATAGCAAATGGATGGGAAAATTAAATGGCCGAGTGGGAAACGGTGATCTCTCTCGGTGTTGGTAGTTACTTACATTGGTTAGAGAGTTTGGTATGGAAGGGGTGGCAACATTTGGTACAGAGTGAGTGAGAAAAAGAGAGTGAGCGAGAGAGCGAGAAAGATGGATAGATGAACGAGTGGTGGGAGGTAGTAGCTCATCGTCAGTTCGAAAGGCCGTTGATAGGCGCGCGCATACACTTGGCGCGAGCTAATTAGCGTCTTGATTTACTTAATCCCAATTAATGCCTTTAGCTGCAGAGCAACACACAGTCGTCGCGTTCCTGTGTGCATTAGACAGTTGGTAAAGAGAGAGAGGTGGAGAGGCAAGAAGAGAGGGAAGGAGAGAGAATGTGGTTGAATTCGACAGGAGAGGCATGGCCGCGTTTTCGTTGTGCAAATAATGGATTATCTACGTATGGGTACACATCGTGCACGGTTAATATAGCCTTCCGCGTGTGCTCTACTTGCCTGTAAGCATGTAAATATACATATATATGTCTAGTCTGAAAATATATACATATATATATATATATATATATATATATATATGTATATATACGATATAATCGTGTATAAAATGTTACTTAATGCATGAGAGATATAAATTTGAGATTGAAAAATTAATTTGGATGTTTTAAAAGAATGAGATATTTATTCGGTTGTGAAAATTCGTCTGAATTCGTTTTTGTTTAGGATTTTATTCTATTTTATTATTAAGATTTTTTTTCATTAAACATTGCTTATATAATATAAACAAACATATCCTATAAATCAGATATATGAATTCGATTAAAATTTCGTTTACAAGAATTAATTAATAATTAGAAAATTTCGTTTCAATATTATTTTAGAAACGTTATATGTAAATGATAATTCACGAACTAATAATATTAATTGAGAAATAATGAATTATCTGTAATTAAACTTAATTTTTCATTCAACGTTATATTTAACTCTTCCGGAACGAAATTAAAAAAAAAAAGCAATATTTTTCAAGATTAAAAAATAAAAAAAGAGGAGAGGGAAATTTAAAAAAATTTCATTTTCTTTCTACGTTCGACGCAATGCGTGTTCGATGAACATGGATTTATTTAGCGAAGGAGTATGGAAATTAAAACGAATAATCGAAAGAGGTTAAGAGTGGGGGAGGGGGGAGAGGAAGATAGATAGATTTCTCTTCTCCAGTGCGAGCTGGAACATTTCGTTCGAGGCATCGAAACGACGCATTTTTTTATTTACGTATTTATGAGATTACATAACGGTACGGTTTCGACAAAAATGATTAAAAGCAAATATGTACGGTAGGGTTTTTCGTGATCCGGCGGATACGAGGACAAGGAATCGAACGTTGTATAATAATACAACGATACGAACCAAGTCAAATCAATCGTGATATTACCGGCGGATAACGAGAAATTCATTTTTCTATAATTCAATGTATAGGATATATTCATTTCATCCCGACTCAACTGTATTTTTCATTAAAACGAAACGTTATACATATACAACGGAAAATACGTAAAACGTAACGCGATAATGGAAATTACTACGTCGAATTATTTTATTTCCCGTTATGAATATCGATGAATATTATCCTCGTGGTTTTTGGCCATGGAATAAAATCTTTGGAATTGGGCAACTTTATGGTGGAATGGGGTCTGTGTGTAAATATATATATATATATATATGTACACGCATATATCCGTGGCCAGAATGATTCGATTACCGATGTTTGGCCATGTGTGTTCAGTGCAGCACATTTTAATGATGTGCAAACGCTGCTCTTGCAGAATTTATCGTAAACAAAAATTCGTTAGAATCGATAGAGGGAAGAGCGTTTTCGAAAGAATTTTCTTTTCATTAAATTACACTCTATCTCTCGTAATAACAAAATCGTTGTATAATATAATAAACGAGAAATCATTTCAATCATTTTAACAAAGTTTAAAAAGCAATCAATAGATAATTCGTATCTAATAATTAATACAACGAGTGAATCTATTAATAATCTTCAAACAATCTTAAATTACCCACTTCAATTTTCCATTCTTGCTCGCGAAATGAATCTTGCATTATTAAAAAAAAACTCCCTCTGAATTTTTATCCTAATTATTCCAATCGTGATATTGGATTTATGGATTGGATGAGTTAAAAGTGCAAGTTTTATTCATTCTATTTTTTATTTTTAAAAAATGTTTCTTTGAATCGAATACGTTCCGTTTGATTAACTTTCTAATTGTATCAAACATTCAAAATGGCGCGCAAAATGAAGGAAAAAAACTTATCTTCTTCTTTCTATCAACGAAATTGCGATGTATTATTAAACTCCTGTTAATATTACGAATAAAAATGAAACGACGGAACATTTTCACTAATAAACTCCTGTTTATTTCATTTAGTTCACATACGTTAAAAGACCATTTGCTTAAGCCAGGTTAATCGAGCTTTCTTCCTATGCTTAATTCCCAGAATATAATGAATAAACGGGCGATATTCTCTGTTTGCTCGACGCATAATACGCAGATACACGTGAACGATTAAACTCAAAGAGAATATTTTATTAACACCAGAGCCGGTATGATGCACGTAGGGGACACGTGTAATAATGCTCACTTGTTGGTTTAACCCATTAGTCGACCCTTGCATGCTTGTTCACACATTTGAATCATCGATACAGCATACAGCTGGTAGAAAAAAAAAAATATTAAATGCATTGTTTAATATATTCTATTATTTTATCTCGATAAATAATTAATTTCTTCGTCAGATTTAATTGATTTAGGATATTAAAGGATTTTAATGATGATTTGAATCACGATTAAATATTTCATTTTCTTTAAATCGTTTTAATAAATAAAAATAAAATTGTTCAATATTGATTTTAATATTTTTAAATATTTTTGTACACCTAGACTGTTAAATTTTTTAAACATTGTGGAAATTAATTTTTTTGTAAATTGTAATTCGATGATCAATACGTGAAAATGAAAATTTCATTAATTTTGAAAATTTTTATCGTGATTCGTACGAATATCGTTTACTATGAAATTTCTCGTAATAAATGAATTTCGATCGAAAATCATTGATTAAGGTTTAAAGAGAATTACGGAGAATAAAAGAATTACATGCGTGGATGGAGCTGAAGGTGAATAAATAAAATAGGAAGAGAGAAGGGAAAGGGAAAGGTGTATGGGACTAGTAGTTCTCTCGTGATACCCTTTATAAAATATTCAAGGTATACTCCTTGTCATTATTCTGTTTCGAGCCAGCTTAATTAGCACGTGGCTAATATTTCTCCCTCTACCAGAAATATACCATACCTTTTCCACCACTTTTATCTCATTTCTTTCTTTCCGTTTCTCGCACTGTCTCTCTCTTTCTATCTCACTTTCTATCTCCCCTTCTTTTTGACTTATCGTTTGAACAAGCTCGACGACATTCTTCCGATTGTAATAGTCTTTGTTTCGCGGCCTTGAATGCTCCTACGCAGAATAAAAATAGTTGCACGGGAAATGTTTTATAAAAAGATATAAATTTCCTGTATGAAAATTGCTGCAACGTGTATTTTTTTTCCGTCGCGTCTATTCTTGATAATTATTTTAAATTTGTCTCGAATAGTTATATATAATTGTTTGGAGAAATAATAAATAAAGTTTGAATTAATTAATTTCAATATTAAGGATTAAATACTTACATATTGCCTATAGTTGTATATATATATATATAGTGTCGTTGTTTACTCGAGTAATATATTATTATTTTTATTTTATTAATATTTTATTAAGAGATAAAAAATATATTTCGTTAAAAATTTATATTATTATATTGAAATATTGATAATATTTAAAAACTTTACAAATATGACTGTTTTCTCTTTTCTTCAATTTAAGTTGTTGAATCAAGTCACTTGTGAGCCTCGTGGCGCCACTGGTAATTATAATGCTGATTGACTTCCATGGCATTCAATTGCTAACCTTCGATGGATGTACTACTTTCCATGGATGTACCGCGACATTTATAATAAGTAATATTTCATTTTTATCTTTCATTTCTATATTTTTGATTTTTTATCACTTAAGGGTATACCATTTGAAATTCAAAGATAACCTAAAAGTGTAAAGTATATACTAAAAAAGTAATGCGACAATTCTAACCTATAATTGTGATGATGTAATTCGTGTGATTCTCATCACACAAAAATATATCCCAATGCAATATTAAATATTATAACAATTAGCTGCGATTTTGCAATCGTTCAAAGTGATCTGCACGCCTTTGATATATTGGACTACGATGATACATGCACTAATCTCTGGAGGCCTGTCACACACTATACTCGTATCTTTCGAAACATGGCGAAAATTATTGTTGACGCAGGACTACCGATGTTACTGTATCGGCCGGATATAGCCAACGGAAGAGACGAGAGGAAGAATTATCTACCGAGCAATCATATAAATGCCATACGAGGAATATTCGCGACACTGATTGGCAGTTATTCCCTTGTGCTGGAGAAATTGCTTCTCATAATTTAACATTGCATATACGATCCAATGGATAATTTTACAAATACTTGAATAGAATTGATCGGATAATTGCCTCGATCCTTATTAATTATATTAAAAATCATGAATTAAATCCTTATTTTTATTATTTATTCATTTATTTATTATTCGTTGTATTTATAATTGTAAAATGAAAATTTACATTTATTAAAGTATGAAAAAAAACTTAATTTTTAATGTAATCAAAAATTTTACAAAGTTCATATATTTAAAAAAAATCATTTTATTAAATTTACGAGGAGAGATGATAATAATACACAAGTAAATTGATTTTTAAAATCATAAATTAGTTTATTAATGTAGCTTTAATTGTCTGTTATATCAAACATCCTATTGATTTATTTGATTGGTGTAAATAACACAAAACTAACAAGACGTTCATCTCATACTAGAAATTAATAATTATTGCGAATATTGTATGATTTACAAATTGATTAATTACATCATATATGCAATAGAGAAATATAAAAATTTCTCAAATAAACAACACAGTTTAAAATTAAACATTTTTGATTATTATTAAATTAGTTTAATATAATTGTTTTCTTTACACAAAATAAAATATAAAATAAAATATAACATCAAGTAAGTTTTTAACTATAATCTAATTACTTATTCATTCATTATTCCAATTTCAATTTAAAAATAAACTTTCTATACAATTTTGATTAAATACTTCTATTAACGATTAATATTCTAATGTTTCCTATTTCAGATAATAAATCAAAATTAAAAAATTAGCATAAATTGAGAACCAGAGATATTTTTACATAATTACTAAAAAAAAAAATCACAAGAGATTCACACAATCAATATATTAAGTTCACTTCTCTCTCTCTCTCTCTCTCTCTCTCTCTCTCTCTCTCTCTCTCTCTCTCTCTCTCTCTCTCTCTCTATCTATCTATCTATCTATCTATCTCTCTCTCTCTCTCTCTCTCTCTCTCTCTCTCTCTCTCTCGCTCGCTCGCTTTCCTAACCTCTCCTTTGGCCGCAGAAAAAAATATTTCGTTGGAATCGCGCACCTGGTCATATTCTTTCGCTTTCAACCGCTTTTCACCGATGCTACTTACGTAAATGACCCCACGATACCCTGGCAATAATGGCCCAGTGGAAAGAATAAACTTAAATTTTTCACCTGGCACCCACCCAGTTTCCGGGGGTAAAACCATCAAAGCGATTTTACCATGTCTCCCGCCTCTACGTCAATGTTTGCGAGGCTGCGGGCGAGAGAGAACTTTTTAATTGGCTACCCTTAATTAGTTAACCAGCAAAGTCTCGGTAATTATTCTGTTTCTCGCTCCGTTTCCGTACGGCCCCGGCCTGTCTGTCCTCCTCTCCAACCGACCTGCTGCTTCATCGCTTTTTCCTCATCCTCCTCCCACACATTCGTTCTCCTCCCTCCTTCTCTCTCTCTCTTCTTTCTCTTTCTTTCTTTCTTTCTCTCTCTCTCTTTCTCTCTTCGTATTTTCGTAGAGTTCTTGTTACGAAGCTTTGGCGCTGCCATCGTCGTATCAAGCGATTGGTATTTGCTGAACTTCGTAACGAAGAAAACGTCAAAATATAGAATAATGTTCGAGAGAAGAAAAATTCGAATGTAAAATAATTTTATAATCGGGATATATGTATATATATATATAGATGATGATAATGATTGATTAGTAGAACATTTTTTAATATTCTATTAGAATTCGATATTTCAAAATTTTTTAAAATTTCATAATATTTAAGAAAATCATGATAAATAAGTGTAATAATTTAAATATCGAATGAAATATCTTTTTTTTTTCTTTTTCCAGAAGGTGGAAGACAGATTGGTCCCCACGCCTGCACGGTTTGTCAAAATATCGTGGAAGGAAACACGCAGAGCAGGGCATTGCCGCGAAGTCAAGCGTCCCAGTATGGTCTGCGAGAGGATCAGATCGCACCCGGTGCGCGCGTGTGCAATACCTGTAGGTGTAAGGCAGTTAGAGGACGGTATACAGCGTGTCCATTACCAGGTTGCCCGAATTTGAACAACGCTTCGAAGACAAGAGTAAAAAGATTGCGAGCTTTACCCGCAAAGTGGCTCGATTTACCAGCCGAAATTCGTGATCCAATTATTCAAGAATTTCGTAAGTAATTAATGAATAAATACACGAAAATAAATTAAAAATTACATAAAAATATATAAACAATTTCTAGTGACAAAAATTATGCGTCGAATTATTTTTCTCTATAATTGATCGAAATATCAATCAATTTTCAAAAATATTTATCGATAATATATTTTTCTTTCATCCAGAAATACCAAGTAACGCGACAAAATGTTGTTCGGCCTGCTTCAATCGAATATCTCGTCGGTTGGCGCCACACCTAACAGGAAGTGCCGAGGTGCCCGAAGACTCGGCCGATTCCCTTGCTCGGCAATGGACGGACGAGGAATTGGAACAGCTGAGGAGGGCCCTTCGGGAGCATGGAACCAATTGGGTGAAAGTTGCCGAACAAATACCAGGGAAGACGAATCATCAATGCAAGAATTATTACTTTGCTTATCGGAAAAAGTTAAGCTTAGATCAGGTGGTTGCAGAGTATTATCAATCTCTAGGCGAGGAAAGGAGACCTTGTTTGACAGATGAAGAAGAGAGTGGTAGCAGTACGAGTAGTTGTGATGAATTGGCAGTAAGTTGTTGATTGATGACGATATTGAAACAATTATTGTTATATGTATTAGATTTTTCTTTTAAATTATACTTTGTAAAAATTCAGAATATCTAAGTTTATTTAAATGTAAATGTAAAATTAAAAAATTTAATTAAATGTAAATGTTAAATTGTACATTTTTTTTAGGTCCATGATTCAAGCGATACGGCTAGTGCAGGCAGTCCAGCGAACAATTTGTCCAGTGGTACACCGGGTACACCGGGTGCCACAGCATCCTCGAATCTGCCGATAGCTTTCTCGCGAACGGCAGATCAAAAACTTGGTGAGAAATTAGCGGATATTGCTGTGGTATCATTGGTACCGCCGGTGAGCATAGGTCCGTCTCAACAGTCTTCCACCAGTGGAAGTAGCAATGCTGCTTCAGCTGGTACTAGAGAAGATTATGATAGCTCCGCCACGGTAAGACTAAAGTTTTTATCCGGTTGACAGTTAAGAGGGAGGATATACTAGATTACTGTATTACATAGCTTGTATAGTATTTGTGATAGAAACATTTTAATGCGTTTCTTGCTACATGATTTAAAGGATTAATTTTATTTTAATAAGATGTTTATTATATTTTTATTAAATGCATTCATTTTCTTCTTTTTTTATATATTTTTATATGTAAATTTATAGTGATTAAATTTTTTATAATTGTAAATTTTTTTCATTCCCAAGGATATATGTATAATATAAGAATATTTGATTTAATAATTACTTTACATTATTTTTCCTTCTATATTAAAAATTGCATTAAAGAATTATCAAAAAATTATTTAAAAATTGAGAATTGATTAAATCAAATATATTTAAGAATTTAATTATCTTTTAGTAGCATTTAAACGTATTAAAATGATCCCAATGCATTTTTATGTTTTATTTTTCTTATTTTGTTTTATATTTAAATATAGAAAGAAGTTTGTTACTTGATAGGGCCGTCTGATAGAGGTTCGCTGATTGTTTCAGGAGACGGCGGACGAAGGTCAGGGAGGTACCGATTTAGAAAATAATGGTGTGGTTGTCACGTTGACAACTGCTAATAATCCCACATCATTGCAACAACAGCATCAGCAATCTCATCAACAAGTTGCACAACCTTCGCATTCACCACCATCCACTACTAGCAACAACTCCAATCCCCTCACCGTGAAGGATCTTATGCTTGGTGTTATTGAGATGCAATTGAAACGTAATCCTAACAGTCCAGCTGGTACCAGTGGTCCTTCAGTGTCAATAAATTCTGGAACACCAACGATATCGAGCATATTAAAAACGGATCATAGAAATGATATTACATTTGTGAGAGAATATAAACCGACATCAACAATGGCAAATACTAATATGTCAAGGGACTCGAATTTGGCTACCTTGTCGGTGGTATCAGGTCCTCACCATGGTCATCGTTCTGCTTCTAGTCCTCAGCAAATTGGTAAGTTACATGAAAGAATATCATTTTGTTACAAATGATTTCTAAAAACTATAGTGATTCTTTTTTTTTTTTTTTAAACTTATATTGAATTAATGAACTATGAAATAAATTTGTACAATTGTATATAAAAAATTATTTTATTAGGTCAAATGCAAGCAACAATTACTCCCTGTCCACCCGCACCATCGAACAATCAGTCATCTACATCAGACATACTTCCAAAGGAAGGTTTAGTTGTGATGCAAGTACAACAAGCATTACGGGAAAGTACCGAGGGCACTCTTGATTTAAGCATTAAAAAACCAAGGCAACAGCAAGAATATAATCATTCCCTTCAAACGCTTCATAAACCACCGACGGTCACTCTCTATCGGCCAGAACCTTCGAGTGCTTATTATCATCCTCATGCTCACGCGGAACAAGGTCGTGGCGCCAAAAGTCCATTGGTGTACGCCTCGTCTCCACGACCTCAAGCACCTCTTACACCTAAAATGAATAAAGTCACGGTACCGCCACCACATCCTAAATTGTCGCCTAAATTGAGCGCAATAGTGACAACAAGCCATAAAAGTGGTTCTATCACACACGGAACTCCTGTGTCTAATACACGTTACGAAGGTCTTCTTAGACAGATGACTCCTCCGGGGAATCCTGGCAGTGCAGCTGGAACACCTAATTTGACTAGCGGTGCAGGGGCTGTGAATGCACCCAGTAATCAAGGACCTAAAGAAACGGGATCCATAACTCAAGGAACTCCTGTTCATCCTTATGTGGACAAGCGTGCACCAATGTATGATTATCATAGAACAATCAGGCATTCACCTGTAACGACAGGCAACATTCCTGGACAAGGTCAGACTCAAGCCGGAACAGCAGCAGTAGTAGTGACGCATAGCAATCAATATAATTCTTATTCGGGGCGACCACCTCCTAGCTATACTATGGAGCAGCAGCTATCGTCAAGGCAAATTATTATGAACGACTATATAACCAGTCAACAAATGCACGCGCGAAGTCGAAGTGCTGGCACGTCTGAGGGTAATACTAAGAATGAAGGACCTTCGACGTTATATTATACCAGCACACCCCCACCTCAAACCCATACACAACCTCGTCAAGGTGTGATACAAAGGCACAATCCGCAAAAGCAAATTCATTATCCGCCACCACCACCAGGACTGGAGGCATTTTCCAGTTTGGTGGACGTTGCTGTACAGCAACCAAGTCTTCCGGTTCCTCATCCACATGGACATCCTGCATCTGGGAGTAGCAGTCACGAAGGTCTTGGTAAGACCATGGCAGACAGATTGTTGGCTGACCGTTATGGGGATAAACATCGTTTAACCATGCATCAAGATCATAGAATGGCAGTAGCTCATCATCATCAACGTGATAGAGAAAGGGAACGAGATCTAGTTCATTTGCGCGAGAAGGAAGAGTATAGATTACAGAGAGAGAAGGAGATTCAACAACAGGAACACAGATTGGTTCAGCAAAGAGAAAAAGATGTGCAACATGCTGAACACAGATTGTCGATACAGCAAAGAGAAAAAGATATACAACACACTGATCATCGTCTTACCGTCCATCAACAAAGAGAAAAAGAGATTCATCAGCAGATGGTAGTAGCTGCTCAACGTGAAAAAGAACATCAAGAACACCGTTTGGCTGTACAACAACAAAGAGAGAGAGATCTAGCACATTTGCAACAGCAACAACAACAACAACAACTTCAACAGCATATTCAACATCAACAACAGAGGATGGAGGTTGAAAGAAGGCAACATATGGCTCAATTGTACAGAGATCAGCAGCAACAGCAACTTGATAGGGATAATCGATTAATAAATAGTGGATTTACTCAATCCTCTAGGCTTCAACAACCGCAACAATCCCAGCAACAACAACAACAGCAGCAACAGTCATCTTCTAGACAAAACCAGTCCTCCAATCAACAACAAAATGAGTCAGCGTCTACGTTAACTGCTGCCAGTCTGATAGATGCTATTATAACACACCAAATTAACCAAAGTGTTGAAAATACTGGTGGAAATGCCCAGCCGCAACGACCTGGTGATCGTCTTTTCCAGGTAACTTGTGTTAGTGTTAGCGATCAGATATTGTTTATTAATGTTTTTTTATGTATAAAACGCAGATATGCCTTATACAATAGAAAATTTTTTAGGGATTTCACCGAGAAGCTCCAGTAGAACCTAATGGGATGGCTCACAGTCCTGCTGGCGATGGAAATGGTGGCAACAGTGGAGCTGGAAATGCAGGTGGCAATGGAGGTGGCAATAAACCTATTACTCTTGGAGAACATGTTGATCATATTGTTTCTAAAGATTATGGTCCTCCACATTCCTCATATAGATCGTATAGTGGGTAAGTTTTCAATACAATATAATTTATTATTTTAATTTCATATGTAAAATTTATATAATTATATATATATGTATATTTATATATATTAAAGAAATTGTTCATTATAGGATGGAATATATCTATCTAATATATAAAGTTTTTGTATAACTATTTACATAAAAATCTAATTTTTTTTATATTGAGTAAAATTAATTGAAAATTATACGAAGATTATTTATTTTAATTAGATATCAAATCTCGGAAGATCAGTGGAAGAGACGAAAAACTAGCGAACCCGATTCCGTGAAGACTGGAGATGAACGTCAAATAATTCGAGTTACGCAGCAACAATCGCAGCAACAACAACAGCAGCAGCAGCAGCAACAACAGCAGCAGCAACACCAACATCAACAGTCAGCAGCATCGGTAGGAAAACAATCGTTCCATTCAGTCGAACCTGTTTCACCTCCAGAAGCAGGTACCAATCACTATGGGCGTCGCCTGTACGAAACAACCACTGCCACATCGACTTCCGGAACTCCTTCCAAGCCTCATCTGTCACCTTTGGATTACGTAAAAAATAAGATCGTCGAAGTGATGCGTACATCTGAAGATGATAAAGGGGGTAACACAACCGATAGAAATGGAGGAAACATCACAAGTGCGGAAAAAGATGAGAAAATCGGAGGAAATGTGGAAAGTCCCTCAAGTGGAGAAATGATGGTGGACGAGACGCCGAATAAAACTCCTCAACCACCTGCACCAGCGCCTACTACAACTTTTTATCCGTTCAGTGCGTTAGGCGTTCATACTGGCCCACCTCCTGCGCCACCACCTCCAACTTCTGGATCTGCTTCTGTGACAAAATCTGAACAAATGCAAGCCGAACCAGCACCATTGCTTTCTGCACAGTACGAGCCACTTTCCGATGAGGATTGATAGTCTAATAAGTTAGCAACGTGTGCTAATCCACACGCTGTGGAAACGTTCTTCTTAGGGTATTTATGCAGTTTGTTCATACTGGACGGAAGTCTTATTCAGACTACAACAATGAATATCGAATATTTCACAATTACCAATGTTTTTCGGGCGTTAGCCATTGCGTTCTAACTGGTCGTATCTAATCATAATTTTTCTAATGATAATTGAATCGAAAGAATTTCTTGTTTCGTTCCATTTCGTTCGTTTGCTCACTTTCACTTTTTTCTTTTCCCCCTTTTTTTTTTATCACGAACTTTATCGTATTTCCGAAATGGAAATTATAAATAACAATGGTTTTAAATAGAGTTTATAAATTTATTTTATAAATTTCATAATTCCGTCAATGTATTCTTTTTAGTCGAGGATCGTTTCCGTACTCTCAGTGTACATGTAAATGTGATTATTTTACGGAAGCACTATTATTTTTTTAATGCTCATCCAGCGTACGAGAAACTAAGTAGCAGCGTAATTTTAATTATTAATTGATATTTTTTTACGCATTACTTATCCTTCACGCTAATATGTACGTAAACGTTGTGTATAATTATCAGCTAGATTAAATATAATTGTTTCCATTTTCACGCCACTTATTTTTGTTTTTTAAGAAAATACTTTTTTTTTTAGATATCGTTAATTTCTAACATGGATTTATAAACCATGAGGATCTTTTAATTTTAAAACGACACAGAACAATCTACGCATATGTTATAATAAAATTATTAAATCTATTGAGGTACATATATTGGATCGTGATATTTAATATTTTTTTAATGAACCTGAAAAATATATATATATATATATATATGAAATATTTCTAATGCATTCTGCAAAAACTTGTGAAAATGTTATATTATCATTCTAAACAATTTTTATGTTTATATATAGAAAGAAATTGTGCATCGTACAAAAGTTCTCGATCCTTTCTAAGGTTAGAAACAAACATTATTATTGAAAAATTCGACCTGTGGAACGTCCAGGCTAGCCCAAGTTTACAATGGAGACGCTTTTTTGTATATAAATGAATGATATATAATCGTTAAAAAAAATGATACAACGCTAAAAAGGCATACGTGTTTTTATTTGGAATGAGTCTGTGATGTGTCTGGAATTATAAAAAAATAGCTTCAACTGTTGTACCAGTGCGAAAGGCATATTAGCCTCAAATTTGACAAGGAGTCAATATGATTGACGTAAGAGACATATGAAATGCATTCTCGCACATTATTGACAGTGTGTACTGTCTTAAAGAGATCACTTTAAATATTCTCTCCTTGGTGAAGTGGGTTTTAAACAAAACAACAAAAAAAAAAAAAGTATAATTCTAAGTGTTGTACATAGTACACAATATTAATTTTTAAGTTGAACAAGTAGGTATATGATGGCTAGTTTAATCGTATGCTATATTGTAAGAATCTAGACTTAGTATAAGTGACGTAGCTAGCATTTAGGAATTAGACGCCATGAACTGACTAGGGAAAAAAAAAATTTCCCGAACTATGTTCTCTTATTAATAAAAAAAAAAAAAAAAAAAGAGATAAAAGAAAACGTATACAGGCGATTTTGATTGATGGAGAAAATTATCATCCGTCATAAGCGAATGGATGTGAATTTTATTTTATTTGATTGAAATTATAGAATCTGAATGTACGCTCTGACTATCAAACAAACAAAAATACATTATGCAATTATACATATTACAAAACAAATTACATTTTTCACTTATTCACACATATATACACATGCATACATCGGTGAATACACATGTACACACATGAAAAATTTTTATATAGCCTAATTTTATATTTGTATGCAAATGTAAGTTCAACCATGCGATCTGCTCCTTCATTTAGTCACGCGACACTCAAAACGAGCCTTAGTCCCTTTGACATAAGAAAATTATTGCTTTTTATTGCAACATTTGCTGCACCGTAAATCGCTTCTACCAAACGTGTTACGACGATATACATATACATGCATGTATGAATGTATGTATGATGTATGCATGTACGATGGATGTATGTATGTGTGCATGTATGTATGTATATGCTTAATATATACATATATAATTTAATATATATGTGTATTTTCTTGTACTTTATTTCAGTATGCACTTTTGTGTTTTGAGCTTACGAAAGCTCTTGAGAAGTAAAATACATTCGGTCAGATAATGCGAGTGCCTCTACATTTGCGCAGCCTATTGTTATGAAATGAATATACATAATTTTGTTATCTTTATATTATGGGTCGCGGTAATATCATTTTCGTTTCGTTTTACGTATTCCATTTCGTTTCCGCGAGGATCATATCGGAGGAGTGTCCGATATATATGTACAAACTGCACATACGTGAAACGTGTTCGATAGAGAATGTTTAAGTCGTAATGTTGGTAAAGTAGAATTCGTTTACATTTGTGTAAATACATATATGAATATACACACATATATATATATATATATGTATGTGTGTATGTATGTATGTATGCTGATTGTATCGGACAAAATCCAAGAAAAAAAAAAAAATAAATAAATGTCTCGAAACCGATATTATAAAAAAAAAAAAAAAAAAAGATCTTACAAAATCTCTTTGATATCAATCACGAGTTGATAAAATAATATGAAATTTTGAAATTTGAAGAAGTTCTGTGTGTTGATATTTTTTTGAACATTTTTTTTTAGCGATTTCATTTTTCTCGAAAGCAAAAAAAATGAAAGGAAAAGTTTTTCCTACAAGACGTTCATATTGACTTATTAGCACAGGAAATACTCCGTAGTTTATAATATAAAACAGTGGTATACATAATATATCGGGACACTTCAGGATTGCGAATTCGTCGTTTACCTCTCGCGAGTTACACGTTACCGTCGTTTGTTTTTAGAGAGAAAGGGAGAGAGAGAGAGAGAAGGAGAGAGAAAGAAATAACGGATGAATGCAAATAAATCGTTTGATAAAACTGTGTCTGTAAATAAACAAACTATTAACCTTCGCTTCGCCAGTCTCATGTTAAGGTTCTCAATATCTTTTCTTCAACTTCTTTGACTTCGAAAAAAGAAAAGAACTTCTGTGTTCTATATCGCGATTTTTACATATTTTTAAACGACAAAAAAAGAAAAAAAAAGAAAAAAAAAAAGAATCTTTAAAGATCTCAAAAAACACGTAATCATCTATTACACCAAACAACACTGTCCTTTCTCTGTATTGTTATGATTATAGTAGGGATTGTGTCGATCGAGCAATTATATTACGTTACCTGTAAAAGAAAAATTATGATCGCCATCATTATTATTTTGCAATACTCGGCATTATCATCATTTCGCTGAACACAATGACTGATATTATTTCGATCATGAAATCATGAATATTAAACGAAAGAGATATATATATATATATAAAAAGAAAGAGATAAAATCTGACGCAAATTCTTTTCTAACGCTTGATAGTAATCTATAATATATCGTTTCTGTGCAACGTAAATAATGATATTTCAAGTGATGTGTGTTATAAATGTATCGATCGGAAGACATTTTCCCACTATTATTTTGATAATAATCTGTCTTCATGCGAAAAGCAGTCGTGAAAAAAATTAATCACATGGTTTGTGGATGGAATTATACGTATATATATGTATATATAAATATGCGTACACTATAGATTCAGTTTCTCAAAAAAAAAAACAAAAAAAAACAAAAAAAAACAAAAAACCAAAAAAAAAAAAAAAACAATATGGAAATTTTTCAGCCTCGCATAAGATATACAGAGCATTTATTTTAGCCGATTATAAAGGTAATTCACAATCGACACAAATCGTATGATTTACAAAATTTTTATTATTACACTTGATGAAAAGGAAAAAAAAAAGGAAACAAGAAACATTTTTTTTTTTAGATAATACAAAATCGAAGTCCTGAAGAATACCGTGTTTAAATGCTTCCACTAAAATAACGAGAAGAGAAAAATAAGTTACATTATGGGAAATTAAGCTTAAAAAACGAATATAACTGTGAACAGCGATTTTTAAATTGCGATCAATAACGCAATCCGATTTGTACTTTTTTGGAAGAGTGCCCCCTTGGCGTTTCTCTGCTTTCTTTTTTGCAGCAATTGAAGCGATTGAATGTATTCACTCTTTTTTTCTTTTCCATCTATCGTTTTTTATTATTAAATTCCATTTACACAACATGGTTCGATCTCTCCAATTGTGATAAGAAGAAACTTCCTTCCGATGTAAAATCATTTACATGTTTGCGTTGCATCAAATCTCTATAAACTCAAACACAAAATATTATATTATATAAATGTAATATCGAAAAAAAAACTCTGTTGAACTCTCTTTTCGCGCTTCAATCTTTGTACATACGTTGGATGCAATATCGCAATCACATGTAAAAAATTTATTTTTTTTCCAAGATTTTCAACGTTCGCTCTGAAGTGACACTGTTGTATGCGGTGGAAAAATGGTGGAATTGCCGTACGTGCCGTACGTTTTAGAGAGAGAGAGAGAGAGAGAGAGAGAAGAAGAAGAAATAGAAAGAGAATAGAAAGCGGAGTGCGACAATGGCAGCCCTCTTTTTAAGTACTTTTTAAGCAACGTAAAAAAAACGTCGAATGAAAATAAAAATATATATATATATATACATACACGAACACACAGACACGATAAAAAAAAAAGAAAAAAAAAAAACAAAAATAAAAAGGAAAAAAAAAAAAGAAACGAATATTATCGTTGATATGACAGGCAAATCACACTATTCTAGACTATTCTATAGACTAGAAACGACGTAAGGTATATAAGGTATAAGACGTGTGTATGTAAGTACCTACTCATTTGTAACCTGGAAGAAGATCGATAATTATCGATCGATCTCTTTCAAGTAAAAAGTCTGTACATAGATAAAGAGAAGAGAAAAAAGAAAAAAAAAAAAGGAACGAAATAAAACACGCCGAGGTACTCAGCTCCCTCCTAAAAATATTGTACTATAATAATAATAATAAATAATAATAAATAATAATAATAATAACAATAAGAGTAATAATAATAATTATAATAATTATAACAATAATAATATTAATAATAATATTGATAATATTAATAATAATAATAATAATAAATAATAAATAGTAATAACAATGATGATGATGACGATGATAATGCTTACAATGCGGTCGTGCAAAACGCGAGAAGCTAAGGAGACAAAAAGTTAAACGAAACGAGATTTCAAAGAAAAAAAAAGGAAGAAAAAGAAAAAAAGAGGAAGGAGAAGTGAAATAATGATTATTAAATAAATAAATGAATAAATAAATAAAAAAAAAAGGCTAAGAAGCGATATTACCTATGAAAAAAACCCGCTATTAATGCGATTAATTCAAATAAATTAACTACAAATTAATAGCGAGCGAGAACATACCACGCCTACAGTAAACTACAGGTGTAGCATAACACACGATAATATTATTATCAAAACAGTTCAATGTAAAAAAATTGTTATTTTTGTTGAAATAAAAATCACCTCCGTTATAATAACGAGCACACCCCTTTTGACTCTTGTCTCTGAACGTGTTATTATAAACGTGTTATTTTTTATTACATATATATATATATATATATATATATATATATATATATATGGCCAAAAGCATGTGGATATACAGAGCGTACATGAACGTGCTATTCTTTTTAATACTTCAGTGCCGTAATACGATAAAATTCAAAGTTCCTGGTAGATTAAAATAAAACTGAAGTTAAAAGAAAAATTATATCGAAATATTCAATTAGATGAAAATTTGTGCATACCACAAATTTATTTGTATACATCTCTTCCTTCGCTTCATTTTATCTTAATTGAAAATTATAAAGTGAAGTTACTTCCTGGGTCATCGTATATATAACTTATTAAGGATTAATGAATTTTGAAGTATATATATATATATAAATATATTAATTTTAATATTTAATACGTGTTCTTTTGAAATAGATAAAAATACATACGATGGTTTAATTGTACAGTTAATCGTTTAAAAATAAGACTTAACGATATGTCGTTTTTTCTTTAATGATAAAATATTTGACTGAAAGAAATACATATATACTTATACAGAGAGAAAGATGTGTCACGATTACAAATGATCGTCGTACCTGTCCAAAAGTAATGGTACTTATTATTAAGATAGGAATTTGTTTAACGAACGAATAAAAACTTAATAATTAACTTAATGAATTATCTGTATTTTAACGTCGAAAATAGCATCTATTTAAAGCGACGATTTATTTATAATTTATTCTATTCTATTTTATATAGAAAAGGCGCGATATACAAAATACACGACGAGTAATACGAACAATAATATTTTCTTTCTCATCGTAATCAACGCTTTGTTTTATTGGGTTGGCAACTAAGTAATTGCGGATTCTTTTTAGAAAATCAAAGACAATTTTTTCATGGAACTAAATAACTTTATTCTGTAATGTGTTGTCCATTTTGATCAATGACCTTTTGCCATCTTTCAGGCAGCATCATAATCCCACGTTCATAAAACTTCTGGTTTTTATTAGCAAAAAACTGAATCAGGTACGAAGCCATCTATGAGTGAAATCCGCAATTACTTAGTTGCCAACCCAATATTTAGGTTGAGTATACGCGTGTATTCGATGTCGCTCATAATTATTTTTATAATAAGAGATTTATACATCCTGATTTTCATTCTGCAAGCATTATTTGACGATTTAATAATTTTAATTGAAAACAATAAATAATGATGATGATGATAAATGAAAGTTAATTTAAGGTTATTCAGACAAAAAATATAACATATTAATTCTTTCGAGTTATATTATTTAATTTATTATATAAAAACGTTAATTTTAATTTTTGTAGATACCAGAATAAAAATTTTTTAAATATCAATTTAATTATTATCAATAATTTTTTTTCTTAAATTAAAAAGAGAAATAATTGCGGAATTTTGTATTTGCTAAATATCAAGAAAAAATATATTTTTTTTAGTAAAATGGTTCCATTTAATAAAATTATCTAATCGATTATGAGCGATACATCATGCCAATATTTATTAATTATTTGTGATTATAAAAAAAAAAATACGCATTTTTTATTCAACATTTGATATTTATTACAAAACTTACATACACAAAATAATAAGATAATAAGAAGCACTTATACGCGAAAAATCATAAAAATATAATTAATAAATAAAGTTAAGGTTCCTTGATAAACTTTTTTTTATTATTCGTTAAAATAATATTTTTATTCTCGATTTATTAGATTCTTTTCTTAAAATTAATTTATTACAATATTATATATGTTTAATATTATGAAAAACTATTTATTGATTTCAATTTTGAAAATTTCAGAATCTCTTCATTATATAAAGGAACCAATAATAAAAGATAACATTTTTTTTTTTTATAATTTTGATAAAATATCTTAAATCTTTAAAAAAAATAATAAGGCTAATATTTTAACATTTTACTTTAATATTTTATAAAATTATTCTATTAGCTTTTTATATTAAATATTTCAATGATAATTGAAAAATATATATTTAAATTTATTTTTTTATGTGCGTGATGAATCATCTTGAATAATTTCAACCGTAATTATATAACGCGTAAGTATTCTTCTAAAAAGAAAAATCAAAATGAAAGAAAGAGCAATAACTTTTTACAAAACTTATTTTTTTTTTTTATTTTTATTATATATAATCTAACGATTCGTTATTTAAGAATAATTTAATTTTAAATATTGTTTCATATGAAAATACAAAAATAAAGAATTTACATTATATTCATTATATAATTTCGTTGCAGTTTGTGCGTATTTAAGGAATTTAATTATTAAATATATAATATAAAAACAAAACAAATACAAAATAAAGAAAAAAATAAATTGAATTCGATGAAAATAAGGACTGAAGAATATTTGTAATTTTTTTGTGTGTATTAATCATAGTAATTAATGATATTAATAGTGATAAAATATAATAGATATATGTGCATGACACAAATCTAGATAATTATTAAAAATACTAGAAGTTTGTTGTTCTTAAAATAACAATTAATGATAATACAGTTTTTCTATTGTTTCAAATGATATACCTCATGGCTCTCTCTCTCTCTCTCTCTCTCTCTCTCTCTCTCTCTCTCTCTCTCTCTCTCTCTCTCTGTCACGAATATGCTAAAATGTATTCTGAAAATTTTAATTTATTACCAAGAAAAAAAAAAAAAGAAATTTTAAATAATTACTATTCAAAAAAATTCTGTAATTCTTTATATCTTGTACTTTAAATTATAATTCTTTTTTTTTGTACAAGAATTATACTTAATATTTTATTATAAATGTGGTCAAAATTACATCTTAAACTATTTTATTTCGTTTTTAAAATTGATACAGTGCGTTTTTAAATAAATTTTAAAAATATAAAACAATAAATTCTATATTTAATTGAAATTTAGAACTGATTTTATAATTGAACGGTACTTTTAATGTTTCATTTTCTATTAATTATATTTTTCCGAACTTCTATTCTAAAAACATATATATATATATATATTGAAATAAATAGTTTCATTTTATTAGCAAACTAAAATATTTATAGATTTCACAATTAAAATATCAAGTTTTGTGAGAATCTTTATACATTTGTAAATGTAGTCAAATTAGTTGTATTAATAGTTTGCAAATCAGGTACATGAATAGTAAATTATAAATACATGATAATGAAGTGCAGTAACTTATTAAACAAAAGTTATTTTCGAAGATAAATCTTCGATAATAGTATTTTTATATCAATAATACTTTATATATATTATAATGTTAATGATAAAACATGTTTTTTCAAAAATAAGTGTTATGAGTAATAAAATCTTATTCTAATGTATATTTAAATATTGAGAACATTGCACTGTAAAATATCATATTGCAATATTATTGTTTTATATTTATTGTAAATTCATAGTAATATTTGTATTTATAAGATGCAATAAAAAATTGTATGTTTAAATTAATATAATTTGAATATGTTTATATTAGTAAAAAAAAAGACTAAACATTTGAATTATTAATATTACTATTCGAATTATTATTGTTCTCGTTTATACTTGATATGTATGATTTTTGAATGATTATTAAATTTTTTATGTAATTTATTATTATAAAAATATTTGTTCTTATATATATTTTTTTTTCATAGAAAATTAAATTAGAAAAATATTATTTTTCTTTATTAGTACAAAATATTATCAAATGTAAAATTATTTATTATTGTCATTAATTTACTTCCTGTGCAATATATAGAGATTTTCTATATCACAGTATGCAATATATTAATATTTATTTCAAATGCTTAAACTAGCACCTTGTTTATTTATCTACTTTTATAGAAAAGTTTTTGCTCTCTGTTTACATAGTGGCAAGATTTCAATTTGTTACATTAGAAAATGTTTAGCAAAAAATAAATATATGAAAACTAATTATAATAAGATGTATAGAAAATATTCCATAAAATAGCAGCTGTCATAAGTACAGTATACGTAATAATACTGGCCCACCACACAACTTTTTCCCATGTTTTAACTTCAAGATTACGAAGTACGTTTATACCTACAAGTAAGCCCGCAATGGCACCAGCAAAATGAGCAACATATCCAACTTGGTCATTGGTTTCTAATACATAACGATTATATATTGCTTGACTGACATCAACAATCGTTACGACAAGGAATACTAATAATTGTAAAACAGCAAATTCCATTTGCGACCAGTTCATTAAAATGGTTGCTACGTGAGCAGTAATTAATGCATATACACCACCTGATGCTCCTGCTAAATATACTGTAGGATCTGATACAGAAGTACCAAGAGATCCTGCTAAAACGCCCGCTACATATATAATTAATACTCTCCACCATTTATGAACCATTTCCAATGGAATACCTAACATTATTTGCACAAGTAAGTTTACCACTAGATGAAATACCCTGTTTAAAAAAAAAATCTTTAATTACTTAATCATATAAAAATAGTTACATTTAATGATGATAAAGAATACACACCCCACATGTACAAACATATATGTTAAATATCTCCATGCTTCATATCTTTTGTGTGGATTATAAATAAATAATGTAGCTGCTGGTCCTTCAACAGAAGGTGATTTATATACAATTACATCATATAAAAATAAAATAATTTCTAATATGGAAATAATTATCATTGCTAATGCTGGAGGTTTACAACTATACTCTTCTTCATATTGTCCATCAGTGATATCACTAGATCGTGCTATTTGAAAAGTAGTTGGTCTTTGTGGAACCATAGATTGTACATATCTTTGCACTAAGTGACCAAAAACACCTTGCATATCTTTTCTATGTATCTACAAAAAAAAAAAATAAATTATCATAAATATTTTGAAAATAATATTAATATAATAACTAATTTTTTAATTACATAAATGAAAATATGAATAAATAATAATATATAAATAAATAATATATTACATTAAAAATATAATTGTAAATTCTAAAGAATATAATAAATTTAATATAACAATAAAAGCAAAAATACCATAGCTATAAATTCTGGAAAATCTAAATATCCTGAATCATCTAGATCTGCCTTACGCATAATCATATGAACAACCCTGGTTGGAATATCATTGGAATAAGAAGAACTACGTATCATAGCTCTTAATTCCTGATATGTGATTCTTCCATCCCCATCTAAATCATACTTTTCAAATATAGCTTTCCAATGCTGAAAATATCAAAGTTATTACAATATATAGAAAACCAAATTTTTTTATTAGATTTATTATATATAATATTTATAAAGGTTATGACAAATTATATAATAAAAATTATAAATATAATTTCTTACAGAATTATTATATTGCAATGGTATTGTTATAGCAGATTCTCCTTCTTGATTACTTCCCATTCTAATTAATTTGAAACCTCTGTAATATATAAAATGAAACAATTTAAATATGATAAAACTATTAATATTTAATATTATGTATAAATTTTTATTTTAATTAATGTTTCTACATATTATTATAATTATTTCAATTAAAAAAACTAAATAAAGTAATAAACAATTAAATAATGCGAATTAATTTATTTATGTTAAAAAAATACAACAAAAGTACACATTAAATTTCACATATATACACAAAGAATTAAATATATTGTACCTGTATTAGATTAATCACTAAATTGCACGATAAATATATAAACTGTAAACGATACAAGTAACATTTACTTAATACACGTGCAACACACAATCTATGAAATTGTTTCTTCGTTTAATCATTATGGGTAGATTCGTAATTAATTTTTCTTTAGCATTATTCATACAAATGATACACATTTATTTTATCTTATCAGATCGATTATCCGGAAAATTGACACAGAAACCTTGCGTAGTGAACGATTGACAGATATACAGTTGAACATGTATTTTATATCCGCGTGATTTATAATTGTATATTGGCATGTTTCATTTATTTGAAAAATACCAATGACCTTAATACCTGTACACGAGATCAAATAAATTTTAATCAACAATGCAAGATAAATTAAATTATCTTCAAATAAAATTGCCCATTACTCTGATCAGTTATAGTATGAAGCCAGATCCGTATTATCAGCTACAAATTACAACAGGACACGTTCGAAAAGACTTTATAGCTGAAGGTAGTTAGCGTCGCAACAGGTGAACTCGAACGACCAAGTACATTGCACGAATAGAAAGTGCCGCAAGATATAGTATGGTAGAATATAATAATTATTTTGTTATCAATTATTAACATTTTTCAGTTTTATTTTTACCTATTATTATCATGTTTTATATTTATCTATGTTATATGTATCTATGTTTAATATAAAAAATGTTACACTTGGTAATAAAATAATTATCTTTGCTTGATTAAAATATATATAATTTATACGTTACAATTTAATATATGTATATATATTATGTATACATATTATACATATGTATACAAATGAATAAGATTAACGAACATAAATAGAAATATTTATTTTTAAAATATAATAGTAAAAAGTTGCAATTCACGTGCACCGGCATATTAACGAATATATGTACATTTAACAATTTTACATTTGTGATGATTCATTCAATATTCATAGTGAATCATAATATCTGTATATGTGTAAAACTTTAGATAGTTAAGATATTTCGTTTTGCTTTCAACAATAAAATATCAATGAAGTTCAATGCAATATTTGATATTGATAAGTATTTAAAATATAATTAATAAAATATAATTCGGCGTATTTATGAGAAAATCGTCAGAATATTTATAAAATATTATAATACTTATAAAATTTTGTATAAAATATATTAATTTAATAATTCTTATAAAGTAATCAAAAATTTTATTTTTTATCAAAAATTACAGGAAAGATTTAATTATTCCATAAAATTATATATTATCTACATTATTCATATTATTAAAAATTATAAAAATTATTTACATAATATACAAAAATATATATTATAATATATATTATTTGAATAATAAAATTAAGATTTTTTTTTAATCAATAAACAACAAAAAAAAGACAATAAAATTAATCAAATATCGAAGCTTTATATCCTATTTATATTCTTGGATTCTTTTAAGAATCTTTAAAGAAATTTTGAAGAACAAATACAAATAAGAACAATAAATATTGAGAGAATAGAAATAGAATCAAAATTCAAAAATCAGCGCCATCTTTAGAGTGCCGCAAATGAAATAGGTAAAGAAAGGATAGAAAATAATAAAAAAAAAAAGATAGAGATAGAATTGATTTTCAGCGTCATCTTTTGTACAACAAAAACATTTCTCTAGGATTATTTTTCCTCAATACTCAAGAGATAGCGTTGATTTTCAATTCTTACTCTATCTTACCTTATACTTTTAAAAAAGTTTTTTTAATATCATAGAGATGGCGCTGGTAATCAATTCTTATTTTATCTTTTTATATAACACATAAATATGTTTCATATATTATACAATGTATGTTTTGATGACATCATTCAGCGATAATAATGAGATTCAAATAAATAAAAATTTGTTTCAATAATAAAAAAGATCGATGCTACAGAAAAATTATTTATTGAATCATTTTTTTTTTGTATATTATGTTTTTCTTATAAAATTCTTAAAACATATATAAACATAATTCTTATACATTTTTAAAACATATAGTTAACTACCTAAATATTATTATCGAATACGAGAAAACAGAAATTTAATATTATTGTTTTGTAATATTATTTTAATGAAAGATTATAGACAAAATGTCAATTCACAAATTATTTTTATATAATTTGAAATTTAAAATGTATATACAAGAATATAAAATCATACGTTGTAAATATTATTTCAGGAAATTTAAAAATTTAAAAAAAAATATAATTTTATTTTTGAAAACATGGAGTTTACAAAATATTAATTTTTATTATGAAAATAATTTATGATATAATATCATATTAATAATATTAATATCGTATAATAATTAATATTAATATTAATAATATTAATAAATAACATTAATAATATCGTATTAATAATTAATTCGAAATAGACATTTCGATTCTAAAATAAATTATAATGTAAAAATTAAATAAAACGAAAAATATATCATAATATACATAATTGTAAAAATAAAAGTTCATTATTTTTTTTAATACAAGAAAAATATTTTATACGGATATTTATATGTACCTATATTTGCGAATGATGCCTATGAAATATTGTTTTTATTACGTTATTATACCGTTTTAAAAAGCTGACTCAACAGGATATAAGAATCTTATAACTATATTTTAATTGTATGTAAAAGTAAATTGTTACAATCATACATAAAAATATAAAAACGAATATAAAATGTAGATAGCTTAGTGTGTGTGTGTGTATGCTCATATCTGTTACTAGGCAACAGAAAAATCGATAAATACATTCGTGCAACGATTGTCGATAGTTTTCTTCAGTTAGTCTTTTTAACCGATACTCAAATGTACTTTCTTTCGAATCAACACTATTCAAATAATCGATATATTCGATATTAAAAGAAATGGCAAATAAAATACGAAAGCAAAAAATAGCTGCCACTTACAAAGTTAAAGAACCTATAAGCAACTTTAAAATAAGGTAACATTTCAAAATTTCTAATAATAAATTTAATGAATAACGAATAAAAAAAAATTTGATAAATTTCAAAAATTACAATTTCTAATATTATTGCTTTTTCTGTTTATTCTTATGTACTGCTGAACTGTATAATTAAGTTCGATTGTTGAAATGATCATTATAATGTGAAATAACGCAACTGTTTTGCCGCCGAAAACAGATATGACGATAGAATTAGATCTCGGCCATCTGGCAGAAATTGTTTCTACCTTGTAAATTGTATTTATCTTCTGCATGTTTATTGTTTCAGAGTCAAAATCGTACAGCAAAGGCCTTTGCTTGCAGAACTCTTAGAAAATGAAGGAGATACCAGAGACTCAAATTTTCTTGAAGAAGAAGATCGTATTTTTAACTGGCAAGAAAAAGTATTTAGTCCGTTCGAAGTGAGTTTTTATAAGAACGAGACAAATTGTCTAACTGAATCTCAAAAAGCATATTATCAAGAAATCAAAGAAAAAAACATCGAAGGTTCTCGACTTTATACCTATACGCAAAATGATTCTTATTATTTAAATGATGACTTATTAACGAAACCTTATAAGACAAAGCTAGCGATCAGAAATCAAACTGCATTACCGGTTTTGCAAAACCGCAAACCCTTTTCTGAAAGATACAATAAAATGGTTATAGATAATGTACCTGATGAAACTAGGATTCGAACGAATCACTACCTTTATATGGATAGTTCTACAATGTATGTCATGGTTGACTTATCTCAACAAGATAAAATCTTAACAAGTTCTGATGAGGATACGGAAATAGTGTTATTTGTTATTACGTACGATCGATTGCACAAAATTTTAACAGTAAATCCTGATTTTACGGACGATTATTATTACGTTATCATGAATTCCAGTGGAATTCAATTTAATTATTGGCTCGAACATGTTTCTGAGAAACAGTCATCGCTGGAATTACAACAACAACAAAGCGAAATGCAACGAGTAAGCATGTATATTATAAAATGCATGTTTAAGTTCTTGTTATAAACTGATTTAAAGATATTTCCATTTCTTATTTTTTTACATTATATATTTAAATACATTTTCATTTTTTTAATATATTTCAAATAAAAAATATAAATATTACCATATTTTTAATTTTTTTTTTTTAACATTTTTTTGCACATTAAATAGTTACAATTAAATTATATATTACAATTTAAAATTTAATCAACTAATTTTTTAAAATTACTTTTATGAGAAATTATTTACATATTACGCAATCTCAATCAAAATATAACGAAATATATACATACCCAACATAGGAGATTTCAGAAATTTGTCTCATCATTCTTTGTGGATAAAACATAATTCTTAAATTTAATTCTTAATTAAATTTTTAAAAAAGTTGTCACTATTATTAATAATTTTTCATAATTAAACATGTGTTTCACGAAACTGATTTTAATTGTTTTATTTTGCACTTGGTTAGAACACATTCATAGGATGTGATTATTTTCATATTTAATTGTATATTTTCGACCATGTTATTATAGTGTAATCAAGATTTATCAGTTATTTAAAATACATCTAATATATGAGAATGATGAAGTACATTAAACCGGTGTAGCTGAAATCCGACTGAATCCTATGGCACTGCTTGAACACGTTTACACTTATCTGTCTGCCTACATATATACACAAACTCACTTATATATCTTTCTGTTTATACATATATGATGGAGCAATACTGTCATTTAAACGGAAAAGTAACTTTCATACAATTTCGTAGTATTGCGATTGTATAATCTACTTTCTATATTTTTATGTTATTGTATTAATATACAAAATTTTTTTTTTATTGATAAAATTAAATAAAAATATATTTGATGCTAAAAAATATTATAATTGAAATTCTTACTTATTTAGTTTATTCTTTATAACATGTCTATGACTATAAATGTAAAATTATTAAATATTATTTTAATTTTTATATTTTATAGGAAATTAAAGAACAACTGATGCACAAAGAAGCAGAAATATTTCGAAGCATGCAATTAGTATTACCAAATGTATATAAATATTTTATAAAATTAGATATTTTATCAGCTCATGATTTCTTTTTTGATGGGCTTTGTATTTCTTATCATGTTTATTTGCCAGAACATTGGAGTACAAGTCAAAGTGATAGTTTATTTGGAAGAACTCAAAGATGTAATTTAAAGAATAATTCAGCATATTTTAGTTATGCCTCACAAATATCATTAGAATTTCAATCACCCACTGAGCTTGATACGAATAATCTATCATCTTGGCCTCAATTCTTATTATCAGTTACATCACTTGATAGTTGGTTTAGGTAAATCAATTAAATATTTTTATATTTTAAATAAAAATAGTAAAAAAAATTTAAGTTTAATTAAAATAATTAAAAATTTCAGATATCGTACAGAAGGTTATGCAGCTATACCTTTGCCTGTATTGCCTGGTTTATATAAATTCAATATTCCTACTTGGCGACCATCAGGAAGTATTATTAATTCTTTTAGAAGATTTTTCACAGGTGGTACTTATGAACTAGAAGATATAACTTTCTGCAGTATTCCCAAAGGACATGAAGATAAAATATTAAATAAATCACAATTAAATGTTACATCAAGTGGCTATATAAAATTAAAAATGAATATCATTCATCAAACTCATAATTCAATTAAAAATAATGATCAATTAGGTTATTTTCAAAAACTGAGTACAGATAAACTTATGTCTAATATAGACAATATTTTTGAACAGTTTAAAGCAGCCAGAGAACGTATGTTACAAATTCGAAATTTAAATACTTAATTATTTAAACTTAAATAATTAATGACTATACAAAAAATTACATTTAAATAAAAAAAATAATCTGTGATATATTGTAAGTAATAATAATAAATTTCAATTTATTGAAATAATAATTTATAAAATAATAATTAAAATATTTTAATAAAATTCTTTAATACTATCTTTATTTTTTTTATTTATTTGCTACTATTTTTTTAATACTTTTATTTTTTTAATAATAAATTAAATTTATTTTTGAAATTGAAATCTACACATCAATATAAACAATAATATAAGTTAATTAAATTATACATTATTAAATATTTTTTAATTAATAATCTGTTCATTCAAGATTACCTTATTTAAGTTATTCTATTAAATATATGGATTTTAGATAAATATCAAGTTTTTAATTTCTTAATATAAAATAATAATATAAATGCAATTTTGAATATTTATTTGTTAAACTATAAATATATTTTGTCAAATATTAATTGATATAATGTTTTTTTAACTATGTTACATTCATTATATTTAATATTTAAATTATTTCTTTCTAGATACTTTTAATATTATATAAAGAAAAAATAAAATAATTATAAATAAACACATCCAAAATAATTCGTGAACAATATTCGTGAAATTATAGATTAATATTTTATAAGAAACAAAAAGTTTCTATTATTAATATTCCTGAAAATACATTTTATTTTTTTATTTTCTTAAAATTTATTATTTTTTAATAGCCATCTAAAAACATTCTAATAAAAAAATTATATAACATGATATTAGTATATTTAATTATGCACTAAAATAACATTTTAGAATTCACTGTTATTTTTCAAATGTGGAAAGAAAAATTCGATATCTTTTTTCTAAAATATGATTAACTAAAAGACTAGAGTAAAAGTGCAAACATACATCCTATAGGCTTTTCAATCATTGTCTTTTTTTTGCTGCTTTTACTGCTTTTGATTTTTGTTTTTCTCCACCAGATAAAAATGATGTTATTACCTCAGACATTTCTGGCATATTATAATTAGTGAAATTATTTAATTGTTCCATTTCCTAAGAAAAATAAAAATAATATTAAAATATAAATTCAACATATATTATATTTACATATATTTTTATTATATATTTTTCATTATTATATAATAAATTTATGTAATTGAAATATTTACTAACCTTTCTGGTTTCAGGATCATTCATAATTTTTGGTATAATCATAATTAACAATAATGGTAATATCATCATTAAAACCTACAAAAAATAAAAAAAAAAATAAATGTTTTCATTCTCATTCCTCTTTACAAATCTATAAAATAATAATAATTAAAATAATAATATACCATTGGATTAAATAAAAAGTCTGTTACTCTCCATTGTTCTCTAACTTGAAAATATCGAAATGGTGTTAAAGGTCTCATTTTTAATGGATAAGGAACTTGTATTACTTGTGATGTCTGAATCAAATTAACTTTTCTTGCCCTAAACTTTCCTTTCGAGTTAATTTCTACTCTTATAGGTTCATAAACACAGTTTGGGTTTACAACCTCGATTACATATGATCCTGATGGTACATTAGAAATGACAAATGTTCCATCTTCTCTATAAATGTTAAATGCAAAGTAAAAAATATTAATATTTTTCATATTCCTAACCTATATGAAATTTTAAAAAACAATTATTTTATATTATTTGTCTTTGATTAACTGATTACTTTTTTATGTACAAATAATACTTTTAATCTTTAACAATTGAAAATATTTAACGCATATTTACCTTAAGAAACCATAGTGTTCTCCACCATTAGCCATGACATGGGTCATTAATTGCCAGCCACTTGGAGCTCCATTTTCCCATGGAAAAACTTTTCCTTCGATAACATATAAATCTGTCGATGCGTCTTCATCATTTTCGGCAATTACATATTTATTGGAGATGTTGACAATAATAAAAAGAAGAAAAATAAAACTTTTATACATAATCATATTGAATGAGTATCCACATACAAGAAGTTTAATGTTAAATGCTAAATATTGTCAGTATAGTAAACTATAGATAATTTTCACTAAATAATAAATTTTTAAAAATTATTCTAAATAATATTTTTAATATTTTTAAAACAGAAAATTTCACTACACATTCTAAAGATTATATTAAATATATTGAAATAAGCAATATATTTGACAAAACAGGATATAAACTATTTAAAGTTGTGTATAATTTGTGTTGGTAGTACTGAAGTAACTAGTGCAGTATTAAGCGATTTTTCGATCTTCAAACATTGAAAGTAATGTTGTTGATGTGCGTTTAGTTGTATATCTTTAATTAATCTAAAAAAATATATTTATATTTATTGAAGGAATTCAGAAACAATAAAAATATTAAAATGGATGACAAATTACGTCAAATGGAAGACGAAATGAACAGGTATAAGATAGTTATAAACATATTAGAATCTTTCTAACCTATTTGCACTATTCTTTTATTTTATCGTTTCTTTGTATATATTCACTTCTTTTTTACCTTGTAACTAATTATGTCATTTACGTTTTTAAAAGTATTGCATCGTTTGTAATTTACATAGTAAATTGTACTATGTGGCTCATTTATTATAAAGCAAATAAATTATTACAAGTTTAGATAAAGGTAACTGTATGATTAAAAATTTATGACTAAAATAGAAATCTTTTTAATTAATTACAAATTTAAACTTATTTTTAGGTTTGAAGCAGAAATTGGTGGTCAATTAGTTACACCAATAGTCAGGCCTGTTATTGGTGCAAACACATATAATCAAGTAGCTAGACAGTTAGAACAACATGAACTTCCAACACCGGTTGTTGCTGCTGCTGCAGCTAGTTTAGCTTTTCCTCCAATGATTGGATTTCCACCTCCACCTCCACCACCACCGCCACCACCTCCACCACCACCAATGCTAATTCCTCAACAAGTAGCAAGACAAGGTTAATGATTACAAAAATATTTTATATATTGTAAAACTTTTATTAATAGTGAACAGTTTATGAATAAAATATTGTTTCGTATAGGTACGGTTCCTTCTATTACAACATATTCATCACCTGCACAGATAAGTAATCCATATTTACCAAATATGGTGGATCCGTGTTTAAGTGCTACTCCAAAAACTTATGAATCTACATCAGCACCAATGATTCATCCAGAAATTATTGAACAGATTATCAATACAAAGATCCCAGAAGATGACAGCAAAAAGAAACCCAAGGTAAAAGGAGTTAGTACTGCAGCAGAATTAGCAATTAGTCAAGGAAAAGCAAGTTCCATCATGGCTAATGCTAGTGCAGAAGAAACTCATCCAAAGGGTAAAGGGAAAAAAAATAAAAAAATTGTACGAATGGCTGGTGGACAAATATGGGAAGATCCTTCTTTGCTTGAATGGGATGAAGGTTAATTATTTATTTATATCTATATTGTTCATATAATTTATTTTTAAATAAATAATAAATAAATCTTACAATTTTTTTTTATATTATAGATGATTTCAGAATATTTTGCGGAGATTTAGGAAACGATGTCACAGACGAAATGCTAGTAAGAGTTTTTGGAAAATATCCGAGTTTTCAAAAAGCAAAAGTAGTGAGAGATAAAAGAACAAACAAGACAAAAGGATTTGGATTTGTATCTTTCAAAGATCCGCAAGATTTCATCAAAGCAATGAAAGAAATGAATGGTAAGTTAATAAATAATTTTTTTATTATAATAATTTAGTTATTGATTTTATAAAAAAAAAAAATAAATCATAATTTGATAAATTTTAATATATAACGATTTTCTAAATATTATATAATTAATAATTATTCATAATTGACAAAATGAAGGAGATTTTTGATATATTAAAGACATTGAAAAATATTTAAATATTTACAGATAATGTTATTATTGTTTGTGAATATCTTAAAATTTAGAATTGCAATTTATCATGAATATATTAAAATATAACACTTATTTAAAACTATAAATAATTAAATATTTCGTATACCACAATTATGAGATCAGTATTCCTTTTGAACAGTCATATTTTAAGTAGTTAGAATTCTTATCATTTGCCAAATGGACCCCATCCATATGATATAAAAAGCTGTGGTATTATTGAATATTGTCTTCGAGTACTTCCGTTACGTACTGCAATTCGAGAATTGGAGTGCATTGTAGCTGGCGTCGTAATTTCAATTTTTCCTTGCTCTTGTTGTTGAATAGTACCTTAACATATATATATGTATATATATATACCATGTGTTTATATGTCTACGTAATAACATATTATTATTTTCTTACTGGCATGATTTCCACGAGAAGCATGTGGTTTCATATAAAGAACGGAAAAGGGCATTCCACCAGCACTCCAACTACGAGACATAACAACATCCTTCTTCGATAATCTATTTCCAGTTTTGCCACCAAATGTTGAAGTTTGATAAAATTTATTTAATGGAGCAGAAACATCACCCCACGTTTCTATTATTGTATTTGGATCTAAGTTTGAAGCTTCTCGTTCAATATCAATTCTACAATCCATAACAACAATATTATATTTTAGCATATACAGAACAATATTTATAAAATTGAAGGATCATATAAAGAATATATAAAAATTGTACTTGGACATGGATAAATTTTCAGGTATAGTGGGAATATCTTTTTGAACTTCTTGGATTGGTAACCATTCTGAACATTTTCCATTCGTAGAACACTCTGATGTGACTATGGTGTTCAATTCATTTTTCTCTAACGCATTCTTTAAATCAAGCAATGGTACTGCTTGACATATTATCCATAACATGTTCAATATGAAGACAAAGACGATTGCGGCGAACATTTTTTTTCTCTTCTTCTTCTTCTTTTCTTATGTCTCAAATATATTTTCTCGGTCGATATATATTATTTCTCGCGTTCGTTTAATGTTTTCACTTCCGTGAAACGATTCGTTAATAATACAGTGGATACAGCGGTGTGTCGTTTTTTTCTTTTTTTCGAATTCTGAAAAGTATCAAGTAAAACAATGATAAATTTTCAATGTAACACATCCGGCACACCGATGATATAAATTCAATCGATCAAAATGTGGATGATTATTCGTTGTTCACATGCCTGAGCTTTTGTTACGATCGGATGTGATCGTGTGTATTAGGCTGGTCACAAATTTTCAAATTTGACGACATCCAGTTATGCTGTTTACATTTTCGAAACATTTCTGCAATGGTTACGCACTATTTATACAACATTCCTGCTAAAGTTAGTACGGTGAATAACCAACTTGCCGATTTTAGTGACCATGGAATGAGATTGAGGTGGAGTGGCGACATTGTCTCTCGTTGACAATGAAAGAGTGGCTATGATTTAGAGGATCAAAGGATCTTTTCTCAAAAGATTGTTAATTTGTCTTTTTATTTAATATAATGCTTAGCGTTTTTTTTTTTTTTTATTTTTGTTTATCTTTATTTGTTTGGATTGGCAAAATTGAGGAAAATTATGAGATCTAAATTATGAGAATAATTTTGTAGAAAAAAAATGATTGTTATGAATTTTTTGGTGTTCAATCAATTTTAATAAAAAATATAGAATTATAGAGTAATAATTTTTGTTTAGGTATATTTTGTTATTATATAAAGCATAAAGAAAGTGAAAAAATAAATTTAGTAATTAAAAATTATTGAAAAAGATGAAAAGTGAAAATATATTAATAATTAAAATTTTACTCTTTGAGAAATTCAATATTTTATACTCACATTATTACAAGTTTTTTATTATATATATAAATGTTTTAATGATTTTCTGTCACGTTGTTACTTTATTGGAAAAGAGAAATATTGAAATTTAAAAGAAAAAAAATTTTTAATTTATTTTTTAATTTTTTTTGAAAAATAATTGAAATATTTATAAATAAATTTAAGTTTGCATTTTTCATTCTACACAATAAAAATTTTATATATTATGTATTTTAATTTAAAATTTTTAATATTTCTTATAATATTATTTATAAAATATAATTTAAAAAATTTTTGTTATTAGCAAAGGGAAATGAATTATTCTTTAATATTAATTTGCTTTGTAATTTCTTTAAAAGAGAACATTTCTTATGAAATGTTAAATTTAATTAGTATGAAATACAATTTTTCTTGTAATTATTTTAATAATTTTAGCTTATTTTAATAATTTTATTATTTTATTTATTAAAAAGATATTTCTTCTTCATATTTTAATTTCATCTGAAGAAATTATTTCATGAATTTTAGCTTTATTTTTTATCAATTAAATTTATTTAAATTAAAAAAGTTATAATTAATTTTTATTTCAACTTTCAACAAAGTATGCAATATAATTGAAATATAATTCTATGCAAATATTCCTCCAAAAAACTATAATTTAAAATTAAAAAAATTTTTCCTATAAAGTAAAAAGAAAGAAAGAAAAAAAAAAAAATAATAAAAGATTGATCGTTTTGATTCTACAAATTTAAATATTCTCTCAAAAAAACTATGAGAAAAAAAAATTTCCTTCAACTTCACACATTTAATATAAATGTGTTCCTTTAAGAAAAATCTTTAAATTGGATATCTAAAAAAAGCAAAAAAAAAAAAATAAAAAAAAAGAAACTTACCGTGGACACAGCCGTCTGTTCGTTCAGTCGATTTCTTTCGAGTTTAAAGAAATTCGTGGTATCGGCTGTTCGTATATCGCTCGTGAGTTTGGCGCGCGAATACGGAATCGTTCGAACATCCGTTACCCGTCGGGGTGATTGTGACGGAGTGTGTTTGCGACGTCGCTCGTCCCAGTACTCATTCAACAACCCCTACCAGCACCTTTCTTCCCTCTAACCCCCTCCCTCTACTTGATCGCAAACTAGCCAATCAGAATCGCCGTCTTTGGCGGACAACCGATCGTACATCGCGCCTTTTTATTCGTCATCACGATCGTCATTGTGTTGATTACCTCTTCGCGGTGGTCATCTTGGTTGCTTTCACGTCGGTTTTTTCGTAAGTTTTTCTTGACATTTTTCTTTTTATTCTCTTCTACTTCTTCTTAATATATAACGAATATATTATTCGGAGATAATTTAATGAAAATCGAAGGAATAAGGAAGAATAGTAAAATTTGGAAAAATCTATTTTGTCGTATAAATGTCTCATATGTACGATATATAATATACATAGATAGAAAGAGACATTTTTTTTTTGCTTTACTCTGTCTTCCTCGTTGTTATTATTAGCTTTTCTTTTTTTATCTCCATTCTTATTGGTCCCAAATTAATCGATTCACGGTGGTTGGTCGATCGCATTTCTCGTTCACGAGAAATTCTTTCTTCTTCCTCTCTCACATTTTGTTTCGCACGATGGATGAATCAGTGTCGTTCGTACACATTCTGATTCGCGATATATTCACGCTGGTCACACGGTGGGTGTGAATATAGCGCGAATATTTCAGTCGGATATATTTATTTTACCGGCCGAGGGACCGCGACTCGATTACAAAATAAACATATTGTCTCTGAAGCCTCTGCCGTATATTACGGGAGATACTTCCAAGCGCTCGAAACATTGGAAGGCTTAGGCTGTTTATTGGATTGAGTAACAAATTTTTGCTCGGATTTTTTTTTTCTTTTTTTTAGGAAACTCTGCATTATTAAACTTTTCACGAATTTGAACGCAATACATTTTCAAATATACACATTGTGAAATTTAATTATACATGGTATGTTATATTGCGATAAAATTTTCTCATTCGATTTATGAAATAAACGAAATAAAATACGTATATTTAATGAAATATTATATAATTATAATTTATCGTAGTTTTTATCGTGATTAATTATTATTTGAATGAAAAAAATATAAATAAGCGGACCAATCAGTAAATTCTTAACTATATGAATCATTCAGTTATCCGAACTATTCCCCTACAATAATAAATTGAATGTTATCGTTTCTATGAATAAGAATGAATCAATGATGTGTATCACTTTTTTTTTTTTTTTTTTTTTTTTTTTATCTTATCCATTATCGATTATTTTTTGGAAAATTTCTTTAATTTGAATTAATATGAATATTTATATTTATAATTTTTTTAAATTCATTTTATTATTATAACCAGAATCTTTTATATACTTTTAATTACAGTTTTATAAATTTCTAAAATGCAACATAATGTAATTTCACATTGTATCATGTATATTGCACGACAATTACACGTATTATGAGTTTTCACATATCCTCGTCCACGTCTCGTTCATTCCACTGTCCAAAATGTAACATTGCTCGATGATGAGATGATAGAAGATATTAACGTTCAAATATATCCGACCGAACTTGGCTGGTTTGGAAACTTAAATTAGAACAGTGAGTGATACCACATGCAATACCCCTCAAACATCTGTGCTTGATCACTTTTACAGTGGTGTAACTATAACTGAACCTCATAAGTGGTGGTTTGACGTTAATGTTTTCGGAATTATAAGTATTGCCCGATCATTGGATGATGATTCAATCTCTGTCAAAATATCTATGAACGTGTTGTATTTCATGAATGGATTCAATGATTCGATTTTTATTTAAATTAAATAAATTTAAAAAAAAAGAGAGAGAAGTATTTACTTTAATAAATGTAATTATAAAATCGTAATTAGATTATAAAAAGTAACAAATAAAAAAAGTTTATACTCTTATGATAAAAGATTCATTTTTTAATTTTTAACACAAAGATTATTTTTTTATTACATAATTATTTATGTTTTATTACATTGCACAATTTTCACGAAATATTTTTTTTTTTACGTTGTATAAATTAAAATTGCGAAAAAAAAAGAACTCCACGAATATGATTTTAATAAATCAAATCAACGAAATTAATTTTTCTTCGTTTTTACGAGGAGCCATAAATAATTCAATAATTTGAATTTTAATAAGAATAAGCAAGAATATTTATTGCGTCGATATAATAAATTAATTTTAATTTATCATTTTTAATTATTAAAAATAATTGTAGAAAATTTCTTTCGACCCAAATTTAAATTTATAACATTAATATTTTTAGATTAATAATTTATATCTTTATTTACAATTATTGGTATCAAAAGTTATCTTTAAACAAATATCGATCGATCGATATTAAATCAAATTTATTCAAATCGTTGCCTTTCGATTATTTAATAATTTCTGAGATACTTTGTTTTAAACTATTATCATATACGACGTTTCTTGATACAATTATTCTCGTTAAAGTGTCAAACTTTTCTTCCCACGTTAAAAATTTATGAAAAGTTTCCCGATAATAAAACGGGACACCCGGTAGATGCGCCAGCGGCAAGTGGTAACGCAAGAATTTGATCAGACACGCAACAAGTAGTTCGAACACACGTATGAGCGAATGAATGAGAAGGCTGCTTCCAAGAATTTCGATTTGTACGTGGGAATAAAAACAATGGATTTCTTCCATAATTTTCTTCAAAAATCTTCGTTTTATAAAAATTTTTTAGAGATTTTTTTTCAACGAGTAAAAAAAAAAAAAAAAATACGTACTCTGAACTTTGATATTATAAAATAGAGAGAGGAAACTAAACGTTGATTTTTATTTTTTATTTATTTATTATTTATTTCCACTTCTTGCTATTTAATTCGAAAAATCATTAATTTCTCATTTATTTATTTATTTATTCTTATTACACAGAATTATATAGTTAAAATGTTAAGTCACTGAAATGATGACCATTTGAACGGATATATGAGTGGATGTTTGAGGTACCTGGTTTGACTTCGATTTTTATCCTTGTCCCAGGTGTAACCTTGCAATCTCTTTGAGTAAGATTACACAGCTGATCGGTGACTTTATATCCTCGTTGAGATACACGTGTAATTTTAATCCTTAGAAATATCACTGTATTTGGATATATCATATTCATAAATTAAATATCGCGTGATAAAATTTCTCTAAAAATGCGTATCGAGATGAGCAACGATATATAAACATGATAAAAAAAAAATTAATCGATAGAATTACGAGAATCGAATATACGATTTGATAAGATAAAATTTAATAACGTAAAACAATCACGTTGAATTGATAATATTTTTCCATATTTTTCTTTGCAGCGTTTAATAATAATAATAATAATAATGAGAATTATAGGTTATCCATTGTAGAAACTCAATGAATTGAACAATATTTCGAGATAATTGGTTGATATTTTCAATGCTTTTGTAGGTGTGTATTTAGAGATGCATAAAAACTTCGATAATTGAAGTAAATTCGCCTCATTATTCGTGTAGTTTATTTTGTATTAATAATAATAATAATAATGTTAATTTCCGATAAATCTCATCGTAACGATATCTCGAATTTAATTTTGTTCGTAAATTTTTCTCTAATTAGAAATTACATCACGTTGTAAAAGAAAAGTGGTGAAGAATTTTATTTTCAGAACGTAATTTGATTATATTTTTTGTATATGGTGAAAAACAAGAAGAAGAAGAAAAAAGAAAATAATTCGAAATTTAATTTAAAATACGGTCTAATATTCTCGTATTACCATTTTGAATGAAAATCGGAATAAATAATCCATCATTAGTCTCGATATAGTATGCTAAGAGGTTAACCAATCACGACGAATGACGTATCGGCCATCTTGACGAATGACGTATAGATACGTCAAACGTGTACCTGGTCATCTTCACGGATGACGTACCGGTACGTCAAAGCTTCACTTTCTATTTTAAAGAGAATCATTGACGTATTCTTGAGCGAATTTAGTAACATGACTATTTTTCCATAAATTGCAATCAATTAATTACTATATCAAATGAATATATATATTTTTCTTGATATTTTGAAATATTTTTTTATAATAATCTTCGAATAAAATTGGTGTTGTGATTCACAATGAAATTTCAAATGTGACTGTACTGTGAAATAAGTATTAAAAGTTTGCTTGGTGAAATTTTCTTAAAACAAAAAAAAAAATTTCAATCAAAAATAATAAAAAATAATTGATTCCCTGGGTAAGAGATTGCAATATACGAGTTTGATTATTTATTGAATGAAAATAAGAAAAAAATAATGAAATTTTAAATTCATAACAACAGTGATCAAAATATAATTTCAGGTTAATGATTATTGAATTTAGGTTAGGTTAGATTGCAAGCATTTTTATTTATTTATTTATTTATTTATGTAATTATTTTTAATTAAAAAAGAGGAGAAATAAAGGTGAAGAAGAAAAATATCTCTTCTTGCCGTAAGAATAACTTCGATCTAATGAAATTGTTTTCTTTCAGGACGATATGTAGGCTCACGGCCCATAAAGCTACGAAAGAGTTCGTGGAAACAACGGAATTTAGAGACTGTGCGGAAAAAAGAGAAGGAGAAACAGGCGTTAATTGGTTTATTGACTGGTCGGTGACGTGACGGAGCTCCTTCATTTATTTTCTTGTTCATACATCATTTAGTTCGGATTCTCCGCTCACACGCGAGTGTTGGTTTTATTCATAAACAATTGTCATTGAGAATGTGCAATTGTACGTAAAGTATTTCTTAGCGAAAATTTGACACCTAGCGAATTGATACAATTTTTTAAGAATTCTATTTCACAGGAGTAGAGAAACGAGATCGAGCGTTGTATTTTGCAACGTAATTGACCACCATGTAAAATTATGTGCAAGTGAATAGAAATAAATTCTTATATTATATTATATTATCATTATATTAATAATGAATATGAATTTTTTCGTGATATACTTCATACAAGCTGGTTTTACTCTTTTAATTATGACTTTTAAACGTTGAGAAAACTTTGAATCTTTGAATATTTTATATGTCCTATATATATATATATATATATATATATATATATATATATTAGATTGAATTAAATATATATAGTGGTTAGCTTGACATTGTTTAAAAATATTTTTTTAATATAGCATAATAAACTTTCCAATAAAATTTTTCAATTTCATCTAAAAAGACTGTAACTCTTATAAAAAAAATAATTCTAGATAAAAATTTTAATTAATTAAAAATTAACGATATAATAAAGTTAATTAAATCTTTCGAATATAAAATATAATATATGTATATATAAAAATAAAGAAGGAAAATAAATAATAGAAGAAAGATAGAGATAGGTAAAAATATTGAAATCAGTGCCATCTTTAGAATGCCGCAAATTAAACATAAATGTAGATAAAGAGGACATATAATAGAAAAGAGATAGAAATAAGTGAGAATTGATCATTGTCGCTATCTCTTGGATATCAAAAAATATATTTCCAGAAGTACTTAACAGATGGCGTTGATAGACAATTCTTACTCTATTTCTATCCTTTTTTTTCTATTTATTCTTCTTGTCTATATTTATGTTTCATTTGCGGCACTCTGAAGATGGCGTTGATTCCCTAATTTTCATCATATCTCTGTCCTTTTCTTTATTTACTCTCTTTGTCTATACTGTTCTGCAAAATTTACATTCAAGAAATGAGTCGAAATATCTTATTAATTTTATGATTATTTTATTGATTATAAATTTTAATATGATTTATTAAATCCAATTTTTATACATCATAAATAAGTATACACATATATATTATACATTTATTTTTATTGAATCGTATAATTAATGCAAGTACGTATAGATACTTTTCAAACGAATTATTTTACTAAAATATTATATTTTTCATTATTTTATTAATAATTTATAATTTGATATTAGTATATTAAATAATATATTTAATATTATACGAATTGTATTTTAATTTATGTAATAATACATATATCATATTTCGAAATTTATTGTATACTGCATCGGTAATGTCGAAAACAACACTAAAATGGTAAGGAAGCTCTGAAGCTCCCAGAGACATGGAACAAAAAATGCATTCTTATGTTTTATCATGCTAAGCACAGAACAATTTAAATGTTCTACTAACCTCTTCTAACTATCTGTGCATGGAAGATCAGCAGAATATTTTCCATGGATTCGTTATGTTAAGCAACAACGACAGGATTTTGGAGAATATAGAAGTGAAGACACCTAGCCCTATACCTTCTTCTGCTGGTAGGAATTTTGATCTAATCCTTTTTATATCTATCGCAAATTCTCTTCTTTTCTTTATTTTCGTTTTTCTGTTGACAATTAGATCTAGACCTAATATCCAATTATGATTTTTTGATACAAAATTTAATTACAATTATTAAATGTTTTAATTTCTATTTTTTTTTTTTCAAGAAAAAAATCTCCAAATAAATAATATTATGTATAAAGTAATCAAATCTAATGATTGAAAACATCTATAATTCATTTTCTATTTCCTAACCTATGCCATTTTTCTTTCACGTCACAAATTGAAAGAATATCGATATTTTTATCGTCGATCACGATGTAATAGCAATATTTTAATAACAACGATTGAAACAATATGTAATAATGTACCTAAAGATGAAATGTAAAATAATTAAATTTTAAAAATTCTAATTGACACACACGTACACACGTAAGTATTATCTTCGTTTACAATTTTTGATATAATTAAATATATCGAAATAAAATTTTAATTTAATTAAACTTTACGAGTTTTTTTATTACTTGAAAATTATATACATTGATATTAAATTAAATTTCATTTCTTCTTATATTATCATGGATGGTCCGAAAGATATTTAACGTGAAATTTATATCTCATTTAAAGAATTTTTAAACAACCAACAAATAAACAGTGAATCAGTAACGTATCTCTGTTAGATCGTTCGATCAACGAAGACGAAGAAAACATCGTGAGGAGCGAGAGCAGTTCCGGAGGTAGTTCCCCGTCTGATCTGAGGAAACGTCTTCAACACCATCCATCGCCGAACGAAGCCGCGCGTCTCGCCAATCGCGTGATTAGCATAAGCCGTCGTCTTTCGCGGAAACGGGACTATTATTTTCACGGTACAACGAATCGAATCGAGGAGAACATTGAGAGGGAAGAGAGAGAGGAACGGGAGACCGTCTATTCGAAAAGATCGTACAGCGATCTGAAATCGAAAGACGCTCGGACACGGAGAAGGGCGAAAATTCGGTTGGAGAACGAGAGAAATCGAGCGATGGTCGTTTCGAAGCCGAACGAGATATGCCCACCTGATTTGAAGAACGATTCGAACAATGGCCAAAGGTCCGGTAGAAACTCGTTGCTCGACAATAAGATGGAAGGAATTAAGGAGGAGAATTCCGAGCAGCAAACGTCGTTTGGTATCGATGTATTGACGAGCGATCCCCAACGATACTCGCCGTTGTCGTCCAGATTGCCGAGCACCTCTGGTCTGTATCGCAACCAACAAGACGAGGGAAGCAATGATTCGTCAAGATCCAGGGGAAGCGCGTCGTTCCTTCATCTTTATTCCAGCGCCTCTTGCGAGAACTCGCCGAAAAACAGGATCGAGTTACAACCACTTTCGCCAATTTCTATAAAAAATTCGCCGCAAAACAAATACAGACCTTGCCGCGGTGTGATCCTGCAGAATCTAAGCTCGGGCAGCGAGGCCGAGTCCGGTTTTGAGGTTATGTCGGACAGGATTGGTATGAAGAAGAAGATCGACCGTCTGATCCCAATCGCGCCTCAAGAAACTGAAATTTCACTGCATTTATGCGGTAGTCCGAAAATTCAGAATATAAACAATAGCCCGTTGTCCGTACCTTTATCGTCGAGAAAATCGTCCAATTACGTCCTCGTAAAATCTTCGAGAAACGATTACATGGAAAACATCGTCGCGTCTCCCGTCTCTGGTATGAATTATATCGAAAACAAATTTCAACAACAAAGTTTAAACGATCCCCCGACATTCGCGTTGAACATGAGAAAAAATCTTTCGCGCGACAGATCTTTCTACAGAGCACTGGACACGTCGAGGAGCGATTGCAGTCAAGACATGAGGAACAGCGGAGTGGGGAAAAGCGGGGTGGACGAACCGCTGTTCTTCTCGGCGAGAGAGGAGACGATTCGCGATTACAACAGAGAGCGCTTCGAGACGAAACCGTTGCGCGAAACTTCGTTTTACCCCATCTCCCCCCGCGTCCTGCCGAATCCCGAAACTTCGAGAAACGTGACGTCATACGACCACGTGATCAATATCGAGCAAAATTTTGCAGTCGATGTGAACGCGAAGAAAAATTGCGACATTGTTTTCGGTGATCAAACGGAAATGACCACGAGTCAATACGTCGATCCCACGAATTCCAATCCCTGTGTTAATCAGACTTTCGTTTTAACCCCGCGAACTATACGATCACCGGAAATAATATTGAAAAGTCCAATAACGTACGAAAATCCTTTAGACGCGAACAAATCAGAATTTTACCCGACCAACATCACGAATACGATAGCTCTCAAGGAAGCGATATCGAAACGTATATTGAACTACGAGAGCAATAATGAGAATAAAAATTCTCAATTGCAAAACATAATACTCCCGCCGGAATTCAAGATTTGTGGTTCGAGCGAGATCCAGAGCAGAACATCGTCGTTCACGGAATTTTTCGCGGGCGATTCGACGAAATCGCGGGAGAATATATTCTCCCCGGAATTCTCCGTGAGAAACAACGAGGAAACGCGTATCCTGGACGAGGATAAGATTAACAGCGATCAAGAATTCATGAACGTCCCCACTCTCGTTCTGAACTCGCAAGAGGTCTCCTTCTCCACGTCGCCCGCAAGCAAAATTTGCTCCGAGAGACATCTGGATACGGACACGTTGATCATGGCGCTGTCAAACGCGTCCCTCGACCAGAAAGCGACTAAAGACGTTTCCGAGAACACGTGCAGCGAGTCTTGCCCGGACAGCAAAACGATCTCCAGACCGGACTCGTTCGACAATTTACAGATGGACACCAACGTCGAGTCGAGATTGAAATCCGACGAGAGTCACACGAAACTTATTACGTCGAGGACGTCTTGCAGATCGTCGTTTCTCAGCATAAGATCCAAGATACCCGTGAAAATTCCCACGGACAGAAGTAGAATGTCATTGACGAGCAAATACAGCGAGAGCGAGAAACGAACGTTCAGCCAGAGAACAAATTTGAACGATTCGAGCAGGCAAACGTTCGGCAGTAACACGTCGTCGCCTGAAGGTTATCGATACGAGTCCGAGAGAAGCAACGAGACGTGCAAATCGCACGAGAGCTCCCCGTACGCGAAAAGTTACGAGGATATCAGGAACAGTGGCGAGGTTACGTACAGACGCGTGAACACGACGGATACGATGGAGCAAGAGAAATATTCCGATTCGAATTATGAGAAAAGTGAAAGGGAGAAAGAGAGGTTAGGAAACGTGGAAAAATCGACTTTGACGTTAGAAGCTGTCCCGTCCAAAACTTGTTTATCTCTGCCGTGCGAGCCGGGCAAGGAAAATAAGGAGGGGAAAGAAGGGGATCAGAATGCTTTCGTGAAATCTAGTGTTAATCGTAATGTGACGAGGGGTGATGGATTCCGATTGACCGATTCCGCGGAGAATTCGAGAAAATCTGAGAAGAGCGTTAAATCGAAGTGCGTGGGTGAGATTTCTTCGAACGACGACTCGGATAGCTCGTCGTCGCGCGATTACAGTGTTCAAAAATCGGTTAAAGGGATCGAAGTGTACGACGAATCGTGTAATTTCATTTCATCAAGGATCGGCCCGTCAGACTCGTCGACAAGTTATCGAAACAAGCACGTGAACGTATACGAGGGGGAAATTTTCGAGAAGATAGTGGAGAGTAGGAAACCGCCGAATTTGTTCGAGAATCAGATAGGGGACGGTGGCCACGAGATACTTATGGAAGATCCGGATAAATTGAAATACGAATCGTTGAACGCCTCGCCGGACGACGAGGAGGTGATCAAAACGGAGATGAATATCGAGAGGGAGAATTACAAGCCGCAACGATTTTCTTTGGAGAAATTGGCAGCCGAACAATTCCGAAGAACGATGAATTCGGAACAGACAAAAATTATCCAATCGGACACCGCCACGTTCTTCCCGAACGACAAGTTTTGCGAGATGCCGCAATTCATACTCTCGTGTTCCTCATCGACGCCTAAATTGCGCCACGACAAGTCGAAAGAGTCGCCACGTTTCAAGAAGAAGAGCCAGGACAGATTCCCTTTCACGATTTCGGAAAAAACCAGCATCGCCTCGATGAAGTTCAAGGTCCCCGGCCGACTCGGCAATTTGGACGAGGACGCGGAGAACAAAGGCTATACGCTGGACATGCATCCGAGCATAACTAGATTGGCAGGCTCTGGATTCGAGGATTCACCCACGGAGATAATCAGTTACGTGGCGCAGACCGAGTTGGAGAATCGTTACGGTAAATCGTCCGGGATGAAGGGATTGGTGAAGAAATTTTCGGCCAGGTGGAAAAAGCAAAAAAAATGCGAAGAGGAGGAAGAGGCGGATGGGAAAACGACCAGTATCATATACAAAAATCGGGATTATCGGGAAGAAAGAGAGAGTTCGGTGGACAGTTGTTCGGAATCGTCCTCGTTGCAGGAATTCAAGATATACGAGAGTTTGGAGGAGAAATTGTGTAAACCTGAGCCCAACCCGGACTCTCCGGACGAGAAATCGTCGGT